>NW_006786767.1:211212-283145 GCF_000442215.2 Lipotes vexillifer | reverse complement strand
ACCAAAAGACAACCCTCAGAATGGGAGAAAATATTTGCAAATGAAGCAACTGACAAAGGATTAATCTCCAAAATTTACAAGCAGCTCATGCAACTCAATATCAAAAAAACAACCAACCCAACCCAAAAATGGGCAGAAGACCTAAATAGACATTTCTCCAAAGAAGATATATAGATTGCCAACAAACACATGAAAGAATGCTCAACATCATTAATCATTAGAGAAATGCATATCAAAACTACTATGAGATATCATCTCACACCAGTCAGAATGGCCATCATCAAAAAATCTAGAAAAAGCAGTTCCCTGGTGGCGCAGTGGTTGAGAGTCCACCTGCCGATGCAAGGGACACGGGTTCATGCCCCAGTCCGGGAAGATCCCACGTGCCGCGGAGCAGCTGGGCCCGTGAGACATGGCCACTGAGCCTGCGTGTCCAGAGCCTGTGCTCCGCAACGGGAGAGGCCACAACAGTGAGAGGCCCGTGTACTGTAAAAAAATAATAAAAATCTAGAAACAATAAATGCTGGAGAGGGTGTGGAGAAAAGGGAACACTCTTGCACTGTTGGTGGAAATGTAAATTGATACAGACCCTATGGAGAACAGTATGGAGGTTCCTTAAAAAACTACAAATAGAACTACCATATGACCCAGCAATCCCACTACTGGGCATATAACCTGAGAAAACCATAATTCAAAAAGAGTCATGTACCAAAATGTTCATTGCAGCTCTATTTACAATAGCCAGGACATGGAATCAACCTAAGTGTCCATCGACAGATGAATGGATAAAGAAGATGTGGCACATATATACAATGGAATATTACTCAGCCATAAAAAGAAACAAAATTGAGTTATTTGTAGTGAGGTGGATAGACCTAGAGTCTGTCATACAGAGTGAAGTAAGTCAGAAGGAGAAAAACAAATACCGTATGCTAACACATATATATGGGATCTAAGGGAAAAAAATGTCATGAAGAACCTAGGGGTAAGACGGGAATAAAGACACAGACCTACTAGAGCATGGACTTGAGGATATGGGGAGGGGGAAGGGTAAGCTGTGACAAAGTGAGAGAGTGGCATGGACATATATACACTACCAAACGTGAAATAGATAGCTAACGGGAAGCAGCCACATAGCACAAGGAGATCAGCTAGGTGGTTTGTGACCACATAGAGGGGTGGGATAGGGAGGGTGGGAGGGAGGGAGATGCAAGAGGGAAGAGATATGGGAACATATGTATATGTATAACTGATTCACTTTGTTATAAAGCAGAAACTAACACACAATTGTAAAGCAATTATACTACAATAAAGATGTTAAAAAAAAAACTAAATATAGAACTACCATATGATTCAATAATCCCACTCCAAGGCATATATCCAGAGAAAAACATAATTCAAAAAGATACATGCATCCCAATGTTCACTGCAGTACTATTTACAATAGCCAAGACATGGAAGCAACCTAAATGTCCATCAACACAGGAGTGGATAAAGAAGATGTGGTACATATATACAATGGAATATTACTCAGCCATTAAAGAAGAACGAAATAATGCCACATGCAGCAACATGGATGGACATACAGATTGTCATACTGAGTGAAGTGAGTCAGACAGAGAAAGACAAATATCATATGATATCCCTTATATGTGGAATCTAAAAAAAAATGGTACAAATGAACTTATTTACAAAACAGAAATAGTCATAGATGTAGAAAACAAACTTGTGGTTACCAGGGGCAAAAAAGGCGGGGAGGGATAAATTGGGAGATTGGGATTGACATATACACACACTATTATATAAAATAGGTAACTAATAAGGACCTACTGTATAGCACAGGGAACTCTACTCAGCACTCTGTAATGACCTATATAGGAAAATAATCTAAAAAAGAGTGGATATATGTATATGTATAACTGATTCACTTTTCTGTACAGCAGAAAGTAACACAACATTGTAAATCAACTATACTCCAATAAATTTTTAAAAAATATTATGAAACAGAAGCCAGCAGCATATTAAAAGACTAATATACCAAGACCAAATGTTATTTTTGTTTTTGTTTTGTTTTTTAGGATTGTAAGGATGTATCAATTTTAGGAAATCTATTAGCATTGACCACCATACTAATATGTGAATAAAGAAAAATCATAGGGTCATTTTTGTTGATGTTTAAAAGCCAATTAATAAAGCATTCAGTATTTATTCTAGATATCTTAAAAACTCAATAAGATAGAAATAAATATATATTCCTTAACATAATAAAATATATCTCATCCCCAAAGGTAGCACAATGCTTAATAAGGAAACAACTGAAGAATCTCCCATTAAACTAAGAAAAAAGACAGGACTCATTAACACCACTATTATTTAATATTTTCTGGAGCTATTTACAAATACAATTAGACAGGAGAAAGAAATCAGAGATATAAAAATAGAAAAGGAAGTAATTGTCATTATTTACAAACAATATGATTGCATGACTAGAAAATCCAAGAGAAACAACTGAAAAATTATTAAAAACAATTACAGAATTGAGTAAGAGAAGGTAACTGGGTATGAAATTAATATTTAATCATCAGTTACCTTTCAGGTGTGAAAAACAATGAAGAGTTAAAAGATATAATGAATGATATAAATTAAAATGATATAAAGATACAAACAAACATAAAAGATGCAATGGGAAAGCGATATTTTCAGCAGTGATATAAAATATTAAATACTCAGAAATAAGCTTAAGAAATGGACGAGACCTTTATGAAAAAACTTCTAAACATGGCCGAGCTACACACGTATCAAAACACAAGACTTTAAAAATGGTAAGGAGGGCTTCCCTGGTGGCGCAATGGTTGAGAGTCCGCCTGCCGATGCTGGGGACACGGGTTGGGTTCGTGCCCCGGTGTGGGAAGATCCCACATGCCACGGAGCGGCTGGGCCCGTGAGCCATGGCCGCTGAGCTTGCGCGCCTGGAGCCTGTGCTCCGCAACGGGAGAGGCCACAACATGAGAGGCCCGCGTACCGCAAAAAATAAAAAAATAAAAACGGTAAGGAATATCATGTTCTTGGATCAAAAAATTCAATGCCACACAAATTTCAGTTCTAAGTTAAAATATAAATAGAACATAACCCAATTTTAAAAATACCAGTAGGTCTTCTTGTTGGTAAATGGTGGGAACGGAGAGACCAGATAAGCAGATTATAAAAATTAGATAGAAAATTAAGCTAATAGAAAAATTCTTAAAAAGTAAAGAGGGGGACTAAATATTAAAATATTCTAAATCTATAAAAATGATTAGACATTTAAAAATATTAACAAATATATAAATTACTATTTTCTAGGAATTAAAATATAAATCTAAAATTTGTCAGGCACATGTATAAACAGAATGAATGTACAGAAATAGGCATGCATACACACAGATGTATTGAATATATGACAAAGCATTTCAAGTCAACGGTGAAAAGAAGTTTCACTCAACTAAGGGTACTGGAATGACTGGTAGACAACTTGAAAAATTAAGTTGGTTCTGTTCCTCACAACTTACACCAAAATAAATTTCATGAAGACCAAAAACTTTAACGTAAAACATGAAAAAATACGAATACTGGAAGAAACCATGGGAGAATTTTTTTAGTCTTGGGGTGGAGATGGTCTGTATACATGTCACATAATTATATGAAAACAAAAAGATTCCTGCAAAACAGAAACTACCATCGGGAAAGATGAATGGCAAACTAGAAAAATATTTCTACCTCCTATCACAAAGGACTAATTTTTTGAGTATATAAAGAGCACCTACAAATCAATCTGAAAACACCACCAAAGACATCAACCCAATAGGAAACGGGCAACTTTATGGAAAGGGAAAAACAGATGTCTCTTGAACATGTAAAATAGTGCTTAACCTCGGTCATGATAAGATAAATATATAAATTAAAACTACATTAAGGCCATTTTCCACTTCTCAAATTAGCATCATGTTGTTGGCATGGGTATGAGGAAGCATTTCATATGTTGCTGGTGGAAAGGTATGTTGGTGCAACCTCTATGGCGGAAAATATGGCAACATTTCTCAAAATTGCAAATGCATATACCCTTTGACCAGCAATGCCATTTCTAGAGATTCATCATTTGCAAAATGTCCAGGGTAGGGTTTGGAAAAGAAAAGATTGGAAATAATCAAAATGCTCACTGATGGAAATCTATGTCAATAAATTCACATAATTATAAATACTGTGCAGCAATTTTTAAAGAGAGAAAGCGCTTTATGTACTGATATGGAATGGTCTCCATGACATACTGGTAACTGAAAAAAGAAAAATGTAGAACATCATTCGTTGTTGTTATTATTGTTGTTTTTTAAAAAAGGAAAAATAGGGAATTGCTTATATATGCACAGAATATCTGTAGAAGGGTCCACAACAACAAAGCAACATTGGTCAATAATAGATCACTGGGGAGTCGGTGTAGGAAGAAAACTTTTAACTGTATACCCCTCTCTACTCTTTGATTTTTAAACCCTGTGGATGTAATTACCTATCCAAAAATCCTATCCCATTGTAGTTTGGTTACAAACTACAAAAGTGCTTAAATATATTTTTAATATCTACACAGAGGATTTTTTTAAATAAAAATATTTATTTTATATACATAGCTCTGCAATTTGCCTCTTTTTGACATGATGGTATATTATGGACATCTGCCTTTAGGCCCATATTTATAGAACTTATTCTTTTTAATATATAATATTCTATTGTGTAAATTAATCAAAATTTATTCAACCATTTCCCTTTTGATGAAAATTCAGGTATTTTCTTGGTTTTGCTTTTTGTTCACTTTGGGTTTTTTGACATGAAAATAATTTTTCTTAGCTAAAATTAGAAGATATAAATATAAAGGTAAAATAATAAAAATACTGGAAGAAAATTATAACCTCAGCCTGAGGGTAACTTACTTAAACAATAAAGGAAACACAAATGACTTAGGAAAGAGAAGTATATTGTATTTAACTACATACAAATGTAAATTTTCCTTATGGAAAAAAATAAAGTCAAGAGACAACGAAGTGAAAGAAACTATTTGTTAAAAAAAAAAGAAAGGAAAAATGGCAACAGGTTAATAGCTCTAATATAGAGAAAGTTCCTAGAAGTTGATTTTTTTTTAAACATGCAAAGAATATGAACAGGCAATTCATAGAAGAGGAAATACTAATGACCAATAAATGTGTGAAGAGATCCTCACCCTCACTAGTCATAGTTTCAAAGGCAAAACAACAGTGAGGTCTCATTTTTCATCCATCAGACTGGCAAAAATGTAAAAGATAATAACCAGTATTGGCAAGTCCATGAAGAAATGTACATTAAATATTCTTGCTGAACACCTGAATCTCAACCATCTTTTTGGAGAGCAATCCAATAACATAGTGGGAAAAAAATTTAATGTTCATATTCTTTGACCCAGCAACCCAACTTAATTTAGGGGAAAAAAATTCTGAAAATATAGCCTTTAGTGTCTCTCTATGCCTCTTCTCTCTTTCTCTCTTTTCCCCTATTTTCTCTCCAGTACACCTCATTTAATTAACTGTGTTACTTCCCAGCTAGCTGACTCTCATGTCCAAGCCCTCCTCCACCTCCATCAGACTCTAGCCAACCGAGGCTACTGCCTGAAGCAGGGGGATGGTCTTGGATCCCTGTAAGGCCTTGTCTAGGAGTTCCCCTTGTGCTTTCAAAAAAGTGAGGCCAAGGACATCAGCAGAGCCAACATCTGCTTCGAGTTCCTGGGGCTCTTGACAACATGCAGCACCTGGCAGAAGCTGCTTTGCCCTGGCCATTCTGCTGGCAATTGTGGAGAACAAGCTTGGTCGTGAGGACAGCCCATCCCGAGATTCCCCAGAGCAGAGACAGCCATCAGGGAAAATCCTGAACTCGTGAGGGATGGACCCCATGATTTTTTTCTGGTGGGGAAGAAGAGGACCCATTCTTCTTGACACTAATGAAAGGGTGAAAAATATAGCTTCTTTTTCTTTTTTGTTAGAACTAATACTATTGCCCTCCCCACCAGACATTCTGCCTCTGCTGTATGTTGCAAAAAAGCCTGGTAATTTGGCCCTCAGGCTCTTACACACTATAAATTTATGAAATCCAGGTTTGACATCTAGATACTACAATATTTGTCAACTTCAGCAACCCACTTAACCACTCTGTGCCTCAGTTTAACTGTAAAATGGGAATAATAATACCTGTCGCTAGGGCTATACCAAAGATTAGATGTATACAAAAGAACTTCCAGTTGAAGAGTAGAAATAAAATATAAACCAATTCTGAATTAATGAAGAACTGGGATTGCAGATCTCCCTCAGATACGGGTATAGCCTGTAGGCTACTCTTCTAAGAGGGTGGTATTTAATGTCTATGGAGCAGCCCTCATTTCTGCCTCAACATTTATATGTGAGTGAATTTAGATTACCATGTATACACCCGGCTTCCATGGCTAACGCTTCTCTTCCTATTCCAGGATGAATGCACATCCTCAGCTCAACTTCCCAGGAGGGGAAGCAACTGTGTAGCTTAAAAAAGAAGAGGCTGATCCCGGGATCCAGGGACAATTGCTCAGGGAGAACACACGGCGCTGGTGCAACGTCACGCCGACTTCTGCCGCTGCAGGCCCGCCCCGCACTCCGTGCCCCTCCCTCCCACCGCCTGAGTGCGCCAGAGCCCCCAAGTCAGCGGCTCCTTTAACAGACTCCTAAACAGACTCCCACCAGCGACCTACACGCAGAGGCAGGGCCAAATCGAAAGCTGAGCCCCTGTGAGCTGTGAGAACAAAGAAGAGAAAGGGAAATCTCTCCCAGCAGCCTCAGAAACAGCGGATTAAAGCTACACAATCAACTTGATGTACCCTGCCTCTGTGGAATACATGAATAGACAGCGAATCATCCCAAATTGAGGAGGCGGACTTCTAGAGCAAGATCTATGATTTTTTCCCCTTTTCCTCTTTTTGTGAATGTGTATGTGTATGCTTCTGTGTGAGATCTTGTCTGTATAGGTTTGCTTCCACCATTTGTCCTAGCGTTCTATCCGTCCATTGTTTGTTTTTGTTGTTTTTTTTAAAATTTTTTTCTTAATAATTAATTTTAATTTAAAGAACTCTATTATACTTTACCTTCTTTCTATCTTTCCTTCCTTCCTTCCCTTTTTGAGACAACGAATCGTCCCAAATTGAGGAGGTGGACTTGGAGAGCAAGTTTTATGATTTTTTCCACTTTACCTCTTTTTGTGAGGGTATATGTGTATGCTTCTATGTAAGATTTTGTCTCTATAACTTTGCTTCCACCATTTGTCCTAAGGTTCTATCCTTCCCTTTTTTTTTTCCTCTAAATAATTATTTTTTTAATTCAATAACTTTATTATACTTTATTTTATTTTACTGTATCTTCTTTCTTTCTGTATTTTTTCCTTCCTTCCCTCATTCCTTCCTTCCTTCCCTCCTCCCTCCCTCCCTCCTTTCTTTCCTTCTTGCCTTCTTCCTTTCTTTTCTTCTTTCTTTCTTTCTTCCTTCCCTCCTTCCTTCCTTCCCTCCTCTCTTTCTTTCTTTCTTTCTTTCTTTCCTATTTCCTCCTACTTATACTAATTCTCTCTACTTTCTCTCCCTTTTATTCTGAGCCGAGTGGATGAAAGGCTCTTGCTGCTCCAGCCAGGAGTCAGGACTCTGCCTCTGAGGTGGGAGAGCCAACTTCAGAACACTCGTCAAGAAGAGAAAACACACCAAGCTCTTTCCCACCTCAGGGTCTTTGCACATGCTGTTCCTGCTTCCTGATTCACTCTTCCCTCTGTTTTTCATGTCTATCTTTTCGTCATCCTAAGGTCTCAGTTTACCTGTAATCTCAGAGAGACTTCCCTTGACAATCAACCTAGACTACTCAGGCGTACTTTGGACATATTGCGGGTTTGGTTCCAGACCACTGCAAGAAAGGGTATATCACAATAAAGTGAGTGACATGAATTTTGGGTTTCCCAATGCATATAAAAATTATGTTTACACTACTCTGTATTGTCTTAAGTGTGCAATAGCACTATGTCTAAAAAATGTACATACTTTAAAGATATTTTATTGCTAAAAATGCTAACCATCATCTGACAATGCAGGGTTGCTACAAACCTTCAATTTGTTAAAAAAAAAAACAAACAAACACAAAACAGTATCTCCAAAGTTCAATCAAGTGAAGCACAATAATAAGCCTGTACTCTGTTATTCTCTATCACTATTCCTTCTTGCTTTCTCCATAGTACTTAGAATTTGTAATATTTATTGATGTATTTGCTTACTCATGTTTTATTCATAGGTTTATGTGTTTGTTCGCTTATGCTAAGCTTCACAAAGTCTGAGACCATGTCTGTTTTTTCAGTTCATCTCTCCGTGGCACTCAGCATACTGCCTGGCACACAGTAGTTTCTAAGTATTTGTTGGATGCTGGAGTGAGCTCATGACCAGACTAACTATCCTTTTCTTCTCTACAGAAAGCTCCTCCATGCCAGGTCTCCTGTGCTTGGCATTGATGTTTGTAACACAAACATATAAAGTCTTCCATAATCCTACAGCATTTTGTTCATATATTAATAAAGAAAAATAAACTTTCTGAGACAAAGTGAACACGGGGCTGAGAGAAAACGAGGGGTTAGGTTCTGTAGGATGGGGCTTTGAGGAAAGGAGCTGGTTACAGGGTTTTTAAAGCTGTGACCACAATTGGTCTCAAAGCTCAGATTCACTTCATTATGATGTAGCTTCAGCATTGTTGAGTGCAGAGGGTACAGTTGACCCTCCAGACCACAAGCAGTCATCAGGCTGTTTTCCAGCTGGTTTTGACTAGTTTCCCAAGAAGAGTTGCCCTGTAATTATGGCTCCCTCTTCTGAGGTCTTACAATTTCTCATACCCTCTGGACCCAGTTTCCTGCAGATCCTCATTTCCATTAAGCTCAAGATTTATCAGTATATTAGCACTTTCCATGTTGGATAATAATTCAGCTGTTTTCCAGCCTCTTCACCCCGATGTACCATGAACCAAGGCGGAGAGATTTGGTCTTCACCCTCTTTGCATCCTCTATAGTCTAGGTCAATGTCTGGAACACAGGAGATCCTGCAGTAAAGGTTTATGAATGAATGAATGCCAAGCCTCCCCTAGCCGAGACAAATAGTAGCCAGGAAAATTAGTCTCTGGGCTTTAGGTGTGTAGGTCAAGGGTTACCCAGAATTTTCTCTCTGATATCAGATAACTTCCATCCTCACATGGCAGTAACTCTGGGCAACCCTGGGAGCTGGGAGCACGTGGCAGTCAGAAGGAGCCAACGAGGGCATGATGTTGTCCGAGGGTGGGGGTGGGGCGGGTTGGAGAGGTGAGGATGGCAAGAGGAGATGGATTCAGGAATGTTTAAAAGGGGATGCTAGCAGGACCCTTTATTCTAGTGCCTGTGTAGTAAATTTAAGTCGTCTTCCAGACAGTGTGAACATCAGAAGAAGGGTCTTCCTTTCCATTAGATAAATTTAGGATTGCGAGAGGAGAACGTGACTAGCAAACTGTAAGAGCTGCCTCTACAAGAGAGGTTTAAATATATTATGCTCAACTGTCAGTACCAGTGCACTGAGTGTTCTAACACTTGTGGGGCTGCTGTAATTTGCCTCACATGGGTGAACACAGTATTCCCAGGGAATCAATTATTTTCACTTGCTTACCAAAGGAACAGAACAAATACTTTAATATTTTTCCTCCTCTTTGGCAAATAAATTACCTTTATATTGAGGATTTTGATTGAACATTGGCAGCAGCCATGGGAGCAGGTGATTAACATGCCAAACCAGTTCCCCTGAATTCTGGGTAGGAGGATTTCAAGGAACTTAAAGTTTCACATCTTCTCCTATTATAAATTATAAAGTTATGCATGATTTTTATGAACTTTTTGCACTGTGAATAAAGGATTATCTTTCTTCAAACAAAACTACCCTGAATTACATGGTTTTGCTATCTTTTCTTCCATCCATCCATCCATCCATCCATCTATCCATCCAACCAGCCAGCCAGCCAGCTAGCAGCCAACCATCCAACTACCCACCCACCCACCCATCTACCCATCCATCCACCTATCCATCCTGCAGATCCTCATCTCCATTAAGCCCAGGATTTTTCAGTATATATATATTTGTCAGTATGTGTTTCCATGTTTTGTTATAATTCACCTGTTTTCCCATCCTCTTTACCCCAGTATACCATGAACCAAGGCAGAGAGACTTGGTCTTCTTCCTCCACCATGCATCAGCATATGTGTCCATCCCCATCTCCCACATGACAGATTTGGGATGGTTTGTCTACTCATTAAAAGAATACGATTTCTGTATTTTCAAAATCTCTGTGTAGAAAATTGTTTTCTTTGCATTTGTATGCTCTCTACACTTTCTGCACACACTTTCTCATCTCCCACACCTTTCTCAATAAATGCCAACACTATTGCCCCTGTGATTACAGCAATAGTATTTTTTCCAGAGTCAACAATGACTGTCATGTCACTAAAGCCACACTTGGTGTCATGGTTGTCTTTTCTCACTCATTCTCTGTCTTTGGCTTCCACATTGTTACATCCTTCTGGTTTTCCCACCACTTTGGGGGCTCATAGCCCTTTCGTTATTTCATAGGTTCATATCCCTTACATTATTGGTTCCTTGCCCCTCAGTCCTACTTATCTGCATTTCTCAGTCATCTCTCTGATCTCATTCCCTCCTGTAAGAGTTTACTAGGGCTGCTGTAACAAAGTACCACAAACTTGGTGGCTTAACTAGCAGAAATGTATTGTCTCATAGTTCTGAAGGCTAGAAGTCTGAGATCAAGGTGTCAGCAGGGTTGCTTCCTTTCTGAGGCCTGTGAGAGGAAATCTATTCCATGCTTCTTGCGTAGCTCATGGTGATTTGTTGACAATCTTTGGCATTCTTTGGCTTGTAGAAGCATCACCCCAATATCTGCCTTCATCTTCACATGGTGTTTCACTCTGTGTGTGTGTGTGTTCAGATTTCCCTTTTTTATAAGGACACCAGTCATATGGAATTGGGCCCACCCTAATGGCCTGATTTTCATTTGATTACCTCTGTAAAGACCCCTTCTCTAAATAAGGTCACATTCTGACATACTGGGGCGTTAGGATGTCAACGTGGGAATCTGGCCGCTTGTGATGGGGGGTGGACACATTTTAATCCATAACCTCTGCTATGGTTTCAATGACTTGTCCACTGATGACTCTCAAATCTGTGAATCCATCCGAAACCTGTCTCCTGAACTCTAGACCTGTGTGTCCAACTGTCCCCTGTCCATCTCCCCTTGGGTGAGTTTCCTGTGCCTTAAACTCAGCATGTCTAAGACTGTATTCATCACCCACCCCTTGAACTAGGTCTTCCGCCTAGCTCAGTGAATAATGGCTTATCACTTCAACTGCCTGGACAGAAACTGTTACTTATCCTTGACTCTTCCTTCACCCTCATTTCTACAACCATATCCAATCATTTCCCAAGTTAAATCGATTCTCTCTGCAGTAGCTCTCAAATCTACCCCTTCTACTCACTGCTACCACCTCTTCAAGGTCACTACCCTCTCTCCTCCAGACCACTCCAACACCACTCTCTCTCTCTCTTTTTTTTTTAATTATATGTTTGGACACGTTGGGTCTTTGTTGCTACATGCGGGTGTTTTCTTTAGTTGCAGCGAGCAGGGGCCACTCTTCATTGCGGTGCGTGGGCTTCTCATTGTGGTGGCTTCTCTTGTTGTGGAGCATGGGCACTAGGAGTGCAGGCTTCAGTAGTTGCAGCACACACGGGCTCAATAGTTGTGGCATGTGAGCCCTAGAGCGCGTGGGCTCAGTAGCTGTGGCACATAGGCTTAGTTGCTCCACGGCATGTGCGATCTTCCCGGACCAGGGATAGAACCTGTGTCCCCTGCCTTGGCAGGCAGATTCTTAACCACTACGCCACCAGGGAAGTCCCTCTGGTGTTCTCTTAATAAGTCATTCTATCTCTGGTTTTACTCCCTCTTAATCCACTGCAGAGCATTCTTCTAAAAACCCAAATCTGATCATTCCATTTTCCTGCTTAAAGCCATTCTGTGGCAGTGTGGACAGTGTGGACACCATAACAATTGTGGAAATGACCTGATGTCGGTTGTTTAGCTGTCCCCGTGTCCCCTGAGGCAGAAACTTGCAGTTGTATTTAGATTGTGGCTTAAATCACAGCAGAGCTGCCTAAGCAGCTGCCTCTGCCAGTTCTTGACTTGTACTCCTCCCAAGTGACAAATGTATATACTAACTGCATTAACTGTACCCTGGCACGCTCATCTGCTCATTTATTTATTTCTGCTCATGAACAAGGCATAAGTATTTTGTGAACTGATGCATAGGCTTATGGTTTGAAAGCCAATTCCCAAATGAGAAGATACTTGCAGACCATTGGCAGTGGCAAGTCAATTGGCTCCCAGATTAAAAGTTGGCTTGCCCATCCATTTGGCATATAGCTTTCATTGTATAAATTACTGTGTACTTTGCTTTTCCTCTCCTACACCATAAGAAAAAGAGGGCAGGCATTGTGCCTTCTTATCTTCCTTACACTTAGCAAAGGGCTAGGTATATAGTAGACATCAATAACTTTAATAACAGAATTAGGCCAATAGCCTCAGGTCTTCTGAATTGGCTTTTGACAGTAATGAATTATGAGGCCACCTTATTAATATTTTGTCAAGTCTGTCAATCAAGAAACTCACCAGGACCATTTGGAAGGGAATGTATTCCAAGAGATTCTACCAGGGAAGAATTTGTAAGTAAGGGTTTCTACAGTCAGTAGGGAGTATTTTGCAAGATTTTCAGAGCAATAGTGACATTGCAAGAGGGTAGCACTTATGCTGCAAGGTACCTAGGGATCTTAGTACCTTTTTGTGCACCTCTATATGGGTAAATACCCTGGTACAAATTACAAGGAAATTAAGGCTTTGGGGGAAGAAGAGACAAAAGCTCAACTAGAAGAAAGTCAATGTGAAGCCTTAAAGAAAAGCAAACGGTGATTCAAAGCAAGCTCAACATACAAAAATCCAGAATTAGAAAACAAATTAGAATCAGTTACTTATTTTAGCAAGAAGTTATTATTTCAAGCATAAACACTCCCACTGCATCTAAAATATGATTTTAAAATACCATTACATTATTTGTATGTGTTTTAAGAATAGTATATTTGCTATTATAAAAAGTAAAATAGTAGTGTGGCCTTTTTTTAAATTGAAGTATAGTTGATTTACAATATTGGGTAAGTTGCAAGTGTACAGCATAGTGATTATTTTTTTTGCAGATTATATTCCGTTACAAGTTATTGAATATAATTCCCTTTGCTGTACAGTAAATCCTTGTTGCTTATCTATTTTATGTATAGTAGTTTGTTAATCCCATACTCCTAATTTGTCCCTCTACCCCTCTCTCTCCTCTTTATAACCATAAGTTTGTTTTCTATGTCTGTGAGCCTATTTCTGTTTTATATATAGATTCATTTGTATTATTTGTTAGATTCCACATATGAGTGATATCATATCTGGAGGGGTGGGATAGGGAGGGTGGGAGGGAGGGAGACAAAGAGGGAAGAGATATGGGAACATATGTATATGTATAACTGATTCACTCTGTTATAAAGCAGAAACTAACACACCATTGTAAAGCAATTATACCCCAATAAAGATGTTAAAAAAAATAAAAAAATAAAATAAATAAATAAATAAAAAAGAAGAGGCTGAGGTGGGTATGGTGTTTTTGTGCAAGGATAAGTCTTGAGTCTGTTCCCCTGAGACTAGCTTGGAGCAACTGAGACTTAAATAGGATCCTGGGAAAGATGGTATCAGTGAAATATCATCTCAGTTGGTGTTCACCATAAACCAAGCCATGGCATTGGACAGTGAGACCTACCAGTGGTGTGCCAGAAGCCAGAAGCTGGATATCTGCCTCTTCAGGGCCATTATTTCTCTGAGTCACAGGTGGTCTCCCAATATCCCCAGTGCCACCAGGTGGGACAGTAAGCAGGGTCAACTGCTAAAGACAGAAGTAGTTATTTCAGGTCCTGGATAGGCAGTCTCCTTGGAGAAGAGTCCTTCCCATTACTCAAATCCTTTTCCATCACTCCCATTGGCAAATGCTGCCTTTCCTCAAAGCATGGATACAAAGGTATCTCATTTTGTCTTTAATTTAAAAAATCCTTCTGAGGTAGCCATCCCATTTTTATTGACACTGAGACTGAATCACAGCAGGAAAAGCAACTTATCCAAAGCCACTCACTGAGCAGTGCCAGTAAAAGCAGAAAGGTCTGGAATTTGGGCCTCCTGATTCCCAATTCAGTCTCTCAGAGATGTGGCTATATTTCTAAATATAGGCACTGAGCCTTCAGGCTGGGAAAGAAAGGTGGATGAAATGGATAGTTGTCTTAAAGAGCATTTAGTCATAAGAAACAGAAACCCACTCAAATTGCCATAGATTAAAGGGGGAAAAATAATAAAGAAGAAGTATAGCTAGACCTCATGAGTTCTGGTTTCTGGAATCAGAAACCAGAAAGCCAAAAGAACCCAAAACAGTGACTGTCTCCTCTCTGGGGCAGCAAGTCCTCCCATCTCTGCAAATTTCCTCATTTTGTGCATGCTCCCCTGCTCTGTTACTACTTTGGAACAGCCTAAATATGGCCACTGCAGCCTCAGCTTTATATATATGACTTCTTCATACTCCTAGACAATGGAGCAAGTCTTCAAAACTTAGAATTCTATACCCAAGCAAACTACCAATCAAACATGAGGAAAGAATGAAGACACTGTCAGTCACAACTACCAATCAAACATGAGGAAAGAATGAAGACACTGTCAGTCACACAGTGACTCCAAAAAAAAAAAAATTGCCTTTCATATGACCTTTCTTAAGGAGCTACCAGAGGATGTGCTTCAGTAAAGCAAGAGAGTGAATTGGTAGAGTGGATAAAATGAGATCCAGGAAACAAGAAATCTAACAGGGGGAGGGGATAAAAAAATTCTACAATTAAAAAGGGCCAAAAAGGGCAGTTAGTCCTGAAGAAAGCAAAAGATACAGGACTCTGAAAGATCTCTAGGGGGTGAAAATGGAATTGACCATTTCTCTGATGGCCCATGACAGATCTGACGAGGGATTAAAGATATGGATATGGAAAACTCTGCCTGTTTAAAAAAAAATTAAGGTGATCATCATCTCCAGGGAAAACAATCAATTTTACAAAAGGAAACATAATCATAGCACACAACTTGGCTCTGTAATAAGTAACATTTACGGAATCCAAATTATGTAAAAAACTAAAATTTATAATATAATGATTTTTTTTTGAAAGATGCAGAGAAGGGTAGGGGTTTAAGAGAACCATATCCTCATCTTCTATAACAGAAAATCAATAGACAATGTCTAAACTATCATCAAGAGTGGTAATATTAGCATTTTATGTAGGAATATGGTAAAACACATCAAAAGGTTGATAGTGGTTGTCTCTGAGAATAAAAAGACACTGCTATTACCTTTTATGAACTTTCAAATACTATCTTTTTGACTTTAAGAAAAATAGATGTAAATTACACCCGCCCACCCCCAAATAAAAACCTGTCCCAGAGCCTTTTAACAAATGTTTTCATCATCACCTACGGTTAGTAGTTAATCCAAAATTTCTACTTCAGTCTAGGTTGATTTCTATTTTCTTCCTTGCTTCCTGGTGTCTTCCCATCTGACCTAACTAGCTTAGCGTTCAGCACTTCCATTCTCTTCCTTATCAAACTCTCATCTTTATTGGCTTCTGTGACTCTGTTCCCCGCTGGTTTTTCTACTTCTCTGGCTGTTCTTCTCTCTCCTTCTCTGCCTGTTTCCTCCTCCCACCTCTCAAACATGAAAATTCATTCCTCAAGACTCATTCCCCACTCCTTCAATCTTTTCTCTCTACTATCTCTCCCAATTTCTGATCTACCCTCATGATTTAAACCTGCACCTCCTGGGACTTCCCTGGTGGTGCAGTGGTTAAGATTCCACACTTCCAACGCAAGTGTCATGGGTTTGACCCTAGTTGGGGAACTAAGATTCTGTATGCCGCATGGCGCAGCCCCCCAAAATTTAAAAATACAAAATAATAAAGTCTTGGCAACTCCCTGGTCCAGTGGTTAGGACTCAGTGCTTTCACCAATGTGGGCCCAGGTCAAAAAAATAAATAGAAAATAAAGTCTTTAAAAAACGAAACCAGGGGTTCCCTGGTAGCACAGTGGTTGAGAGTCCGCCTGGCGATGGGGGGGGGGGCATGAGGGGACACGGGTTCGTGCCCCGGTCCGGGAAGATCCCACATGCCGCGGAGCGACTAGGCCCATGAGCCATGGCCGCTGGGCCTGTGCGTCTGGAGCCTGTGCTCCGCAACGGGAGAGGCCACAACAGTGAGAGGTCCGCGTACCAAAAAATAAATAAATAAATAAATAATAAATAAAAAAAAGAAACCAAATCACTCAAAATCAAACCTACCCTCCTGAGACCATATTTCTGTCCATGATTCAGTCAAAACCTTGGTTCCTCCTTTTTTCTCTTCCCCCATCCAGTCAGTTACTAAGTACTACTAGTTCTTTCCCACATTCATTCCTTTCTTTCCAAAGGTGTTTTCCAGGTCTGCATCATCTCACACTTAAAATATTCCAATAGTCTCCTAAGTGGTAAGCCCCAGATCTCAAATCTGCCCATGTTTTACTCATCTTTATACCTCCCACACCTACCTCAGAGCCTGGCACTGAGCTCTTGCCTAGTAAGTGGTCCATCAACTAGATACTGTCTCTGCCTCTAATCCATACTGCCACCAGACATCTTTCTAAAATGCTGATTTGTACATACCACCCCAGAGTTTTAATGGCTTTTCACTGTCTATGAGACAGTGATTAGTTTAGCCTGGCACTGGAGGCGCTCTATCTCTATAAAATTTCATTCTACTACTTACGTGAATACTCTGTTCCAGTTGATCTCACTAATGGAAACTCCTCTTTCATTCATCTAAACTGATTGCGTATCCCAGGCACGGTGCTAAGTCTTGCAGAATAGAATGGGAGTATGACGAAGCCACTGCCCCTTATAATGCAGTATTGATGTTCTCCTAATACACCTTAAGTATTTCTACTTGTGATGGTTCTAAGATAGAAAGACTTTATCGTCCTCTCAGCATATTTAAGTATTAGAGTTAGTAAATATGGATGCTCACCAAATGTGGAAATAAGGTTCCTTTCGGAACATGAAACTAATAAGGCCAAACAGGTAACAGATAATATCAATAAGCAATGTCTACCATTTACTGAGTGTTTACTGTGTGCCAGGCATTGTGCTAAGTGATACATTATTTCATTTAATCTTCATGGCCTTTTGAGTTAGGTACTATTCTTGTCCTGTGACAATCAGGCTCAAAGGTAATTTGTGTAAGTTCACTCAGCTAGTAAATAATGGACAAAAATCCGTATCTATTACAAAACCCAAGATTTTATTTATTTTTAATTAATTTATTTTTGGCTGTGTTGGGTCTTTTTTTTTTTTTTACATCTTTATTGGGGTATAATTGCTTTACAATGGTGTGTTAGTTTCTGCTTTATAACAGTGAATCAGTTATACATATGTTCCCACATCTCTTCCCTCTTGCATCTTCCTCCCTCCCTTCCTCCCTCCCTATCCCACCCCTCTAGGTGGTCACAAAGCACCGAGCTGATATCCCGGTGCTATGCGGCTGCGTCCCACTAGCTATCTACCTTACGTTTTGTAGTGTATATATGTCCATGCCTCTCTCTCGCTTTGTCACAGTTCACCCTTCCCCCTCCCCATATCCTCAAGTCCGTTCTCCAGTAGGTCTGTGTCTTTATTCCTGTCTTACCCCTAGGTTCTTCATGACATTTTTTTTCTTAAATTCCATATATATGTGTTAGCATACGGTATTTGTCTTTCTCTTTCTGACTTACTTCACTCTGTATGACAGACTCTAGGTCTATCCACCTCATTACAAATAGCTCAATTTCATTTCTTTTTATGGCTGACTGTTGGGTCTTTATGCTGCACACAGGCTTTCTCTAGTTGCTGCAAGCGGGGCTACTCTTCGTTGCAGTGCACAGGCTTCTCATTGCGGTGGCTTCTCTTGCTGTGGAGCACAGGCGCGCGGGCTTCAGTAGTTGTGGCACGTGGGCTCAGTGGTTGTGGCGCACGGGCTTAGTTGCTCCACAGCATGTGGGATCTTCCCGGACCAGGGCTCGAACCCATGTCCCCTGCATTGGCAGGCGGATTCTTAACCACTGCGCCACCAGGGAAGCCCAAAACCCACGATTTTAACTTAGACTAAACTGCTTGACCCACTCCAGAAGATGGTTTTTAAATGAGACTTGGAGACACCCAACTCCAAGGTAACTAAGCTATTTTAGCTGTCTCTCTGGCAAGACTTGAGTTCCTTCAAGGTAGGCCTATTTGCATCCCCACTGACACACATAGATTCTATATTTATTTATTGCCACTTATGTACGTCATCATCACCACCCACAAATGTTAAAAAATACTTATGTGGGCAACGGATTATACTGAGAGGTATCCTTGGGGATCATAAAAAAGATGTCCTGAGATTATGCAAAAGGAGGTATTAGTAATTTCCAAAACTCTCTCCTGATCCATTGATTCTCTTCTGAACCAGAGAGTGAACTACACAGTAAGGGGATTGAAACAGGACACCCCAAGTTTGGCCACAGTAAAGGTGCTCTCAGTTCAGGCTTCCTGCAAGAAAAGGTCTGGATGATGCTGGTCACCAGCCTGGTGGCCCTTCAAGGTATGTTCAGAAGAGCTTTTAGCACCCCAAGAAATGAGGTTGCTATACCTTTAACATCTTGATTACTCTCCAGGAGAAGGGTGGAAAGGAAGCCCAGAGTGGGACAGGGAAATGCTCCTTAGGCCCTGGCTGTCCACATGAAAACATCACACCAGTATGAAGGCAAAATCAGTCCAAAGGGACTGAAGACTTCATACTAACTAGGGGATGACAGATGAATCAGACTTTCCATTGGGTAGGAGGTCACACCCATGACGAAAGAAAGCCTGTGGGAGAGGCAAGCAAATACAAATACCTCTACTTACTGGATGAACAGAGGGCTACAAGTTGAGGCAACAGATGTTTGGCTATAATGTGATGAGCAAGGCAAGAAACAGACTTGGTCTGGAGGTGGGTTTTAAACAATGCAGCTCTTCAGCAAAGGTTGATGGCCAGAGTGAGTATATAAAACCCTTGTAGTTGAGTCCTCTGAGCATCATTTATCCATCAATGTCAATTAGTTTTCCCTATTAGATAAAAAAGATATTGGAACTTGCAATGACTTGCTATTACACGTTTGCATAATCAGTAACTGATGCAGGTTTTTGCCTCTCCTTGGCATTCTTAATTCCAAGCCTTATTTAGGCCTTCCTCAATTCAATAACTACCACTGTGCCACCAGAATGTAAGCTCTATACGTGCAGAACCTTTGTCTTGTTTACCCCAACCAAAAACAGTACCAGGCACATAGCAGGCTCTTAATAGATTTGTTTAAAGAATTTGTATGACAGGTTAGGCTTTCCATATGGTGACTCTAACCTCATGCAATGCTTCCAGGTAAATATTCCCCAATTACTCACCAGCAAATGGGTATAAGGAGGTTAAATGTTGCCCCAGTGCATGGGAATTAATACAGGACCTTCTCACTCCAAAATCCGTGCTCTCAGTGATTATCTACTACATGCTAAGCACTTTCTCTCTCAACTCCATCACCACTCTCCCCATTCTGAGATTGCTTCCTCCCATTTCCAGAAACAGGACCATAACTCCCTTATTCCAGCCCCTTAACTGCAAACTATCAAAGGAAAACAAAGACCACATCTGTGATCCTTGGCAAGCACCTGACAAATATAAGCCTACTCCAGTTTTCAGGGAGAAACTGGTGAACATCAAGCAGTCTGACCCTTCAGACATAATTCTTTATTGAATCTAAATCTTCTCAATGGTTAGGCTATTTCATTGGCAAAATCAATTTTATTTCTTCATACATATTAAAAACTCTAAAGAGAAAAGGAGACTGGGTCTAGCCATACAACCTACTATTGACTCCCAAGTTATGCGACAGGAAAAAATCTCTAAGCTCTTTTCCCTTTTCTAGCCAGGTGAAGAGAATGAACTTCTGATAGGTCATTCCTTTTACCACTCTTCCCACCTCAAGACTCAGCAGAATTATGGAAGTGGTAGTGTTCAGAACAAAAGTACACACATTTTCTCAGGACCAGAGAAATCATGTAGGTCAAGTTATCATGCTTACATGTGATGAAATGAGGGAACTTTCCTGGATCTCTATGCCTCCCTCAGCTCATGAAACTAATTTCAGTGAGTATCTCTGTCCTGTCACTGTGCTAGCCACTCAGTGCTATACATGGAAAACCTACCTTGAACTTGTTGAGTGGCATCTATTTCTTCAATTATCTTACCTTCCAGCAAGAAGAGATCAAAGGTTGGCTTCTTTCCCACTTGCATCAGGATCAGGTAGATTTCACAAGATCACAACTGCAACTTTAAGCAGTAGACACAACACATACAATACCTCCCCTTCTTTCCTTTTCCATTCCCTGTAGTCATAAGGGCCTATCAAACACACATCCCAGGATGAATTACATCAGGTATTTTGTTACTATTCTAAGTTTGTAGCATAAAACAAACTTTCCTTTTTCTTTCTACAGCTTTGTAAGCCTTGTGCCAGAAGAAACTTAAAAAAAAAAGTTATAGAGGGACTTCCCTGGTGGTCCAGTAGTTAAGATTTCGCCTTCCAATGCAGGGGGTGTGGGTTTGATCCCTGGTCAGGGAGCTAAGATCTCACATGCCTCGTGGCCAAAAAAACCAAAACATAAAACAGAAGCAATATTGTAACAAATTCAATAAAGACTTTAAAAACGGTCCACATCAAAAAAACTTTTTTTTTTTAAAGTTATAGCAAGATAAATCTGACTCTCTTTAGCTTGGCATCTTTCACATTACAATATGCATAGAGAAGGAAATAACAGGGCACAGGGGAAGAGATGCTAAATATGCCAGGAATCTGGGGAACATAAGATGGGCAAATGAATGTGTTCCCTGACCTCCCATCCTCACTGCCAGAGCAAACCTAACTTTCTTCCTACCTCAGTCACCAGTAAATAAAAAAGCAGCTCTCACAAAAGCAGCTGGTGTACAGTTCTCACTCAAATACTGGATAAGTGTGTTTTTGTACCCAAGAAGAACTTTTCCTCCCTTCCCTCCAACAAAGTAAAATAAACAAGTGAGTCAAATAAAATGAGAACACCAATGTTTTTGGAAGAAATTTTTATTTGACACTGTTAAGGGAAGAGAGAGGAAACAAGCAAAGGCAGGTAGGATAGGAGAGGAAGGGCACCATATCCAGTAACTGACTTGGCAGAAAATGAGGAAACGAAGAGAGCCTGGTGTTGAACGGCATCCACATAGCAGTGCTTGCGAAAGAGGAAGATTTGTGCAGACCAGGTGCTCCACAGATCTTAACTGTCTAGCTTCAACTAAGTACTTGTCAATCTCTCTGGTCATTTCTCTCCTTTTTTTCAAGTAAATGTCAAAGCAATATCTGCAGCCTTTTCTTTTCTCTCTAGATTCATAAATCCTCTTGTCTCTTTGGACAGATAACCTCTTGTCTTAGTTAAGCAGAGAAGTGGGGGCAGGATATTCCTGCTAGGAGGAACTACATGAATAAAGAGGTAGAAACATAGACAATTTAACTGGGGCTAAATGGCAAGCCATCAAAGGGAAACAGACACCTTACCTGTGATCCTTGGCCAGGACCTGCCAAATGGGGGAGGCTAAGGTTTGTGGGACCAGAGAGACAGAAGGCTGAAAGAGATGGGTAAGACCCTTATTAGTGATGGCCTTGAACCTCAAACTAAGGATTTTGGATTTTGTGTCTTATGGAGGTAGAAAGACTAGGCATGGAGTCAGAAGATCTGGATTTAAATTCTGACCCTGCAACGTACCAGCTACATATCCTTGGGCAAATGAAGTTTTGAGATGCTACTTATCTGTAAAGTGCGGTATTTCCTACTCTATCTTCTGTTTCCACAGGACTGCTCTGAGAATCAAATGAGATTCTGGATTTTAAACCCAGAACCACTTGAATTCTGACTCAGAAGTCTCCAAAGCTTTCCCCACTGTACTACACTCACTTTAATCTTTACCTGTTTTATGTGTTAGTTTTGTTTTTCTAACTAACTAAATTTTAAGCTCACATGAGTAGAGACGTTTTTTACTTTTCACTATTCAAAGACTCTTCTGAAACCACTCAATATTATACAATCACTGGAAGTCTCACACAGAAGCCATGTCTAACTACAGAAAAGGTTTTACCCATTGTGCTATTATGCTAATTATGGTCTACATAAAAAATCTGCAGAAAGGACACATGATTGCTGGCTAAGTTTATCAAGACATTCAAGAGCATAAGACTACTAGTTCTGACATGAACTAAGCAGAATAAACAAGGCAACAGTAAGTCAAGGGTCCCACTTCTAAAGAATTTATTTTGTTTATTCTGCTTATCTCAAGATGGTTAAACAAAAATTTGAAATACTTATATCTCGGCTTTCAAAGTGTATTGATACCACTCCTTTCCAATATGTCTATAAATTTCCATGCATGAATAGGTAGACTTCTGGACACACATTTTAACCTCAATCTATATGAGTGATTCACTACCCAAGGAATTTGAACCTCTGTGAGGCCATGTAGTTATTTTAAGAGGTCTATATAAGCATTATCTTCAGTCTGAATAAATAATATATCTTACAAATATGTATATAATGTACTTCAACTGGATATAGATTCTGGTATGACTAATAAAGACAAATTGATTTAAAAGCATTACTGAAATCATAGCAGCTTTTTGCTATGTGTTTTTTCCATCAAAAGATACTAAAAATACAACTATAATCTTGTTGGGAGCGAGTCTAATAATTTGGGGACCTTAAAAATGGTACATCTTATTAGAAAAGGTAAAGAACGACAAGCCTACATCTCATGATTTACAGATATAAGTGTTTCATATAGACTCCACTTCTGGGACACCATCTAAGTATAATCTGGCAAAACACAAAGTTTATATGTATAAAATTAGAGAGTTGAGTGCCTGTAATTCCACTTATCTGGCAGGTATGAGAGATCAAAACCTCTTAATGTCCATTAGCTAAGACATTTTGATCCTGTCTCGATCCTGGAAAAGATCTCCAGTTGTACACATTGTATTCTACACATTCCATTTTAAACCCATGGTGCAGACCTGGGGTTCCCAGCCTGAATGCTGAGATGCTGACATTACTGCAAGCTATAATTTCCCATCGTAGGATAGACACCTGTGATATGTTTACCCCACCAAATCTTTCCCTGAACTCCCTACATCAGAACTTATGTTAGATTCATTTTGGAAACTCTCAGTAGGAGTACTCTCTCCTGCTAGTCCCCCCGCAAACTTCCAAATCTCCACTGGTTTATTCTTGCAAACAGCACCTTTATCTTCCCACCTCTCTACCACAGAGACCAAAGAGGGATCTTCCCTAACATCCAAATATCTATTCACCAGCCCTGTTCCTTCTCCTCCTAAAAATCTGTTTTCCTTCACAGATGTCAGTGGCCTGCCTAGATGAGCTCTAACAACCAACTCTGAGGTAACCTTCACCTCCCAAAACCCCAGGGGCTGTTTTGTTGTTGTTTAAAACAGACAAACTATGATCCCCTCCTGATTAGTTTTTGTTAAGTCTGATATATCTGTATTCCTTGAGGAAACAGGACTTGGACACCAGGAAGAACGAAACTGAAGCATGCAGAAGTTCATGTGAGAAGTCAATTTGTCATCAATAACTTATCAAGAAAATTTTTTGAAAGCAACAGATAACTGTGTCTTAGTTCAATTAATTATAATACAGAAACAAGAGACGACCAACACCCTTTCCTCAAAGCCATTTATCCTCAACCTTCAGAAATGACCAGACTTTTAGCTCCAGTGAATCCATTTGCCACACCACATAACAGGGTGCCTGCCCATGCTAACAGTGCCCTATAACAGAGAACTACAGAAACACATGGGCCTGAGGCACATGCAATGAGAGAATCAGACTAAAGCTCCAGTCCTCTGCTGTACCCCTGCTCACTTTATCTACTTCGGTGCCCATCATATCCCTTCTTCCTCTAGAATGAAATGTGCATATGTCTATGAATATATACATATACATATACACACAAACGCATATATACAAATGTGCAATACAAAGGCATAAACAAGGAATTTTTCTCCTAATAACTATTTAATCCAACTGAGACTTGTTGTGGGGGGAAGAAACAAATTCTTGCCCCCAAATCCTCCTTTCAACTTGAGAACTAACTATTGGACCAGAAGAGTACTGCTCAAGAAAAACATTTAACAAGCACTTGCTCAATTGTTATACAGCAAATGTGAAGCTATCTGGATACTTCAGGTTTCCCAACTCTTCAGAGAACTGGCAACAGGAAATTTGCAGGAAAATTAATTTTTAATACAAGGATTATTCCTTCTCTCTGTTGGAGATATCAGTTAAATGTTCACCACTCTGCCCACCCAACTGCCCAGTTCTGTCCAGCCAGAATAACCCATCTGGAAACTACCCAAGAAGCAATAATCACTTGGAGGCCAGCAAGCAATTGCCCTACATAACCTCTCAACTTTCAGGTCTACCAATCTCTAGCAAGTCCCTCCTAATTATGTGCTAACATAGTTTTACTTCCTCTTTTATTTCAAATTATAATGAACGAAAGGAAGAATAAGAAAAAAAGACATTCATGAATAGGAAAACAATCTGTTTATCTATGCATGGAACTCAAAGGGTAGGCCATTTAGTACAAATGTAAAGGCCTCAAGTGTAAGGGCCCAAGATTTGAAATGGCAACTTTTTTCTATTCTCTTTGATAATGAGGGAAAGCTGAATCATCTCTCCCTTGACTCCTAGTAAGGCTCCAGTTTCCTGAGTCTGTAAGCCTTCCAGCTGTAAACGAATGAACACCTGAGAAGTCTGGGTTATGTAGTCCTCTGCCTTGGGAACTATATCAAACTGTGTTTGGCTCCATAATCATGTGAGGCAACACACACACACACACACACACACACACACCCCAACACCAACCTTACTGGTTCTGTTTCTGTGTTTGGCTCCATAATCATGTGAGGCAACACACACACACACACACCCCAACACCAACCTTACTGGTTCTGTTTCTCTGGAGAACCCTGACTAATACACTACCTAAATTAACCTGAAGTCTGAGATGCCTCCTATTCTAGGAAGAAACACTACAGATTCATTAAGTAGGAGGGGTCTCAGAAACAGCAAACAGATTTGTGCACTCTGTCTAAAAGCACAAAAAAAGTGAAGAAAATTTCAGATAACTTAGACTGATGCTATTTGCTCTTCCGTATATTGAAAAGTTAAATCCCTGTCCAGCACTTTGTTTGCATCCTTTTGTAAAGCTACTCAGATTCTTTCTAGTTCTCTAGTGTTAAGTAAAAATACACCTGCCTGTTCTGGCATCTCCAGACACTAACAAGCAAACAAAAACTTCCAGGCTGGCATCATTTTTCTGAGACAGCTGATATTGTTCCACTTGAAAACTACAATGTGCTCCAACTTCAGCCTAGACCTTCTCCATCTAAGTAATGGCCATTAAATATTCACAATATACCTCCCATGTCCCCTCAGCCTCATCACCCCTCACCATTCAAAACCAGCGTGTATTTCTGGGCTACGTTTCAATAGCCATAGTAAATAGTTCACATTCTCCAAAGAAACGATCTCTACATAGGATAACATAAGGCATATGAGAAAACATCTTTTATTCTCTCTGGGTCCAACCTGAATCATACCTCATGGTCACAATTTTTAGAGGAAGGATATTAAATTAAACTCTCTCACTTTCTCTCTTTCCTCTCCTACTCCTCTGTCCTCTACTAAATTACAAAGATATCTCTAACCCCATCCCTCACCCCCAAAACCAGTGTACGACAGTCAACAAAAACCGAGGAAAGACTCCTAGCCAAGAGAGACTCACCAAAGAGCAGCCTTCTTGTTCTGATCATTTCAAACTATGAAGGGCTGATATGACCATACCATTGTTGCCCCTCTGTCACCCTTTTTGGTGCACCAACAGTGGTTACATGTCCCCATCATTTATTTTTGAGACTTTGAAGTTCCAACAACATTCTTAATCTTCATTTATTCAACTTTAAACACTTAAATGCGCCAAAGAGCATGTGCATGTGCATGGGACACTGTTAGGCTGAAAAAAGAAGGCCTACGTCTCCTAGGCCAAGTTGTTTGGGCATGATCACAATAATCAGTATGACTCCAGGTACAGACAAAACCAAGCAAACAGGAAGGTTTCAGAAATGATAAATGGGCTTAAAAAATTAAAATGGGACAACATAAAATCTCAATTCCTGAAGACCAGTGAATTACAAAAAACAATTACAAAAAACAATGTAGAAGCAGTAATGAAGTAATTCTATTTCTGTGAGGGAAATGATTTTAAGGTCCCCAGGATAAACAATGAGCTGGGGATCACTAAAAAACCTCGGAACCAAAGATTTCAAACATCTGTCCTTCTGTGCCTGTATGCTGCCCAACTCATTCCCAAAAAGGAACCAGCATCAGATTCCTCCCAACGTAAGACTCCTAAGACATGTCAGGTTGGTTTCTGCAGAAGCTGCATCTTGTGAAGTAGTCTTTAAAAATAAAAATGAGAAAACCAAAGAGTACAATGATAAGCCACTTTCTCCTGCCCACTGTAATTTTTCTTTGATTTGCTCTCTGGAAAGTTAAGAAAAAACAAGAATCATTAGTGTCTCAGATTCTTGAATTAATCTGATCTCACTTCATGGCTAATGTGGCCAAAAGTAGATGCTTTTGTACAATTAAAACAGAAGGACTTTATATCAGCAGGACTTTAGGGCTCTGGTTCCACTGTATTTAGTGTAAAGTACACTAATGATAGGGTGGAGGTTGGAGAAAGAGGTGGAAACATCCATCACAAGGTAACATGACAGATAGCAGGACCCTAGCGAGACTTTAAGGAACTGATTCTATTCTGGCAGGGGAAACCCACATAATTAAGTTTTGCACTTACAAAATTATCGCTCTGAATTCAAGAATGAGAGGCATTTGGTTGTAGGTACAATTCCATCTGTAGATACTAACTTTAAATTTAGAGAAGAAAAACACTCAATGAATTAATGTTATGGGTTGGGGTTTCTTAGGTGATTCCTAAATTCACCTACGATTTTTTTGTTTTGATACAATTAACAGCTGTGATAAGGTCTACCATAGCCCTGGCTCAGAGGCGGTCTTTAGTTTCAGAAAGTCCATCGGTCATGTAGCTGGCTGTCACTGCTAAATCTGTTGCTTGCAGAGGACCCAGAGGTCTGGGTTTGCTGAGTAGAGTCCTCACCATTTAAGCTCTTCCTACATACAGGACACGCGTCGTGCTGAAACAGAAAGGTATCAGTCCACATGAACAGCCTGACCCGAAAGCTGGAAGAACTAAAACACTTAAGAAACCCTGAGAGTTAGCAGGTAGAAAAACCAAAGGGCATGAATTCTCACAGAGTGCACGCTGGGCTCCATGTGTAACACCAGGACATCTCCCAAACAGAATTTCAACAGAAGTGACAGAGAATTCTAGGCAGCAACATAACAATAGCTAACACATATCACCAAGAACTAACTAGAAACAATGACCTGAGATGGTCTAGAGCAGGGGTCAGCAAACTTTTCCTGTAAATGAAAAGGTAGTAAATATTTTAGTCGTTGCAGGCCACACCACCTATGTTGCAACTACTCAACTCTGCTGATGTAGCACAAAAGTAGCCACAGACAATTTGTAAACAAATGGGCATGGCTGTGTTCCAATAAAACTGCATTTACAAAAACAGGTGGCAGGCCACAGGGACCTGCAGGCTGTAGTCTGCTAACCCCTGGTCAGAGAAGTTCCAAACAGATTAATAATCTAAAACACAGTAATGGTGCTACTAGGAGTTAGCCAGGGACTAAAATCTGATCTGCTTGGCTCTCTATTAACTGTTTGGGTTTTTTGTTTTTTAAAAAATTTTTAATGGAGTATAGTTGCTTTACAATGTTATGTTAGTTTCTACCGTACAGCAAAGTGAATCAGCTACACGTATATATATATCTCCTTTTTTGGATTTCCTTCACGTTTAGGTCACCGCAGAGCACCGAGGAGAGTTCCCTGTGCTATACAGTAGGTTCTCATTAGTTATCTATTTTATACATAGTATCAATAGTGTATATATGTCAGTCCCAATCTACCAATTCATCCCACCCCTCCCTTTCCCCCTTGGTATCCTTACGTTTGTTCTCTGCATCTGTGCCTCTATTTTTGCTTTGTAAATAAGATCGTCTATACCAATTTTTTCAGATTCCACATATATGCGTTAATACACGGTATTTGTTTCTCTCTTTCTGACTTACTTCACTCTGTGTGACAGACTCCAGGTCCATCCACGTCTCTACAAATGACCCAATTTCGTTCCTTTTTATTGCTGAGTAATATTCCATTGTATATATGTACCAATTAACTGTTAACTACACCCTTACTGTGAACCATCCCCCCAAGAAGATATGACTGGCACAGTTGCCCCATCACAGATGAGAGCTGTCTGTACTTACCAGTTCTAACCACGGCACAATACAACTGCTGTGAAAGAAGTGGTTGCAGGGTAACTGCCGGACTTCCTCCTCAACTGTGTAATCCTCTTTGCATACTGGACACTCTAAACCCTTATCTGTTGGAGGAGGAAACGCCTTTTAAAATAAACAAGCAAAAAGAAGGAAGAAAAAAACTAGCCCAATGTCTTTAACAGCCAAAGGAATACACAAAGTAAAGACAAAGTGCACCCAAGGTGGAGGCAGATAGGAAGCATGAATTTTATTTCAAACTGGGGATAGAGGTGGTAGTAGACAGGGTTATGTGAAGGAGGACTGATTAATGGGCCTGTTCCAATAAGGCCCAGACAGTAACTATATAAGGCCTACTTTTCAATGTAAAGAGTTGGAAGAACAGGGGCTTAGATTATCTTTCAAGTGAAACAGGAAAAACATCTTCCCAAGTGTGTGAAAGCCTTCTGGCAGTTTCTACTTAGGAAAGACTGGCAATCTGTCCACCACAACCAAAGGACTCATCTCGGCAATCTTGGCAGTTCCTATTCAGTGTCTCAAGCCACTTTTACCCTACTACTTTCTACATTACACATCCTATTTCATCATGGTTACCCTAAAGCCTCTTTTACAAGTTGTTCATTAAAAGCTGTACCAGGAGATAGTGCTACAGAACTGCAAGTCCCAAGGGTAGCTCAGGCTCCAAGTCCAGAGACAGGAAGCCCTCTTCTCAGAGAAAATGGCTACAAACTGAACGGGGGATACCAGGCAGCAAATTCCAAGTTTCCCAAGTTTGGCTAGTAATACCAGCTAGTCTATCTCTTCAGTAGCTGGGCTATGTATGTTACATGCTCTACAGTACTCAAGGCATTTGGAGTAAAATACCACTTAACAGATTCACTCCTTCCTCTCCATTTCTATCACCTGAGCCCTAATTTTAGCTTCTACTTCTCATGCCTACTCTACTGTAACAGCCTCCCAGGTAGCATCCCTGACTCCAGGCCTCCAGATATATCCTATATTTTGCTACCAGCTAATTTTCCCTAATATCAGCTTCATAGCAATTTCCATCTCATCTTCACTTGGATTCTCAGCTGGCACCTCAAAATCAACAAATTCAAAATTAAAAACATCACATCACCTCCTTACCCAAACCAGGGCCGGCCCACAATTCCCCCATCCCTGATGTCAGCACCACCTCTGTGGTTATAGAGTTGCAAAATCTTAGAATCATCTTTCACCCTTTCCCCTCCTTTATCCCATTATGCAATCAGTGATGAAAGCCTTTCTTCAAAATGATCTGAGTCTACCCTTTCCTTTCTGTTAGCATTGCCACCGTCACCTGAACTCCATCAGGATGCTGCAACAGCCCCTTAAATCTCTGTTTCTGCTTCCTCCCTCTTTCAATCTTCTTTTTTTTAATGATTGCTTTTTTTTTTTTCCCTAGTACGCGGGCCTCTCACTATTGTGGCCTCTCCCGCTGCGGAGCACAGGCTCCAGACACGCAGGCCCAGCAGCCATGGCTCACGGGCTCAGCTGCTCCACAACATGTGGGATCTTCCCGGACCGGGGCACGAACCCGTGTCCCCTGCATCGGCAGGCGGACTCCCAACCACTGCGCCACCAGGGAAGCCCTAATGATTGCTTTTTAAATTTATTTATTTATCTACTTTTGGCTGTGTTGGGTCTTCGTTGCTGCACGTGGGCTTTCTCTAGTTGCATTGAGTGGGGGCTACTCTTTGCTGCGATTCGTGGGCTTCTCATTGCGGTGGCTTCTACTGTTGCAGAGCACAGGCTCTAGGCACAGGCTTCAGTAGTTGCAGCATGCGGGCTCAGTAGTTGTGGCTCACGGGCTCTAGAGTGCAGGCTCAGTAGTTGTGGCACACGGGCTTAGTTGTTCCGCGGCATGTGGGGTCTTCCCAGACCAGGGTTCGAACCTGTGTCCCCTGCACTGGCAGGCATATTCTTAACTGCTGTGCCACCAGGGAAGTCCCTCACTTCCCTGTGAGGGTAGACACTACCCGCCAAACTAATCTTCCCTAAAGACCACTTAAATTCCCTCATTCCTCCATTTGGGGACCTACAAAACTTACCTACTACCTAAACTATCCAGCCCTAACTACTCTGCCAGTTTCAGGGTCCTCTACAACAAGGCCCCACCCTTCCTATCCAGTCATACCACTCACTACTCCCCACATCAGATTCTATTTAAGGTCTAATGAGGTTACACTCCTTATACCTGATCCAGACATCATGTCCATGCTGACATTCTTCATTGGTTCATACTTTTCCATATACAGAATAATCTCTCTAAGATGGCCCATCCTGTCTTTAAAATCTTCTGACTCTAAACTGGAATTTATGGGGAAAGAAACTCCCGGTCCAAAATAATGTCCCTTATCACTAAGCTCTTTTAGTGCTTATAAATAAAATAATGTCTATGTCTCATGTACCTGAGTACAGGGTAGATGTGAAACAAATGCCTAGCCTCCCATTTTTTCTCTTCCTTTTCTCCCAAAGTCAGTATCATCTGCTCAACCACTTTTTATACTATTGTCTAATAATTTGGTAAGTTTTGCTTCCCCTAGTAAGTTCTTCAAGAAATCAAGTCTTCTATACCCTTGTACCTCTTTATTTCCTGCATGACATCTAGAAAACCAACATGGTAATTGCTCAGGAATTACCTGTTGACTAACCCTAATGAAGGGGTAGTTACCTTCCATATCTGGCACCCAGGTATAAATTTTAGGAGTGCTACAGCTTCACTTGAAGATCTTTAGTATAGGAAATGGCTCAGATTCTGAATAGAGATAAAAAGATGACAAAATACGTATGAAAATGAACCTACCAACTTGTTCCTGAGTTACTGTCACTGTTGGAAGAGATGTGATCTTTTCCTTGTCAGCTGGGGGAGGCCCCGTGTTTTCCAGTTGTCCTAAAAGCTACAAAAAAAGAAAAAAGAAAAAGAAGAAGTGGTAGACATCTAACTATCCCTAGGGAGGGAGCTGTTCCAGCTGAGAACAGTGCAGATATTAAAAATGTTAGTTGCTCTTACTTCTGCAAGGCTATGAGAGGCTTGGGTTTGCCCTTTCCTGCTGCCAGAACACTCATGATTGCTTTACAATTTCAGAGTGACATTAGTATAAGCCCACAGACAGATCCATCATTGCAGGGCCCACCTCTGGGCATAAAGCAACTTCGGAGACAGCAAAAGGGCTGTGATGTCATGAATAAAACTATAGCTTAACAAAACATAATACTTAACCAGTTCAAAAACTTCATTTTGCTGAAAGGAAAAAAAGGGTCAGAGTATGGAAAATAGCACAAGGTAAGCCAAGAAATAGGTAAATTACTGCCTACAAGAAGACTTAGATATAAACAACATGCTTTCTATTCTCAGCAATCCACAAGGGAAATGAAAAACCAATTAAATTAAAATAAACATAAACAAGTGGAAGCAATTATACATGGCATGGGAATACCTTTTTCTCTGCTTCCTTCCCCTACTTTGTTCCATCTAGCAGAAATCCCTGCTTCAACATATGAGCAGACCCTTCTTTTTTGAGAAGTACTTGTTAACAGGATCCTCATAGGACTGAACAAGAGGCCAAAAATATAAAATATTGTTTGTTACAGAAGTCTTTTCTTCCTTTGGAGTCGAAGCTATCTTCTAGAAAGTCCCTAGGACCAAGAAAGTACATGGATGCTGAGCTAAACCCATAAACCATCTATCCCTTTAGTAAAATGGAAACCCACAAGCTCAAACTATTAGGGAAAGCAGAGTGACTGCCATTTCAGAAAGTAGCAGAAGGAAAGCAGGAAGCCTGTGGAACCATGAGACACACTGAACAGATACCCTCAAAAGGCAGCTCCTCACCTGAGTTACAATGGCATCAAGCCCTGTCTGACCCCAGGCATAGTCCCCAGGGTTGGAGTGCAGCATCCCGCTCCTATACATGAGATGAGACACAGAGCATTAGATGGAGTGACCAGGCTCCGCCTTACACCACAGAAAGATTGGCAGAGGAATCCTGTTCTCTCTCAGAGCTGGAAAGTCACCAGTTCTCTAGAATCAAGTGGCAAAGAATTTCTCAATAATTTCAAGGTCAAACAGATTATCCAGAGGCAGTCTCTCATTCTCTAGAAATTTTTGTTTAACTGTATACAACATAAAATGTGAAGCTACCTAAAATACCACATGACAAACCAGAGCAAAAAGAGTGACTCATTGCCTGTTGGTTAAGAAAAGTCTGTCTTCTCTGTGCCCATTTAACTTAGACATAGATGGAGCTGCTTTTTAAGGAGAGTTTTCCCTTCGTGATCAGCAAAAATCGACAGCAGACTTCCCTCATTCTAAGACTTGGCCTGTGGTCCTGGACAATGAGGAGCTTTCACGTAGAGAAGCAGCCACAGCAGTGTCTCTGAATCACAACTTAGAGGAATCACAAAAGGGACTTGACAGCACCTCTTTCTGGAGCTGTTGGTGTACTAGCCTGGATGACAGATATCCAGACTCTGGCTGGAACACGTTTAAAGAAACTAGAGGCTGGAATATAGGGTAACTGTGTGGAAGGACTGAGGTCCTTTGAGCAAAGAAGCCTTTTGGGGCAGAGTCAGAAATGGCAAATAACTGTCCAGACAAGAGGAAATTCCATCTTTAACCCGTACCGTACGTGTCACTCTGATACTCTTATTTCTTCTGAAAAACTTTCTTACTTAAAAAAAAGGAAGTTAAGCAGTATCTTTTCAATTTCAGAAATTCTTAAGGAATAAAATCTTCCCATATGATCTAGAGGAGAAACACACAAATCAGATACCAAGCCTGGTAGGGACCATCTCATTCCCCACCTCAACACAACCCTCACACCTGAATATGAATGGAATCAGACACACCCAGTACCCAGACAACCTGTGGGACCAGGATAGCCCTCATGAGCCTGAATTATAACAAATAAGTTCTGATTAAGTTTGGGCTCAGCAGACAATGGCAGTCTTTAACAGCCTGCCAATTACACCTATATACTCACCTATGCAGCTCTTTCTTTCTCACTATGGCCCAGATACTACCATACCTAAAATGATGCTACTGCAGGTGAGTAAGATAGAAGGCAATTAATTACTTACCAAGAAAATGGGGATCCAGGAATGAATCCTGCAATGATCTGTTGTAGTACTCTGTTGAAGGAAAAAAATTAGATAAGAGAACAGACTAATGAAAGTACTCTATAGATATCCACGGCTGACTAATCACCAACTCCTTCCCCAAAACACAATGGCTTTTCACTGACTATTATACAATAGAGAGCACCAGAAATCAGTCCACTACACGGTAGAGTGCTACTTTGCTATTATGGCTGTCTTCCTGAGCTCTGCTACTTTATGTATTAATAGATTTTTATGAATTAAGCTGGAAAGGAATGATTGTATGGTTAGTTTTCAAACTATGATTCTTGGATACTTGGCAGCAAAATGAGGCTGAAAGGGATGCTAAGCCAGGGAGATGCTGGACCCACCTCCCTACAACAAGGGTAGTTCCATTTTTATGTGTTATGCACATTGTGCAAGATAGTATTTAAAGGGCCCTTTTGTAAAAGTTCAACAATAGCTAACTATACTATGTGTTTGTTTTAAAATATGTTCACAAGTTATTTTATACTACTCTGGGTGTAGGTTGGACTGAATGACTTACTTTTTTTTTTTCCTGAGGTATAACTGACATATAACATTATATGATTTTTTTTCAGGTGTACAACACAATGATTTGATGTTTGTATATAATGCAAAGGATCACCACAATAAGACTAATTAGCATTCATTACCACACAGTTATAAAATTTTACTTTCTTGTGATGAGAACTTTTAAGATCTACTCTCTTAGCAACTTTCAAATATGCAATACAGTATTAAAATGATAATACTGTAATGAACTATAGTATCTCATTGTGGATTTCCCTGATGATACAGTCACCGTGCTATACATTATATCCCCATTATTTATTTTATAACTGAAAATTTGTCCCTTTTGACCTCTTTCACCCATTTCACCCATCCCCCAACCCCTGCCTCTGGCAACTCACCAATCTATTCTCTATATCTGTGAACTCGGTTACTGAATTCTTTTTTTAGATTCCACATATAAGATCATACAGTATTTGTCTTTCTCTTTGTCTCATCTATTTCACTTAGCATAATGTCCTCAAGGTCCATCCACGTTGTTGCAAATGGTAAGATTTCATTCTTTTTCACAGCTGAATAACATTCCACTGTATATATGTACCACAGTTTCTTCACCCATTCATCCATCAGTGGACCCTTAGGTTGTTTCCATGTCTTGGCTATGGTAAACAATGCTGCAATGAACAGGGGGATGCATATATCTTTTCAAATTTGTGTTTTTGTTTTCTTCAGATGAATACCCAGAAGTGGAATTGCTGGATCATAAGGTAGTTCTATTTTTAATTTTTTGAGGAACCTCCATATTGTTTTCTATAGTGGCTACACCAATTTACATTCCTACCAACAGTGTACAAGGGTTCATTCCCTTTTCTCCACATCCTTATCAACACTTGTTATTTCTTGCTTTTTGATAATAGCCATTCTAACAGGTATGAGGTGATATCTCATTGTGGTTTTGATTTATATTTCTCTGATGATTAGTGATGTTGAGCATTTTTTCATGTGCCTGTTGGCCAACTGTAATGTCTTCTTTGGAAAAATGTCTATTCAAGTCCTCTGCACATTTTTAAATTGGGTTGTTTGTTTTTGTTGCTGTTGAGTTGCATGAGTTCTTTGTATATTTTGGATATTAACCGTTTGTTGGATACAGCATTTGCAAATATCTCCTCCCATTCAGTAGGTTTCCTTTTCATTTTGATTTCCTTTGCCATGCAGAAGCTTTTTATGGTTTGATGTAGTCCCACTTGTTCATTTTTACTTTTGTTGCCTCTGCTTTTGGAGTCATCCAAAAAAATCATGACCAAGACTGATGTCTTAGAGTTTACTGCTTGTTTTCTTACAGGGATTTTATGGTTTCAGGTCTTATGTTCAAGTCTTTAATCCATTTTGAGTTAATTTTTGTGTATAGTGTTAAGACAGTGGTCCAGTTTCATTCTTTTGCCTGTGGCTGTCCAGTTTTTCCAACACCGTTTATTAAAGAGAATGTCCTTTCTCCACTGTATAATCTTGGCTCCTTTGTCATAAATTAATTGACCATATATGCAAAGGTTTATTTCTGGACCCTCTATTCTATTCCATTGATTTAGGTGTCTGTTTTTATGCCAGTACCATACTGTGACTTACTTCTTAACAATAGAATATGGTGGGATAACTGTGACTTCCAAGGCTAGTTCATAAAAGGCACTGTGGCTTCCTCCTTGCAGCCTCTCTTGGATTACTTTCTCTGGGACAGTGCCATAGCAAGCAGTCCTGTGCAAAGGCCCACATGATAAAGAACTGAGGCCTCCTGACAAGAGCCAGAACAAACCTGCCAGACGCTGAGTAACTCCCAGTTGACTCTTCAGATAACTACAGCAATGGCCAATGTCTTGACTGTAAGCTCATGAGACCCTGGGCCAGAACCACCCAGCTAAGCTGCTCCCAAATTCCTCGCCCAGTGAACCTATGAGATAATAAATATCTGTTGTTTAAGCCTCTAAGTTCTGGGGTAATTTGTTATACAGCAATAGATAACTAATACAGATTCTGATACCTAGAAGTGAGTACTGCTGTAACAAAAACCTAAAATGGAGTAGCTTTGGAACACAGCAGAGGGCAGGGTTGGAAGGACTTTGAGGAGAGAGTGAGTAAACGTTTGAAGAGCCTTTAAGAAATTGTAGAAGCATGATGGCTTTTGAGGAAGTTATGGGTGAGTACTTAAGGGAAAGTGAGAAAAATCTTTTTGGAAATGGGAGGGAAAGGGATCCTTGTTATGTAGTTATGTAGTGGCAAAAGCTGTTGCCTGACATAACATGGAAAGTAGAAGTTGTGGCTCATGAATTGGGTGATAATGTAGCTAACAAGATTTCCAGACAGGGGTGTTGAAGGTTCCTTTTGACTTCTTCTTGCTGTATTAAAATGCAAGAGAAGAGGAATAAATTAAAGGAAGAATAGTTAAAAAGGAGTTAAGACTAGATAATTCTGAAAATTCCTGGCCTCTCCAGATGGCAAATGATACTAAAATTAAGAAATGGCTTTAAAAAAAAGAAAGAAATGGTTTCTGAGCAAAGATCAAATCATGGGCATTGCCAAGAAAATGGTTAAAGAGGAAGCCAAGAGTGTGGCTATAAAAATTCTTTGTTAAGACCTCAGAAAGAGGGGCTTCCCTGGTGGCACAATGGTTGAGAATCCGCCTGCCAATGCAGGGGACATGGGTTCGATCCCTGGTCTGGGAAGATCCCACAAGCCGCGGAGCAACTAAGCCCGTGCGCCACAACCACTGAGCCTGTGCTCTAGAGACCGCAAGCCACAACTACTGAGCCCGCACGCCACAACTACTGAAGCCCGTGTGCCTAGAGCCTGTGCTCCGCAACAAGAGAAGCCTGCGCACGGCAACGAAGGGTAGCCCCCACTTGCCACAACTAGAGAAAGCCCGTGCGCAGCAACGAAGACCCAATGCAGCCAAAAATAAATAAATTAAAAAAAAAAAAGAAAAGACCTCAGAAAGTTCACATAGTGCCTAGAGAGCTATTCAATTAAACAACTGAGCTTCTAAGAAGCTTAAGTGTGTTGTATTAGTTTCCTAGGGCTGCCGTAACAAATTCCCACAAACTGGGTAGCTTAAAACAACAGGAATTTATTCTCTCACAGTTTTGGAAGTCAGAAATCTGAAACTGAGATGCTGTTAGGGTTAGTTCCTTCTGGAGTCTCTAAGAGAGAATCTATTCCATGCCTCTCTCCCAGCTTCTGGTGGTTTCCAGCAATCCTTGCTGTTTCTTAGCTTGGCGACACATTATTCCAATCTCTGCCTCGGTAGTCATATGACTTTCTTCTGTGTCTTCTGTATCCAAATTTCTCTCTTCTTATAAAAACACCATTGGATTAGGGGCCACTCTAACCCAAGACGATCTCATCTTATTTTGATTACATGTATAAAATATCTTGTTTCCAAATAAGGTCACATACACAGGTACTGGAAGTTAGGACTTGAACATTTCTTTGGGGGTGGGGGGGGATATAATTCTATCCCACTACAAGTACTGTCCTTCAGCAATCCCAGCAGAAGCCCAAGGTAAAAAAGAGATTATATAAAAAAGATTTGTGGGTATAAGTTTTGTTAATGGCATGAATCTCACTAATAGTAAAAAGAAACACTGCCAGCTTCAACTGAAAGGTACAGAGGCAGTACAAAATGAAAAGAGACCCTTTGGGCCCTCAAAATTCTACTGGCAAGAAGCAGGCTAAGAAAACTATGAAGTTGCAAATCTGGACTACTTTCTATGGAAAAGAATACTCATAGGGTGGAATCAAGAGCCAGGAAGGAGGAAACAAGAGCCACAGAGAAGCATTCCTGGGTAGAAGTAGAACTAAGTCCTAATCAAGGAATGTCCAACACTTATCCAGACAAACATTAAAATTGCTACGAATCAGTGACTTCTTTGTGCCTTTCATCTTCTCCCTTTTTAAACAGAAATCTCTATACCTGTTTGTTATACGCCTGTCCCATCACTATATGTTAGGTATATATGAGGGGTAGAAAACTTGCCTCTTTGGTTTATAGATCTCCACATCAAAAGGAATTATGTCTGAGGAACTACACGCAAAGAGCCTCATCCACACTTGGACTTAAGTAAATGACAACCACCTGGATTTCAAGTTGATGCTGTACAGGGACAAGACTTTTGGTGGGTCTTGGGAGGAGGTGAATGTATTTTGCACATGGGAGAAATGTAAGTAATTTCTGGCCAAAGGTTAAACTGTGGTAGTTTTCAAATATGTCCACAAATTCTTTAATACTCCTCCCCTTTAAGAGGTAGAGCTTAATTCTCCTCCCCTTGAATGTGGACTGGACTTAGTGACTCACTTCTTACAGATAAAGTATGGCTGGAAGGACAGTGTTTGGCTTCCAAGATAGGATATAAAAAGGCTTTACGGTTTTTCCCTTCTTCCTTTCTCTCTCTTGGATCACTTACTCTAGGGGAAGCCAGCTGCCAAGTCATGAAGACACCGAAGAAGTCCTACGGAGAAGTCCACACAGTGAGGAACTGAGGCGTCCTGCCAACAGCAATGTTAGCTGAACCATCTTGGAAGTGGATCTTCCAGCCCCAGTTTAGGGTTCAGATGACTGCAGCCACAGCAGACATTTTGATTATAACCTCATGAAAACCTTTACCAAAAACACCTAGCTAAGCTGCTCCCAAATTCCTGACTCTCAGAAACTGTGAGATGATAAATGTCTGTTGTTATAAGCTGTTATAAGCAATAAGTAACTAATATACCCTCCCTGCTTGCTAATACAGATATACCTCAGAGATATCGCAGGTTTGCTTCCAGACCACTGCTATAAACAAATTTTTTGGTTTCCCAGTACATATAAAAGTTATGTTTACACTATACTGTAGTCTACTAAGTGTGCAATAGCATTAGGTCTAAAACATTGTACATAACCTTAATTTAAAAATACTTTATTGCTAAAAACGCTAACCATCATCTGAACCTTCAGGAAGTTGTAGTAGTAACATCAAAGATCACTGATCACAGCTCACCGTAACAAATACAATAATGAAAAAGTTTAAAATATTACAAGAATTATGAAAATGTGACACAGAGACATGAAGTGAGCAAATGCAATTGGAAAAATGGCACCGACAGACTTTCTAGACGCAGAGCTGTCACAAACCTTCAATTTGTAAAAAACGCACTATCTGCTAGGTGCAATAAAGTGAAGTGCAATAAAATGGGGTATGCTGTACAGTTGGCCCTCTGTATCCACAGGTTCTGCATCTACGAACTTAACCAACCAAAGATTGAAAATATTGGGGGGGGGGAAACTCCAGAAAGTTCCAAAAAGCAGAACTTAAATTTGCCATGCACCACCAACTATTTATATAGCATTTACATAGTATTTATAACTATTTACATAGCATTGTTTTAAGTGTTACAAGTACTCTAAAGATGATTTAAAGTATACAGGAGGATGTACATCGGTTATTTGCAAACACTACACCATTTTATATCAGGGGTAAGAATCCTCAGATTTTGGTATCTGCGGGGGCGGGGGGGTCCTGAAACCAATGCTCCCGATGGATACTGAGGGATGACTAATTAGATGAACAGTTTATCACATGCTTGAACTAACCAATAATTAAATGGTAATAATCAAGTTTGAGAGACAGGCTAGTTCCTTGAAGCTCTAAAGCTGACCCTATACAAATACTTGGAATTGCCAGGGACACCTCAATGGATCAGCTGCTGATTTCCCCTTTATCGGCTGCTTACCCTCTGGAAATGAGATGTTGGTTCCACCTCAGCAGTGACAGAGAGAGACCACTCAGGGTGACCCCAGTAAGTGTATGAGCTGTTGTTAGGAGATTATCTTCACTTGATACATACAGTATTTACACTGAACTTTTTTTTTTTTTTTTTTTTTTTTTTTTTTTTTTTTTTTTTTTTTTTTTTTTTTTTTTTTTTTTTTTTTTTTTTTTTTTTTTTTTTTTTTTTTTTTTTTTTTTTTTTTTTTTTTTTTTTTTTTTTTTTTTTTTTTTTTTTTTTTTTTTTTTTTTGAGGTACATGGGCATCTCACTGCTGTGGCCTCTCCCGTTGCGGAGCACAGGCTCCAGACGCGCAGGCTCAGCGGCCATGGCTCACGGGCCCAGCCACTCCACGGCATGTGGGATCCCCCCGGACCGGGGCACAAACCTGCGTCCCCTGCATCAACAGGCAGACTCTCAACCACTGCGCCACCAGGGAAGCCCTGAATTTTTTTTAAACAAAAACTTTTTCTTAAAGTACTAGGTAGCTAAAAGGGGTAGGGGGAAGAGGTGTATGTATCTAATTTTAGCAACCCACAGAAGAGAAAAATCAATCCACGGGGTCTGGAGGGGTATGCTAAGACCAGATAAGAGTATTCACGTAGTCTCCAAAGCTGTAATCTCTCTAGGTTTTCCTCCTAGCTCCCTTCTCAGACTCCTCTACTTATTCCTCCTATCTTCCAAACTTCTAATCAATGAGGGCCCAGAGCTCAATTCTCTGAGCTCTTCTATTTTCTATCTTGACTCTTTTGGCAATTTCATCCAGGTTTATAATTTTAAATATCATAAAGAGGCAACAACTTCCAGATTTTATCTCTAGCCAAGACCTCTGCCTACTCAACATCACCACTTGAATGTGTAATAAGCACCTCAACCTTATGTCCAAAACTGAACTCTTAGATCTTCTCCCCCAAACCTGTTCCCCCTAGTATTCCGCATTTCAGCTGATGGTGGCTCCACTTTTCTAGCTGCTCAGACCAAAAACCTTTCTGTCATCCTTAACTCTTCTTTCTGTTACACCTCATATCCAATCTGCCAGCAAATCCTATCATGCCCATTATCAAACTTTATCTAGAATCCAACCATTTTTTTGCACTAACCCTCATCCAAGCCACTAGTATCTCTAACTTAGATTAATCCAACAGCCTCTTAAATGGTTTCTCTGCTTCTGTCTTTGCCCCTGTGCCTCTTGAACACACACATACCCCTGGCCATTCTATTATCAACATAGCAGTTAGAATGATCATTTTAAGACATAAGTTAGACCATGTCATTCTTCTGCCCTAAACTTCCTACTGGATTTCCACTGCACTCAGAATAAAGCCTGTATAACAGGCTACCAGTCTCTACATGATCTCATACTCAGCTACCCAGCCCCAGCTCCAACAACTGCTCTGTGACCTCATCTCCTACTATTCCCCTCTCTTACTCTGCTCCACACTAGACTCTCCTTGTTGGCACATTCTTGGCTCATTCCCTCCCTTCCTTTATGTCTATTCAAAAACCTTCTCAACAAGGCCTTTGCTGACTACACTTTTTGAAACATCACTTCTCCCACACTCCCTAACTCCCTTCCCCGCCTTTTTTCCCCCAAAGCATTTACTACTGCTTAACGCTCTATCAATTTAATTTATTTTGCTTGTCTGTCATCCCCCATTACTACGTAAATTCCACAAGGGCAATCATTTTTTACTGTTTTGTTCACTACTGTATGCCCAACATCCTGAATAGCACCTGGCATAGTAATACACAAATGTTTACTGAATGACTTAAGAGACCCCAAGATGGGGCCCATTAAGATGGACATTGAAAGACATATACAATCTATTAAGATAAAAAAAGGAGATTATAAAATAGGTATAGTATGCTTCCATTTCAATTATATAGATGTAGATATCTCATATATATACGGGAAAAGGTCTACATAATTATGTATCAAGGTATAAGTAACTGGCTATTTCTGGGTAATGTTGTTTTTTTAATCCATGCCAAAAAACAAAACAAACCTATTACTTTTAAATAGCAACAAAAAAAGTTAACAACCGAAAGGAAGTCATTTCTCAAAATTTGAGTTGTGATCAGTGGTCAGAAAATGTTAAGTCCCAGAATCTAGGGTTAACTTCAGGAAAACATATTCTTAAGGAAGGAAACCTTAAATGTTAAGAGTACCACACTGATGGGCTTCCCTGGTGGCGCAGTAGTTGAGAGTCTGCCTGGTGATGCAGGGTACACGGGTTCGTGCCCTGGTCCGGGAAGATCCCACATGCCGCGGAGCGGCTAGGCCCGTGAGCCATGGCCGCTGAGCCTGCGCGTCCGGAGCCTGTACTCCACAACGGGAGAGGCCACAACAGTGAGAGGCCCGTGTACCGCCAAAAAAAAAAGAGTACCATACTGAAATAAAAGATATGTTTTAATGTAATAAGTGCAAACTAAAGGGTGGTAATCTCTATGAAGCCAGGAAAATATGAATGTATTAGTGTTGAACTAGTACAAAGCAAAAGAACAAATGACAAACATAAATACTTTTCCATCCTAAAAAAAAATCATTAAGATGAAATATGAGGACCTCCCTGGTGGTGCAGTGGTTAAGAATCCACCTGCCAATGCAGGGTACACGACTTCGAGTCCTGGTCCAGGAAGATCCAACATGCCATGGAGTAACTAAGCCCATGTGCCACAACTACTGAGCTTGAGCTCTAGAGCCCATGAGCCACAACCATTGAGCCCACGTGCCACAACTATTGAAGCCCGCGCACCTAGAGCCCATGCTCCGCAACAGGACAAGCCACCACAATGAGAAGCCTGCGTACCACAACGAAGAGTAGCCCCTGCTCGCCACAACTAAAGAAAGCCTGCACACAGCAATGAAGATCCAATGCAGCCAAAAGTAAAATTAATTTTTTTAAAAAAGATGAAATATGAATAATTCCTTAGGCTTATCACAATCCAAATGAAATTTCTCCAAAAGACTATGCAATTTCCTTTGCTGACTCTATACACACCAAGCAACCATCTGATTGCTTTTGATTTCTTGATATCTAGGAAATTCAAAGACATTATTAAGCTAATAAGCAGAAGTGAGTTTTCCAGTCACTGAAGTAGAATTCCCCGAGTTGTAAATTAATAAATTACTCTTCTGGCACAGGTCAGATAATTATTTAAGGTTAGATAAGATGACCTGATTACACCCAGATAAACTATCATTTGAAAGCTGCAGATTAGAGGACTTTAGGCACACTCAATAAATATTTGCAGAATGGATGAACAATTGAAGACTTACCCTTCTTTATATGAGCAAAAAAGGCTTCACTCATGTCAATGAAAAAGCCAAAGAAAATACATCTCATTTCAGGAGAGCTCCTTAAATTTGTGTGAGGAGCACATTAATAATCCCACAAAGGCTAATCCCTGACATCTGATTTCTTAAATGACAAAGTACTCTGTCTACAGTAAAATGGGTGGAATGATCAGAAGCCTGAGATGTAGCCCATGGAAACCACTAGCTGAGAACCCGACAAACAGGATAAAAAGTTATACTACTTCTCAAATCAACAGGACAAACTGTTATCGGGAAGAAGCCAAGCCAGAATTTAATCAATAAAAAAAACCTATAAAATACAGAATTGTAAAGTGTTTTCAAAACATTGGGCGACATTATAATGACAACTACTGTAAAGTAATAACAATCATGTAGAACAATCTGAATAGACCTGCTAATCAGGCAGAGTAGTAATATGCCCCAAATATGTGTTATGTTCCATTTACACTTAATGTGAAAGAAAAGAGAAAATAAATTGAATTTAAAACTTCCCAAGTTCTACTTACTGACACACTAGTATGTGTCTCTTGGAAGAAAAATTTCTGAGAAAGTTAGGAAAATGCTTAATTGTTTTTTTTTTTTAATTGGGAAGACTATAAGATACTGTTAAATTTTTTTCAATTATTTTGAAACATTCATAATCCCACCAAATACAAATATCATCATTTTTGCCATATCCTGGCTCCAATATTTAACTGGCTTCATACCCTTAGGCAATTTACCTAACCACTCTGTGCCTCAGTTTCTACTGTAGAATGGAAATATTCACAGTAACTTCTCCAGAGAGTTATAGTGAAGATTAAATAAATACATGAAAAGCACTCAGACTAGTACCTGGCACAAACTCTTAGCTATTATAACTACTAATTCATATGTTCCATACATACCTCTTAGCAACATAATTACAATTAACCATTCATTCAACACAAATATATACAATGTCCACTATAAAACAGATACTACCTAGAAGCTGGGAATACAAAATGAATGAAATTCCACCCTAGACCATTAACCCTAGAAGTAACTGAAAAGGTTGTAACAGATCTGGTCCCCCAAAAGATTCTAGGTCCAGATGAAATTACAGGTAACTTTTACCAAACCTTTAAGGAATAAATAATTCCTTATTTAAACTATTCCCAAGCCTAAGAACAAAGCAAGATTTTCCAGTTCATTTTATCAAACTAATACAACCCTGATACCCAAACTTGATAAAGATAATACAAGAAAATTACCAGCTCCCTTATGAATCAATGCAAAAATCCTAAAAAAGATTAGGAAGAAATCAACTCCAATAGTTTATTAAAAGATTAACACTCCTTGACAAAGTAGTTTTTATTTGAGGCCTGTTGAATTCAAACTGTTGGTTCAACGTGAGAAAATCTATTAGTTAATAAAATGCATTAATTGTTTAAAGAAGAAAAACTATAAGGGTCATTTTCATAGGACTGCAAAGGTCATTTGATAAAATCACTAGTCATCCTCAATTAAAAGCTCATAATAAATTAGGAATAAAATAAACCTTTCTTAATGTGATAGGAACCATATTAGGAACCAAAAGTGAATATGCTTAATAAAAAAACACTAATTCACTCTCCTTTAAGTCAGGAAGAAGATAAAGATGGCTACACTTAGACAACTTTGTTTTGACAATATAGTCAATGCAACAGATAAGAAAAAATAATGAGGCATAAACATAGGGGAAGAATACAATCAATATTTGTATCAATCGATACACCTGCTAATCTAGAAACCTTAGAGAACAAAATGAAAAACTATTAGAGCTAATAAAAGAATTCAATTAAGTAGCACGGAGCAGGGTATCTATCTAATAATCAGTTTAAAATTAAGTGAAACCATAAAACTTTACTGAATAACATTAAAAAAAGAACCAAACAAATTGAGATATGAGCCATGGGCCTAGATGAGAAGTTTCAATATTATAAAAAGTACCAACTGTCCCAAAATTAATATGAACTTGCAATCAAAATCCCAATGGGATGGGAGAGAGGTCAGAGATTGACAAATTGCATTTAAAATTCATTTGAAAGAGTAAATGTAAGAGAAGCACCCAAAAATTTTTGCAAAGGAACAATAACAAAGTGGACTTTCACTACTAGCTATCAAATCATACTATAAAATTATAGAAAGTAAATCAGTAAGACATAGGCACAGGAGTACACAAATAAAGATCAGACCATAACAGAGAATCCAGATAGAGATGAATATGAAACTGTATATATAACAAAGGTAACATTTCGAATCAGGTGGATTATTCAATAAATGAGAGGGGACAGACCCTTAACTTAAAAAATACACAATAATACACTCACCACCAGACATGTGGGCACAAAACACAAACCAAGCCAGAGATCCTCCCTGGGAGTTGACAGATGCACATATCCTCTGGGATGAATGTTCTAATGTTCTTATAAACTTGGAACTACCATTAGCTATCTTTCGTTTTACACAGGAGAGCTATCTAATAATGATGCCAACAAAGAGAGAGACAGATGAAGATAACATACTGACTGACCATCTAGATCCATCTAAGAACATCTAATTTACATCCGTGGTTCTTAATATTGCCCCTACACAGCAACTTAGGAATCCAAGGAGATGGTTTTGCTAGTTACAGTAAATAGGGTAGTACCATTCGTATTTAGTAGCAAGGAAAGAGCCGTGCTAGTCACCCTGCAAGAAATGGGAGGAAAGCCAGGACCAAAAAGGAACTGTCCTCCAGCATGCATAATTTTTAACATCCTGCCTGGACATTCACTTGGAGAACATCTGTCTATAATTAACTGAGCCTAAACTCAACTCCATTCTACACAAAGTATTTCCAACTTGGTTTTAATATATACTGAATTAATTAATTAATTAATTAATTAATATATGGCTGCATTGGGTCTTCGTTGCTGTGCGCGGGCTTTCTCTAGTTGCAGTGAGTGGCGAGCAGTGGCTACTCTTCGTTGCAAATCAAAACTACAATGAGGTAGCACCTCACACCAGTCAGAATGGCCATCATCAAAAAATCTACAAACAATAAATGCTGGAGAGGGTGTGGAGAAAAGGGAACCCTCTTGCACTGTTGGTGGGAATGTAAATTGATACAGCCACTATGGAGAACAGTATGGAGGTTCCTTAAAAAACTAAAAATAGAACTACCATATGACCCAGCAATCCCACTACTGGGCATATACCCTGAGAAAACCATAATTCAAAAAGAGTCATGTACCACAATGTTCACTGCAGCTCTATTTACAATAGCCAGGACATGGAAGCAACCTAAGTGTCCATCGACAGATGAATGGATGAAGAATATGCGGCACATATATACAATGGAATATTACCCAGCCATAAAAAGAAACAAAATTGAGTTATTTGTAGTGAGGTGGATGGACCTAGAGTCTGTCATACAGAGTGAAGTAAGCCAGAAAGAGAAAAACAAATACAGTATGCTAACACATATATATGGAATCTAAAAAAAAAAATGGTTCTGAAGAACCTAGGGGCAGGATAGGAATAAAGATGCAGACGTAGAGAATGGACTTGAGGAGACAGAGAGTGGGAAGGGTAAGCTGGGACGAAGAGCATGGCATGGACATATATACACTATCAAATGTAAAATAGATAGCTAGTGGGAAGCAGCCACATAGCACAGGGAGATCAGCTGGGTGCTTTGTGACCACCTAGAGGGGTGGGGTAGGGAGGGTGGGAGGGAGACGCAAAAGGGAGGAGATATGGGGATATGTGTATATGTATAGCTTATTCACTTTGTTAGAAAGCAGAAACTAACACACTATTGTAAAGCAATTATACTCCAATAAAGATGTTAGAAAAAAAAATAGACCCAGATACTGATGTTACCAAAAAAGGGCTTTAAATTAACTATGACTAGTATGTTCAAATAAAGATGGAGAATATCAACAAAGAATCTGAATCCATACAGCAATCAAATTGAAATTTTAGAAATGAAAAACATCATATCTGAAATAAGGAATTCATTTGATAGGTTTAACAGTAGATCAAAAACAGCAGAAGACAAGACTAATGATACTGAAGGTGGGTCAATAGAAAATATCCAAAATGAAGTACAGAGAAAAAAAGAATTAAAAATACGGAAAGATAAGATTCTCATAGACATACAAAAATAATAAACAAGAAGGAGCGTTCAATGCACTATAGTTTATAATGATGAAAAAAGAAAATCTAAAAGCTCTCCAATGTTCATCAATAGGGAATTGTCTAAATTAATTACCATACATTCATAAGATGGAATTCTATTCATGTGTTTAAATGTGACAGATCTGGCAGGTCTATAAGGTCTATAACGACATGGAAAGTTCGACAAAATATCCTGCTAGGGGAAGAAAATTAGATAATAAAGATATCCAATTAGATATTGTCCCTACCCCCATGGAGCAGTGAGAAAAAACTACAACAGGTATAAAGGGGTACGTAAATTGGATTTTTTATTTTCCATATAAACACAGCAAAATCCATTTTTACACATCTCTAATGGTTGGCTATTTTCTTCCTAAGTGTGTACTTAGAATGAAAATGTAATATCTGGCATTTTCTGATCCTACAGCAGGAAGTAGTCTCTACTTAAGTGGAAAAAAACCCCCAAACAAACAGCTAATGACTATACAGTCAATAATGTTTACACAGATAATACTGTGAAGTTTCTTTTCAGAGCACATCTAAATAAGTGTAACAGAAGGACCCTACGGGGCCTTCCTGGGACAGACCCCACCATGTCCTCTGCCTGTCTCTTGTCTCTAGAAAAACTTTAGAATAAAATTAATCAGAGAAATGGGAAAATACAGAAGCAAAGGAAAGCAGTCAACAAAACCAAACAATAGTTTAGTTGTTAAACAAAGTCAAGGACCTTTAGTTCCTCTTCAAGGACTATATATAATATTCTGAGCCATAGCTTTTGAGCTGTTTTGCAGATACTGAAACCCATACCAGGTGGAAGAAGTTAACTACATGATGACCAGACTGTAGCCATGACATAAGCTGCCCCATCTTAACAATTCTGAGAACTGGCCTCAAGGAAATGGGAATAAAGCAACCCTAGAACTGAAGATTAACTGTACTTAAAACAATCAAGATGATGCTGATCAGATCACCGCATGACCAACTTCAAGGTGACTGTTGGAGCTGACTGTGCTGTTCTGCACATAGCCCCCTCCCTCCACCTATACACCCCTGAAACTCCCCTTTCAAAGCTCTTGCCCCCTGATCAGAAACAGGTGAGTTGACCTTTGGACACAAGTCTGCCTTCTCCCCAGGTTGCCAGCCTCCTAAATAAAGCAACCTTTCCTTTCCTACCAACACTGGTCTCTCAAGTACTGGATTTTGAAAGGCAAGCAGCTGAACCTGAGTTTGGTAACATAGGTAAAAAAAACACGTAGGTCCATTTAAAGAAAACATTAAATAATAATAATGATGATGACAGAGAGGAAAAAATTCATCAATACAGTACTTAAATGACTAAAACGCAGAAAACACTGATTTAGAGCCAAAATCACTGAGTTCATGACATCCACAAAAAAGGGGTCGGGGAGGGGTGCCCATGGTTAATATATTTTACAAGCAATAGGCTTAAAATCTTCAGAAGATTGCTATAACATTGTTTAATATAAAATAATGAAATAACATGCCACTTATTCTATTAGCTGAAGTAGCTAATAAAATAGCTAATTAGCAGACACTGACAGGCTGACCCCAAATCCATTCTCAACCGCCTTCTCCCTTGCCACCTCCTACTACAAAGGACAGAAAAGCTAAATCCATGCTCTCCTAGCTTTCTTTACAGCTGAGTGTGGGGAGCATGTGACAAAGTGCCCAGGGAATAGAATTTTCTAGGCAGGAAGTGAAGAGGTGGAAGTGGAGCAGTGAAAAAGATTTTCCTTTCCTTCAAACTACAGGACAAATAAACTGGTGCTATCCCTTTCCCCTTTCTTCCTGCCTGAAGTCTTAAGGCAGTAAGCATGTGGGAAAGACCAAGAGAATCACAGAGATCCAACCCTAACATGGTGGACACACTGAACTAATTTGCTGTGACTTACCTACAGACTTGTTATGTGTAAGAAAAAAAATGCTTGTTTGAGCCATCATTAAATCAGGTTATTTGTTGCTTGCATGTTACTAAGGTAATATGATTATCAGTAAAGGACATGTGAGAAAAGGAAGCTCATGTCTTTCTCTCACTCTTACTAACAGTTAAAGAGACAATGTAGGGCTTCCCTGGTGGCACAGTGGTTTGAGAGTCCGCCTGCCGATGCAGGGGACACGGATTTGTGTCCCAGTCTGGGAGGATCCCACATGCCGCGGAGCGGCTGGGCCCGTGAGCCATGGCCGCTGGGCCTGCGCGTCCGGAGCCTGTGCTCCGCAACGGGAGAGGCCACAGCAGAGAGAGGCCCGCGTACCGCAAAAAAAAAAAAAAAAAAAAAAAAAAAGACAATGTAGTAGCAGAACAGACCACAATTTCCTATGGTATAAAGAGGCAAAGCAACCAAGGAGAACTGATTCAAGCTAACATCTTCACATTGATATTTTATTAGTCTGGCAAGGAATTTTTGACCAAAACATTTTAAAATTTGACCCCTGTCTTCTTTAACTGTACATGGCCCAGCTCAACGGCTCTGTGAGAAGAGTGTATACAGCCTAGTGCCTAAAAACTCCTAGGCATTTGGTAAATGCTAGTCACCTACGTCTCTAGTAGACTGCAGACAGGATATATGGCTGCCTAACGGCATTCATATTGTTTTTTTACAGTAGAACTGACAAATTAGGGTAAATCTCCCTGTTCTTATTTGACAACTAAAAAAAAAATCTTCTTGAAAGATTTTATTTCCGTTAAAGGAAACGCAGCAGAAGCTCCATTTGTCCAACTGGCAAGAAATTATCAGCTAATAATCAGAGAAACACAAGATGATCACTTTACTTAGATGTCCCAACTCTCTTATTAATTTAAGGGCTGTGAACAAGGGCTGCTATCTAAAATGCTTAGATCCAATTTCTCTGGCCAAACTGAGATTATTTGATCATCAAAATGAATAATGATTAAAACAAAATGCATGAGTCTGGGCTAAAATAAGTAGACAGATAAGGTAGGGCAGGGAGAGAGAAAAACTTTTTTTTTAACAACAGATTGTCTAATAGCTGTAGAAAGAATCAAAGAAATAGAAAATCATTATTGTATAGCCATTATAGTAATAATTCAGGCAAGAATCATCAATGGAGTCTAATATCATTAGGTAAAAAACTATTAGAGAACCAGATATTTACTCAATCTCCAAGTATCACCTCAGATTATATATTAATTACAAAAGAGAAAGGGCACCTTTATAAGAAAAATTTGGCAGGCACTGCCTTAACCAAATGGTCAAACTTAACATCACCCATGATGGGTCAAGCTGACATCATGTGCACCCTCTGTTGTGATACACCAAGAAGGATACATCATTTATTTTGTATTCTTGCTCAGATATTTAATCTGAATGAAGAAACAACCAGACAAATCCAAATTAATGGACATCTTGCAAAAACCCCAAAACACAAAAAACTTGTCTTGACTCTTAAAACTAAGGAAGGTCATGTGTAGGTTTTCCAGCTGGCAGCATGAACTAGACCCCCAGCCACGAGCAAGCATTAACCACCAGACATGTAAGCAAATAAGCCTGCAAATTCCAGTCAAGTCTTAAGCTTTAAGTCTTCTAGCTGTGGTCCCAGACATCATACAGCAAAGACAAACTATTTCCCCATACCCTATCCAAATTACTGACCCAAAGAAACTGTGAGATAGAATACATGATTATTACTGTTTTAAGTCACCAAGTTTTACAGTAATTTGTTATGCAATAATAGATAACTAACAGAGGCTCTACTAAGGCAGAATCTCAATTTTCCTCAATAATACCTACCTCATAGGGTTACTGGGAACATTAAATGGGCTAATGATCGTCAAGCTTGGCACAGTATGCATTCTTCATGAATGCTACCTAGTATTAAAATAACTTCAATTTGTGTAGTTAGAAGTATGAATAGAAGAATGCATAAGGTGCTTTGGGGAAGCACAAAAGAAGAGCGTGTGATACAGCCCTGGGGGTCATGGGAGGCTTCCTAAATTCAGTGAAGGACTGATTAATGGGGTTAAAAAAGCAGTAGAGGTACTTCTGCCAGAGAAAACAAATTAAGAAAACATATAGAAGCATGAAACAGTATGTTTCATATTGGTAGAATAAAAAAAAGCAAGAAGTGACCAGAAACAAGGCTACAGCGGTCGGGAGAGTTCAAAACCTCTATATAGAGGGCCTTGTATATGAAGTTATAGACCCCATGACAACGGATTTTAAGGCAGGAAGTGATACAGATCTGAAAATTGAGGCAGATAATCCTGCAAGGGTAATATGGGAATAAATTTAAGAATGATAAAGCTTTGAAGAAGGCTAATGCAATAGTGCAGGCAAACAAGAAAAGATGTAGATATGAACTAGGGGGGAAATGACTGGACAAAATGGGAGCTGAGAAATAGGAAAAAAAATCAGAAAGACTTAATGTTTGATTGGATGTGTATATGAGCTGGATGAGACAAAGTAAAGATTCTAGATTAATGCCTAGGTAGAGAGTGGTACTTCCAATCAAAATCAGAAATAAAGAAAAAGGATCAGGTCTGGAAGAAAAGAGTTTGGTTTCCATTTTTGTGAGTTTGTAGTACCTATGGAACATCCAAATAGAAATGTCTAACAAGAGGTTATACATTCAAATCTTAAATTAGGGAGAAAGGTCAAAAAGAAATATAGATTTGGGAGTGTTTGTATATAGGTAATTATTAGAACTATGAGAGAACCTAATAATGGCCAGAAAACGCTTACAGAGCAGTATTCTCAACCAGAGACAATTTTGCTCCCCCAGGGGAACATCTGGCAATATCTGGAGACATTTTTGGTTGTCATAACTTTGGGGGAGGAGGGGGGGGTTGGTTACTGCATGTAGTAGGTAGAGGCCAGGGATGCTGCTAAACATCCTACAACATACAGGAGAGCCCTACAGAACAAAATTATCCAGCAAAAATGTCAAAGTTAAGAAACCTTGTTGAAGGGTAAGAAGAAAACCAAAATGAAGGAAACACCTTAGGAAAACAAATACTATCCACAAGAAGGAGAAGTCAGAAAATAGGTAAGTCAAGAAAATATACTATCATGGAAGTCACAGAAGTAGAGAATTTCTAGAGGGAAGAAAAAGACCAAAAATGTTGAATTCAGTGAATTGGACGCATACAATACAAATTTTAAAGTATCCACTGGGTATGTAACCAGAATAGAAGGTCACCAGGGATTTTAGTGAAAAAAGGGCCAGACTATAGTAGCAGAAGCATAATAAGAGATGAGAAAGTACACAAAATAAACATAGGCTCCCCTTAAGAAGTCTTATTCAAAGGGGAAGGAAATAAGGTTAGGCAGTAACTAAAGCAGTGGTTCTCAACGCTGGCTACAATCAGAATAACCGAAGGAGCTTTTAAAAATTACAAATGCTTGGACCTCACCCAGAATAATTAAATCAGAATCCATGGGGGTAGGGCCCAGGTATCTGTATTCTAAACAATATCCTCAGTGACACTAATGTATAGCCAAAATTGAAAACCACAGAGCTAAAGGAGGAGGGAGAGGTATAAGGGGACGGGGCGGGGAGCAGTAAAGGGGGAAAAGAGAACAGGGAGAAGAAAATGAATGAAACAAAATCTCAAAAGAAATAGGTACATGGGCTGATGGAGTTGCTTTGAAAAAAAGAAAGGAAACCTCATCTCAGGAGACTGGAAGGAAAAATAAATACTGATGTCAAAGAAGTTGGGCACAGGGATTTGGGGAGTTCATGCCTAAAGTCCTAATTTTTATAATGAAGAATACAAATAAGCTGCTGAGAATCATCTACTAGATAGGAAATTCGGAGACTGAAATGTAGTGATCGTTCAAAATATTTACAGAGGGTAATGCAAATTTAAAGCACTGACAGTTTAATGGAGATTAAATGCCCTTTACCAGCTGCAGGGGCACCAATGGGCACATTTATATGATTTTCCTCCAGCAGTACTTATCCATCGCCAAGTAAAGGAGCATGGAAAAGTGGACCACAGCACTGACTGGCAGTTTAGCGGGTGGGAGAAAAAGCATAGGATGTAAAAGTTTAGATGAACTGTAGTTGAGTAGTTCAATAGGGTACAAGCCAGGTAGTAAAGGGAAAGTAATATAGATACAGTTTAACTGGCACAGGAAATGATGGATTTACCTCTGAGCACCATAAGATATTAAAAGTCTAAGATATCATGGCTTTTGTCCTAGACAATCCCATTAAATCAGACTTCCCATATCCTGTAATTGTCCTAAGAAAGACTGTCTGCAACTAACTTTGAAATTTACAAAATATAAGACGAACTAATGGACAAATCAATGGATAGATATGTGATAATGTAAGTATAGTAAAATATTAATAGTAAAATCTAGGTGTGTGGAGGGGAGGGGAGTGTAGACTCTAGAACAGCAGTGTCCAATAGGACTTTCGGAGATGATGGAAATGTTTAAAACCTGTGCTGTGAAATATGGTGTCTACTCGATATCTGTGGTTACTGAGCCCTTGAAAAGTGGCGAATGTGACTGAGGAATTTTGAGTCTTTTTAACTTTTAATTAATTTAAATTGATATAACCACATGTGGCTAGCAGCTGCTATCTCAGTGCAGCACAAGATGCATATATCCCTGGGTTCAAGTCCTAGATTCACCACTGATCCAAGTTACCTTACTTCTCTGAGTCTTGGTTTATTCTTATATAAAATGAGAATAGCAACAATACCTACCATTTTATATGGATTAAATGAGATAAGCAGAAAAAGCATGAAGCACAATCCTATGCATATAGCAAACACTTTAGAAAAATTAGTGTTTATTATTCCTACTAAATGGGATCCATGAGATCAAGTACCACCATCTGTTTTGCTCACCATTATATCCCCAGTATCCAGTACAAGTGTCCCAGCATAAAAGACAATCAATAAATATTTGTTGCATGAATGTTTTGCAGAAGACTCTATATCATTATTAAATTTCATATTAAGTCCATTGCTCTAATCTACTGAGGTCTTTTTGAATCCTAATGTCATCCAATATATCTGCTATCCCTTTCAGTATCTTCTGAAGTTCTGACAAACATATCACTGATATATTAATTGAAATATTAATAAAAATATTAACCAGAGACCTATATCATTAGTTTTATCACCCTTCAGTTTATCATCATCAGTAAACTATACTAGTTGAGTATAGACACTCAATTTAGCTTCATTTTCATTCTGTATATATATCCCCATCTTGTCCACAAAGGTAATAAGTATGAAAACCTTATACAGATTAGATTATGTCAATATGTCCTTCATTGAAACTACCCTTTAAAAGAACTTAAATAACAACTTTGCACTCACCTTTCAAAAGCAGGGGATCTATCAGGACGAGTACTTCCTCGAGATCTGTATCTTTGAGTCACTGACAGCCGTGGCGGCCGACTTGGTCCCCAGAAGTCAGTGTGAGTTTGGTGACCCCTCTCATTGGCTCTATTATCTTGGTCCAGGAGACTGCTACTTAGAAAGGGTCTAAAATCTTGGAAAAACATCGTGGGGTCCAAATGGTCCCAGAACTAGTAAAAACCAGAAATAAACCACATGTTACTGGTTTTAAGAAAAGGAGAAAGAGGAAACAGGAAGAAGAAATACTGAAAAAAGAGAGGATTAACTTTTAACACTTCAAAATTCAGCAGTTCCAAATTAAAGAAATGTATGCTTCTCCAATTTCACGGAGGAGAAAAGAGAAGTCTTTCAAGTATATGCACAGGGGGAAAAATTTATATACCAAAAAACTATTTCCTTCATATAGAAACAAGCCAGGACTTCCCTGGTGGCGCAGTGGTTAAGAATCCACCTGCAAACGCAGGGGACATGGGTTCGAGCCCTGCTCCGGGAAGATCCCACATGCCACGGAGCAACTAAACCCAAGATGCTCACCATTATATCCCCAGTATCCAGTACAAGTGTCCCAGCATAAAAGACAATCAATAAATATTTGTTGCATGAATGTTTTGCAGAAGACTCTATATCATTATTAAATTTCATATTAAGTCCATTGCTCTAATCTACTGAGGTCTTTTTGAATCCTAATGTCATCCAATATATCTGCTATCCCTTTCAGTATCTTCTGAAGTTCTGACAAACATATCACTGATATATTAATTGAAATATTAATAAAAATATTAACCAGAGACCTATATCATTAGTTTTATCACCCTTCAGTTTATCATCATCAGTAAACTATACTAGTTGAGTATAGACACTCAATTTAGCTTCATTTTCATTCTGTATATATATCCCCATCTTGTCCACAAAGGTAATAAGTATGAAAACCTTATACAGATTAGATTATGTCAATATGTCCTTCATTGAAACTACCCTTTAAAAGAACTTAAATAACAACTTTGCACTCACCTTTCAAAAGCAGGGGATCTATCAGGACGAGTACTTCCTCGAGATCTGTATCTTTGAGTCACTGACAGCCGTGGCGGCCGACTTGGTCCCCAGAAGTCAGTGTGAGTTTGGTGACCCCTCTCATTGGCTCTATTATCTTGGTCCAGGAGACTGCTACTTAGAAAGGGTCTAAAATCTTGGAAAAACATCGTGGGGTCCAAATGGTCCCAGAACTAGTAAAAACCAGAAATAAACCACATGTTACTGGTTTTAAGAAAAGGAGAAAGAGGAAACAGGAAGAAGAAATACTGAAAAAAGAGAGGATTAACTTTTAACACTTCAAAATTCAGCAGTTCCAAATTAAAGAAATGTATGCTTCTCCAATTTCACGGAGGAGAAAAGAGAAGTCTTTCAAGTATATGCACAGGGGGAAAAATTTATATACCAAAAAACTATTTCCTTCATATAGAAACAAGCCAGGACTTCCCTGGTGGCGCAGTGGTTAAGAATCCACCTGCAAACGCAGGGGACATGGGTTCGAGCCCTGCTCCGGGAAGATCCCACATGCCACGGAGCAACTAAACCCAAGAGCCACAACTACTGAGCCTGCACTCTAGAGCCCGCGAGCCACAACTACTGAGCCTGCATGCTGCAACTACTGAAGCCTGTGTGCCTAGAGCCTGTGCTGTGCAACAAGGGAAGCCACCGCAATGAGAAGCCCGCGCGCTGCAACGAAGAGCAGCCGCCGCTCACCGCAACTAGATAAAGCCCGCAACGCAGCAATGAAGACCCAACGCTGCCAAAAATAAATTAAATAATTTAAAAACAAAAAAAGAAACAAGCCAATGTCTGGACCTTAACACTGAGCTCAGATCCACATGCCTCTGACCAGTTTCCCATACTAAAAATAAAAACTTGAGCCAAAGGTGATCATGAACTTCTGTCCTAAGCATAGTCAACCATCTGGATCAATATTACAACCTTGTGTTTTGTAACAATGACATCCACATTTCCACTATAGAATAAAGATTAAACAAAATGGATGTATTTATACACTTGTAAAAAAAGGCATCACCACAAAGTGAAGACCGGTGTCTATAAAATACTTAACTTATAGAAGGTTCATCAGAAAGCTGTGGCAAAGCTGTGACAAAGCAGTGTTAAGACCATTCTATTGTACACACTTTTTACTAAAAGGGTCTTGGTGGGGGGAGTGTTTGTTCGGTTTGGCCAAGGAATCACTAAACAAAGAATAAATGGAAAAAAAAACAAGTTACCTCTGAAATAATTTAAATTTTATTTATCTGTTTATCCATCCACCTGTTGACAGGCATTTGGGTTGTTTCTAATTTTTTATTATTACAAATAGTTACTATGAACAATTATGTACATATCTTAGAGGAGTGGAATGGCTGAATCATATGGCTGATGTATTTTTATCTTTTTTTAAAAACAGCTAGCCTGTTTTCTAAAGTGGTTGTACCATTTTTACATTCAATTTCAGTTGCTCCAGAGCCTCACCAAAAGTTAATATGGTCAGTCTTAAATTTTAACCATGCTGTAAGTGGTATAGTGGTATTTCATTTTGGTGATTTTTATTTTTTGGCCATGCCACGCGGCATGTGGGATATTAGTTCTCCAACCAGGGACTGAACCCATGCCCTCTGCAGTGGAAGCAGAGTCCTAACCACTGGACCGCCAAAGAATTCCCTCATTGTGGTTTTAATTTGCAATTCCCTAATGACTAATGATGTTGAGCATTTTTTTTTTTTTGGCCATCTAAATATCTTCTTTGGTGAAGTAGATTGTTCAAATCTTTTGCCATTTTCTGAAACTGGGTTGTTTTCTCATTATTCCATTTTAAAAGGTCTCTACATAGCCTGGATACAAGTTTTTTCTTTTAAATAAATTTATTTATTTATGTATTCATTTTATTTTTGGCTGCATTGGGTCTCTAGAAAATAAATTTATTTGTTCAATAAATTAAGGATAACTGGAATAGTTTTTTAAAAAGAATAAGAAGCACTAGAATGACGACCAAGAGCAGTGGATATTGAAAGAAAAATAAAAACAGTGCTCATCCTCAAATCAGCTCAGGGATAGCTGGAATATAAGGCTCAAAAATAAAAGGAAATTAAGAGGTTTATAATATGCTGGCTGGGAAAGAAAGGACTCTCACAACAAATCTCAAGACTATGGGTGAGCGGTTTCCCTGGTGGCATGGTGGTTGAGAATCCACCTGCCAATGCAGGGGACCCGGGTTCAAGACCTGGTCCAGGAAGATCCCTCAGGCTGCAAAGCAACTAAGCCCGTGCGCCACAACTACTGAGCCTATGCACTAGAGCCCGTGAGCCACAACTACTGAGCCCATGTGCCACAACTACTGAGCCCACATGCCACAACTACTGAAGCCCGCACACACCTAGAGCCCATGCTCCGCAACAAGAGAAGTCACCACAACGAGAAGCCCGTGCACTGCCACCAAGAGTAGCCTCCACTCACAGCCACTAGAGAAAGCCCACGCACAGCAACAAAGACCCAACGCAGCCAAAAATAAATAAATTTTTTTACAAAAGACTATGGGTGACTATGGCAAATTCCTAAATTTTATAAAAACAGAGTATTCAAATGTCATTCACAAAGAAAAAAATACGATGTCCAATGCCCACCCACCCCCCAAAATGTAAACACTCTGCCATAAACAATCTCTTGAAAGGCACCTTTTCCCAAATGAGATTAAATTTAGAGGCTATGGACTCTGGTCAACTGGCAGTCACTGAACAAAAAACTGGCAAGGCTGACACCAAGACTGTTTTCTGTTTCACTCTTCTTCCTTCAGCTACCATTGAGTTTGTTATGGTCTTTGCTTGGCAACAGTATTACTGATGTGAACTTAGTCATGAATGACATAAACATAGTTATTCTTTGAACAACTGTTGAAGAGCTCAGGAGTTTTACTTGATATTTCCAAATGGACTGGATGTGAAGTAGGCAGCACTGTGAAATGAGCTATTTTAACCCTTCATACTAAAAAGTGAGACAGATGAAAGATTTGGTTGAGTTAATTCAACCTTTAAGATCCCATCCAGGCTGCAGCTGCTCAAAGAACCCAAACTCTACCTGGCATTTGAGTACAAGCCCTCTGGCTGAGACTGGGAAGAACAGCAAACAGGTAAAGGATGATTTACGTGGTAAAGGAAAGTTAAAGGTTTGAAATCTTTAACTTCTTTTCACTACGTTTAATCATTTAAAATTACCATCTTTGTAGGTCAAAAACAGTAGAATATCAACACTTTTATTTATTGTAGTTCAATTTAATTTAACTTTATGTTGTTCTTGATTATTTCAGAGCTTTCTCCACAGGTCCCAGGAGCACACACAAAAGAGCATGAGCTGGTAATGGAGAGAGCCTTCATGAAGGTGGAAGTAAAACTGCCCTCAAAGCCTACTGATCTCCTCCCCTAACTACCAGAGGTACTAGTCCCAGACCCCTGCTAACTATAAACTTAAATTAATAAACCCAAAGGGGAGGAGAGAGGAATCAGAGCTTTCATGTTCACCTCTGACCTCTTCATTCATTCCTCATTACTCTTCCCTACCAGAGGAGTGATGCATCTGATTGGTGAGTGGCAAAAGTCTAACATTTGCTAATTCGCATTTCTCCAATGGATGGAGTTCATTTATAAGGACAAATGCACAAATGCAAAAGAAGTGGTACTGAGTATTTGTGCCTGCTCAGCAGCCTCTAATTCTCAAGTGGGTCATCCTGTGCAGACTTAGGATGTCCATTTGGCCACAGATCAACTGTGCTCTCCAATTTGGCTGAATAAAAACTAAATCTTTATTTCCATCTGCCTGGCGTCTATGTTTTATTTCTCAGTATGTTCTAGACGCTCAGATGGAGGGAAGAGGTATGATCAATTATCAACCATCCCATATAACTGGACAGGTTTTAACACAGGATAACAGTTTAATATAGCACAGGCATGAAATAATATGAAGTCATAAAATATATAATTCTTATAACTATGAAGAGATAAGAAAAAAGATTTATGACATAATCCTAAGTAAATTTTAAAAATCAGAAATACAATACAGTACCTCCTATGATTATATCTGAAAAGTTATGAAGCATGTGAGAAATGGAAAGTATTAAAAATAAATAAATAAATAAAGCAAAAATAAGGTAATGAGAATATGGAAGATTTTTCATTTTTAAAAAATCTTCTTAATGTTGTTACAATATTTTTCAGTATCTACGCCTCAAGACAAAACCTGAAAGGAAATGTATGGAGAAAGCGGGCTCTTAGAATAGTGGGACTCCAGATGCTTTTTAATACCTTTTTTATTACCCATTGTAATGCTGCATATGTAGCAAAACAAACTTTATTTAAATACATATAAATCAGACTGCTCAGAGTACCCTGCCTTCTTGCACACCTGGGAGTTCTTTTTCTAGAAAGCCATCTATCTTATTTTCTGCTAATCTGAGGCAGCAGCTACAGCCGCTCTTGCACTGAAGTGATAAAACTGAGGTAAGTTGAGACCTTCCGATCAGATGTCTCACTGGCACCAGGTCATGGTCAGAAGCTTTCAAGTAGCCAATGAAACCCCTCAGATAGCCATGGGCTCCATTCCCCAGGTTATCAACAGGAACCTCAGTATAGCTATGTCCTCTCTCTCTACAAACTGCTAGCAACATTTCTAGATTCACTCTCCACTGACCCTCACACATCACTCATAGTTCCCATTCAACTGGCAACCCTCCTCCATCCTCATCCACCCTCCCTATCTCCCCCACCCCAGACCCAATTCAGAAAAAAAAATCAATACCAATTAAATTAGAAATTTTGCTTGGACTAAGGCTCTTCTGATATATCTAGTATTTTAAGAATTCAGCTATTAGTAAATGCTAATTAAGAAAACCTCTTCATTGTACAAGCAACTCCGGCTGAAGAAAAACAGAGCAAAATTGAGCATAAGCCTTTGCTGAAATTACCAACTGAAATATAGAAAAGAAAAATAGCTTTCGTTCCCACACATAATTTTCTTTTTATTTATTGATTGATTGATTGATTTTTGGCTGCATTGGGTCTTCATTGCTGCGCATGGACTTTTTCTAGTTGCGGTGAGGGGGGCTACTCTTCGTTGCAGTGCGCGGGCTTCTTATTGTGGTGGCTTCTCTTGTTGCAGAGCATGGGCTATAGGCGCGCGGGCTTCAGTAGTTGTGGCACATGGACTCAGTAGTTGTGGCTCACGGGCTCTAGAGTGCAGGCTCGGTGGTTGTGGCACACGGGCTTAGTTGCTCTGAGGCATGTGGGATCTTCCTGGACCAGGGCTCGAACCCATGTCCCCTGCATTGGCAGGCGGATTCTTAACCACTGTGCAACGAGGGAAGCCCTCTCCACACATAATTTTCTTTCTAAGTTTTTCCTCCAGGGACATGGGTATAAGACCTTATGGCCTACGAATACTACCTTGAGATAGCGTTTCTCACCTCTTTGCTTATCTAAATTCCACATACCCTTTAAGGCCCTAGTACCTGAAGCCTTGCTTTACCTTCTCCGTTAAGGAGTTTTACCTTCTCCATGAAGTCTTAATAATGGCTAAAATTTATTAAGCGCTCACTATATGGCAGGCACACTGGCCCACACATCTGGCATGTATCAACTCACCTAATCCTCATGACAACCCTCTGAGGTAGGTATTATTATTTTCCCCAACTTATAAAGGAGAAAACAGAGGCACAGAGAAATTCTAAGTAATTTTGCCCAGGTTACCTAGTCAGTAAGCAGTAGACCCAGGGTTTAAACTCAGGCAGTCTGGATCCGTGCATATCACTATGTCATTTGACCTCTTTCCTAAAGATTTTAGTCTTCCCAAAGACTGCAGCCCACCTAATCTCTCCCTTCTACTGTACTTGTTACATCCCCAAATTAAGTTTATTATACTCTCTGTACACACTTGTTTTCATATCTGTTTCATATGTTTGCACTTGTTTCCCAACTAAATTATAAGTTCCATGCTGGCAAGGCAACCGTAACATTTGCTTCTTGCCCCTACTTCTAGCAGAGTGCTGGAAGTGCACTAAACATATACTTCTTAGATGATTATTTTAAATCCCTGACAACTTCTACAGTATTAAAAGATAAGACTTTTTTTTTCTATTTTTTAAGTGCAAAATATCGTTTAAAAAGGAGAAAACTGAAATATTCAGGCATGATGACAAGGGAAAACTGGGCATAATCATGCCCTTGCTACAAACCCTTAAGAACATGAAGTCACAGGCTATGACTAAGCAAAATCACTTCAACACCTGAAGGATAACTTATGCAGTTAGTGTCAGATTTAGCATTACTAAACTTAGGAAACTGACTATATATATTTATTTTTCTTCTGAATGCATCTCCTCCTGGTGAGTCATATCTATAAAACTGACAGACCAATGTATTTCCATCTCCTAAAAGAGAACTAACACTTAAGGAAAATCAGATGAAGTCTCTTCTGCATATGCATAACCAGTAAGTGAAAATCTGTGTAATCAGGAATAGCATACACAAGGAAAAAAATTACTAAAACCGGAAAGGCTTCCAGGACTGGCTAGCAGAATCAATTTTAAGTAATATTTTTCCATCCACCAAAATGAGAAAGTGAGAGTTCAAAGACATAATCGGTCTTGAATCACACTAATCAACCCATGTACCAAGGCAGTTCAGAGTTAAGCAAAAAGTTGAATACTGGATATTAAGAAGTACCACAGACCATAAGTAAAAGAAAATACCTTAATAAAACAGGACTGTTACCCAAACATTTCATTAAGTTTCTTGACTATAAATCTAACAACAGAAAAATCTGGGGAGCTTGGAATTCCCTGGCGGTCCAGTGGTTAGGACTTGGCGCTTTCACTGCCAGGGCCCAGGTTCAAATCCTGGTCGAGGAACTAAGATCTGGCAAGCTGAGCAGCGAGTCCAAAACAATTTTTTTAAAAACCTGGGAGCTACAGGTCTTAAGATAATTTTCAGAGGATAAAGGAGAGAAGCAAAAGTTTTGCTAGTTCTTCAGGTACTTGAACTATCTCCAAAAAAGGCTAATGTGATCCTGAAACACAAAGAAATTCTGATTATGGGATTTAAGGTTTTTTTTTTTCTTTTAGCATCTGTTAGCTTTCTAGAGCTAACCAAGCTGTGCGGCAATAGGAGCGAAAGCAAACCAGTGTTTTTTGTAGGCAGAGCTGATCTGTCCCTTGTGAGGTAACAGTCTCTAAATGCTAATAAACAAAGAGTACTTAATACCACTTAAAATTGTACACTTAAATTGTACACTTAAAAATGGTTAAAATGGTCCAAAAAAACCCAGATTTTAAGTCAATCGATTAAATGAAAAAGAAAATTACTGCGTTTAATTTAAAATGGTATTCAAGGATACAGATTAATGTCTTATTTTCAAATCCTAGTTAAGATTATTTTTCCCAAAAAATATGGATGCCGCATTATATAAAGAACTGGAAATTAATTGTAGGTCCCATCTTGAGACCTGGAAGGCAAGCAAATATCTTATCCTTAATCTGGCCCTGAAATTCCAATTACAAACTACTACATTCATTAAAGGTAATCTCTAGAAACCAGTACCTCTGTGTAAAATCATAGACTGTGCCTCATTGTGACTTCAATTACAACTCATCCTGGCCTGTTCTTTACTTGACTGTCAGATCATTAAGAGTCTGCAACACTGTTATTTAAAAAACAACACAAGCTCTTTATTCTCACACCATATACACAATATAGAAGCAGAAAACAGAACTGAAAACACCACCAGGTTTCAAACATAGCACAGCTCTCTCCTAATCAAAGGTTTACTAAAAGTAACATGCCAAAGCCCCAACTACTGAACACAAATCTTTCTAAGACTACTCTTGCCCATATTTTTCTTATACATTCTGATGTTTTGCTGCACTGGGAAGTGAAAATCTGTCATGGTTTTAACACCCACCCACCATCTAAAGAATCCATACAGCCAACGGAAAACTTACCTCTGCAAAATGTGTTGATGTGCTGCTGCCACCACCTAAAAAACTGAAGAGAAAAAGCAATGAGTAGTGATTCTATTCCCAGGAACAAGCTTCCCTCCTGGAAGCTAAATATAGAATGGTACAATGAGAGCAAATCCCAATAAGGAAAAATAACTCATCCCAACATGACACCCTCAAAGGAAATTATGAAGAACTGGCATGTGGATTAATCTATGAAAAATATAACAAACTACAAAATCAAGGGTAAGCCAAATGAAAAATTGGAGAGAGGGCTTCCCTGGTGGTGCAGTGGTTAAAAATCTGCCTGCCAATGCAGGGGACACAGGTTCAAGCCCTGGTCCAGGAAGATCCCACATGCCGCAGAGCAACTAAGCCCATGCGCCACAACTACTGAGCCTGCACTCTAGAGCCCACGAGCCACAACTACTGAAGCCTGCACGCCTAGAGCCTATGCTCTGCAACAAGAGAAGACACTGCAATGAGAAGCCCGCACACCACAACGAAGAGTAGCCACCGTTCGCTGCAACTAGAGAAAGCCCACACACAGCAACGAAGACCCAACCAGCCAAAAATCAATAAATATGATAAATAAATTTTAAAAAAAAATTGGGGAGAGAGACTATCACAGAGAAGGAAGAAGGATCCACAGCCAGCAATGCAACTCAAATCTGAGCAAAGGAAGAAAAACATCTATTCTCAGAAGCTGAGAAATAAAACAAGATTCTCAAAATAATATTACATTAAAAAACCATATAACCACCAGATGAACACAACATTTGAAACTATTGGGAATGATTAAATATAGTAATGCAAGGGGTCTAGTACTATATTTAGCACCTTACAAAAGGGCTCAATAAATATTTTTCCTTCTTCTGATAGCTTATCCTATTCTATGATTATCCTACCCACCCTTCAGGGCCCATCCTCCATTAAGTCTTTTCTAAACTCACCAACCAAACAAGACTCCTCCACACCCCTCTGCACTGACTTTGATTCTAAATTCAACCTTGTATTATAAATATCTAGAATTTGCCTCATCCATTTCTACTTGTTTCCCTCCTTTCATAAACATAAATTCAGAGGGTAAAGACTGTATTTTATTAATACCACAAATATATGTGTTTATTATGTATCAGCCATTATACAGAGCACTCACCACTTTTGAAAACCCTGCTTTACCATATCCTATATTGATAACTGGAAAGTAAAAGTTGTTGAATTAATATCACATGTATAAACCTATTCCCAAAGACTGGGGAAAAATATTTGATCCCACTGTCCCCATGAAATCTGCAAAGAAGAGAGGAAACTGGCTAACACACTTTGGCGGAAACGGGATGGAAAGTATCACAAGAACTGCTGGATATCACTTTTACTTCAAGAGACACACACATGTACACCAAAGTACACACACTAGCACACAAGCATGCACACACTCACCCCAATGAAATAAAGTCCACAAACTATTATAAATAGCTTTCATTTTCAGAATTACAATACCAATCCAGGCACTGCACTCAGCTCATTGAAGAAACAAACACACTCCAGTTAGTCTGGAACCAAAAGTGAAAAAACGAGGCTCATGCCATTCTCTACGTCATCATTCTCAGGCCTTATTCTCTAATTAGAAACCATTTAACAATGGTATTTGCTCCAGAAGTTAAAACATGTTTTGTAAAAAATACTTCAAATGTAGAACAAGCCCAAAAGTACCAGTACATCTATGCTAAATAAATAATTGAACTACCACTATGTATCCATTTTGTTACTCAAGCCTAGATACGCTTCCAGGGCTCTTTCCTGACTTTACCATATAGTTTCAAGAATTCAAACATCTTTGGTAATTAAAGCTATCAACTCTATCTTTTGAGGTTCTTCTCCCCCTGAAACTCCCTCAGCATTCCCTTTCCTTAAAATTCCTTTGCATTTTAAGAATGATAAGGCTAATCATAGAGAAGGGATAATAACAACCACATCGTTCGGAGAAATGTTACAAAGCTTTAGAAAACTTACAAGATGCCTCTCTAGCTGAAATGTCTAATAGCAAATGGAACCCATTATCCAATATTTACATAAGGACTTGCTCTCATTAATTTTTACCATCCACTACTTACTACTGTAATTGCTAAGTATTCAAATAAGCAAATGTTTATGAACTTTATAGAAGGGAATACCATGCTACCTCTAAGACTGATTCTAAGACAAAGATTTCTTCAACTATTTAAAACATTGATATTTCAAAAGACATAATCTTTGCATTTGAGTATCTGGTACCAATAGCACCTGTACAGGACAAGCTTTGACTTACAAAGGCACAAAGAAAAGAATTAAGTCAAATGAGAGCAGGATCCATAGAATTCATAGTTCCCCGCTAGAAAAGATTCATCCTGCAGTTACTCACAAACCTCGTTTATAACCATACTTTGTATACAGGGCAAAAGAAACCAGGATTAGTATTTAAAAACTTTGAAAACATCGCCCCCCAACAACCAATATGCTCTTCATTCAATGCATGCAGAGCATACCTGCTTGAAATAAGTATTAGATGCAATTGTAATAGCAAAATAAAAAGCTATCCCAAGTTAGCATGCCATCCACACAAAATTACTAATTTTGCTATCAAGCTAATCTTTATAGATTTAGAATTGGTATTGTGTTATTTAAAACCAAGATTATTATATCAACACTTAAGTGTTTGTACCAAACTAGATCCCATGCCATATGTTGCCTCAGAAGCTCCAGTTCATTTATACGTATATAATCACTGATCATTAATAAAGTTAAACTAATTGTACATACTGTAAAATGTGTAGTTTTTCCTGGTTGTGGAAGGGACCTTCAATTTTATATTCTGCCAACAGCAACAGTAAAGGAATTATTTACTGCCATTAAAATCCCCAAAGTCATCCCAAGATTAAAAGAAGCTTCAGATTACAGATTCTTTTTACCCAGTCAGTATTTCTTCAATTGTCCAACCAATGTTTAACCAGATAGCCACAAAAGAATAAATGTGTTATTACATTTACCCCAAAAAGGCCCTCCTATCAACACTATTCTACTTTTTGTTAAGCTTTCATAGTTTTAATCATATTAACCAAGAAGGAATACTTAACACTGTCACTTTCAGAAATAATGTCCCCTTTTTATAGGTTTTATACCATTAGTAAAAGCAAGAAGAGGCAAATTCAAGCATTACCAACACACTGATATTACAGTGGCAAGATGGCATAAGTTTGACCACAATAATCCTAATAAGGACAAGGGACCCAAGGCTTCCGCAAGAACAACAACTCAGTTTCCCTGGCTAGAACAGCCTGTTTATCTTACTAGATAACTTTGTCAGAAATCACTCACCAGCCCACCAAAGAGGTATAACAGAAATTTACCTTTAGGCCACAGAGTGGTCACTAAAAACCAACCAATAATCCAAGAGAACCCCAAACTCTTAGAAAATATATGAAAACTTACCAGATTTACTATTATATGGATACAGAGGTTTCCAAGGAATGCCACAGTAGATCTCATCACACCCACTATCACATCATTTTCCAAATTTTCCCATTTTTCTTCCCCTTCGCTCTGCCACTTTTCTTCTCTCTCTCTCAATAGAGTATGTTATAAAACAAATTCCCTTCTATTCATTCAGTTGATGCTGAGAAAAATAATTTTGATAACAGAATGCCTGATTTATTCATGAGCTTGTACAATACCTGGAATCATCTGTCATTTCTTCAATAAAGCCTGATTCACATCTGGGACAAATATATTCCTATAAAAGAAAGGAAGACAAATAAAAGTCGTTCATCAGAAAGCTAAGTATATAGTTTCAGAATAATATGCAGTACACAAGCTGATGCTGTGAAATGTTGTATGTACTTGCTGACTCCCAGGACAGTTTTTTCTGTTATACTCTGGCAAATAAAGAATTCCATGAGATGTCTACAGAATGGCTTCACAAGCAGTTCCCACTGAGAACTAAAAGAAGAATGTCAAAGTTTTTTATTTTTTTTAAACTGGAATGAATTCATTATCTAATTTTCTATTCAAATCTACTGAAAAAGTTCCACTACATATATCAGAGCAGTAGAAGATTATAATATTCATGGGTACAGAAATTGCTATTTTTTTTTTTACTATGTACATACAGGAGACATAAACTGAATCACAGAATAAATCAATTTGTAGACTAGGAATTTACAGTGAAGTTTTACAATATTTCTGATCTGCTTTTTGATTATCAGTGGTTCCAAATAAAACTTAATATTCTCAGGTATTCTATAGAAATGATAATTTAAATAACCAGAACAATCCCATTAGATCAGCTTCTATTTCCTTAACTACCATGAATCTTTCTTTTAAATAAGTAAATATTTCTTTTAAATATCAAGCTTTGGGGCTGATAAGAAAGAATATAATTTAGAGACTGCCTTACCATAGTTTTAAAAAAGTATATTTTAACTACCTATTAAAATAGATCTAGGAAAGACATTTTCAACTATTTTCTTGCTCTCTATATTTTCTAAACCTGAAAGTTTGTCTTATCAGAAGGAAATGTAAGCTGTATTTGCCTACTCAAACAAAGACAGTCAGAATGGTAACTCAAATATTCAAATGCTTTCTTAAAAGAGATATAAAGAAAAAAGACCAATCCCTTCTGTCAAGGCGATTAGTTTGGTGAGGAGACAGTCAATGCAAGAAACAGTAAAATTTAATAAAAGACTTTCTTTAATCAGTGCACATTGGAAATATAAACAAATACCGAAGCCCGCCTGAGGGAATCAGGGAAGGCTTTATCTGAAACAGAGACTTAAAACAGTACTCTGTTTGCTCAGTAAAAAAAGGAAATTATGGGTTAAAAACTGTAACAACAGAATACAGCATGCATTTAGGTTGGAGGGGAATGGTATGATGAGTATGAATAGGCAGGCTGGAACCAGACTGTGGAAAACTTCAGATTACCATGAACTTTACCCTGTGGATTAGAAATCTCTCAACCTTTTCTCTCCTGTATACACATGAAAGATGAGAAACATTCATAATGGGCATACTGTGAACTACTCCAGAAATGAAATAATCTGGAGATGATATGAATCCCTGAGCCCCTCCCTCTACTCCTTCATCCCCCACCCTCCCAGGCAGCAGTTAACTACATTCCTTTCTCTCCCACTAAGAAAGTTTATCTGAAAGGGAGTGAGATTGACTTTAGAAGGCTAACCTTAAATCTATTCTAAAGTTAAAAAGAAAAAAAATCAATTACAAAATGTGATTTGTCACCATCCCAGTGCCAGGCCCTCCTCTTTCTTTTCTCTTCCTCTCTCACTCATTCCCATTGCTTGAAAATCCCCTGTCTGAAAAAAATTAAAAATAAAAATAAATAAATAAATATCCCATATGTGGAACAACTCCCAAATGTCTCTCTCTAACCCAGGCCACTCTTCTGAACTCCAGATTCATTTATCCTCATACGTATTTTCTCTCATGCTCTTTCTCTCTCTTACACACACACACTCAAGAGGCGGCATTACCAGTTTGTTCATACCAGAAAACTGGGAGTCATTCCTAACACCTGCCTCTCTGTTATCTTCCACATCCAACCATCAAATCATGGCACTCCTACCATGAACACATTTCTCAAACCTACTCCTTGCCCCACTGCCTTACTATCTTAACCCAAGCCAACACTGGCTCTAGACAAGGAATAACTTCCCTCTTAAGTGTTGTCCTGCTTCTCTTCTAGCCTTTTCCCATCTGTTCTGCATGAAGAAGTCAGAATGATCTTTTTAAAACATAAAATGGACCATATATCATTTCCCATCTTAAAACCTTTCAACTATTTCCAAAAACACTTAGAATAAAATCAAACTCTTAAACATGCCTTACAAGGCCCTAATTCAGCCGGTCTGTTAAACTTGCCAACCTCATTTCAGGCTACCCTCCCTCAGTGAATTCCAGCTACAAGGACCTCCTTTCAGTTCTTCTAACTCATCAAGCTCATTCCTACCTCAAGCTTTCATACATTCTGCTCCTACGACTGAAACACGCTTCCCCTAACTTTTTGCATGGCAAGGGACTTCTAGTCCTTTAGGTCTCCATTTTAAGGTCATGTCAGAAAGTCCCTCTTTCATCATCCAATCTAAAGTGGTTTCCTCTTATTATTTTCTCCTATAGCACCCTGTTCATTCCTTTATAGCACTTATCACAATTTGTAATTATATATTTGTTTAATGCTTTTTTAATGTCTGTCACCATTCAATAAGTTTTAAGTTTCATAAAGGTAGGGTCCAGATCAGTTTTGTTTACCATTATATCCCTAGGGCAGAAAGGTGTTCAATAAATATTTATTGAATAAACAAACATGAAATTACTTGCCACACACCTCACAACTAGGAGTCAAAGTACCAGAATCTAATACAATTAGAGGATGGTTGGAGTGGAAGTAAAGAAAAGAGCTGGAAGCTTAAGAAGTTGTGGCCTGCTCATGGGAGAGTGAAGCCTAAGATTTCAGAAGTAGCAATGTTCTGGATGATCACAAAGTCCAAGATACAGCTATGGGGGTAGCTGGCTAAAGTGGAGTAAGTATGAAGGTCTTTAGACTTAAAGGGTGGTCTACATTGATACTAAACTTCCAATAATGTTTAGAGCTCTGGTAGAGAGAAAATAATTTCAAAAGGCAGATATTACAATTGGGAAGACAAAGAAGACTTGAAGCAAGAATCACACTGATTTACAGAAGAGAAATGTACAAGTCCTCTCTTCATGATCCCAGTCATGGTTCTAGGAATCAGGCTGTCAGCCATCATAGATACCTCCTTCACAGAACAGGACACTTCAGAGGTATAAACCAAATTACAGAAGTTCTATAATTACAGGAGTACCTAGTGGCTTCTTCCTGCCACTAGGTACTCCTTCCATTTACTAGCACAATCAAACGTTTCTAGGTAATTCTATTTTGATTACAGGGAAGAGAACCAAAATTCCTTCCAAATGCTCTGTGAATTATTCTTGATAAAAGTAGCTTATTATAGAACAAACCAACCTCTCAGCCATGAACTATTCCTCTTAAAATCAACATTACAGGAAATACAGAGAACTTTTCAGAATTCACAAGCCTGTCATTCTCTAATTATCAAAGTAAAAAATGTATACTTGTCTCCTACATACTTCAGTAGTCTGATCTCAGAACAAAGGTCTGGTCTGAGAAAACCATTCTCTTGGAAGCCTAAAAACCCAAAAGTAACATTCTGAAGATACTATAGTTCCAGTTTCTAGATTTTCTTTTTAAAGGCCTGATAGCACTCTATTTACTACTACCATTTTCTTCTGAAATCACACTAATTTCCCCCTGATTTCCAGCAACTGCTTCAAACTAACCTGGAGATGGGATGTTGTGTAAGGGTGGAGGTGAATGAAGAATATTGGCCATGAGTTGATAATTACTGAACCTGGGTACATGTGGGCTTCTTATACTATTCTACTTTTTTTTTTAAATAAATTTATTATTTATTTATTTTTGGCTGCGTTGGGTCTTCATTGTTGTGCACGGGCTTTCTCTAGTTTCGGGGAGCAGGGGCTACTCTTCATTGTGATGCACAGGCTTCTCATTGTGGTGGCTTCTCTTGTAGCGGAGCCTGGGCTCTAGGTGCGTGGGCTTCAGTAGTTGTGGCATGAGGGCTCAGCAGTTGTGGCTCCGTGGGCTCTAGAGTGCAGGCTCAGTAGTTGTGGCACATGAGCTTCGTTGCTCCGTGGCATGTGGGAACTTCCTGGACCAGGGCTTGAACCCGTGTCCCCTGCACT
>NW_006786767.1:209808-211202 GCF_000442215.2 Lipotes vexillifer | reverse complement strand
GGGCCTCTCACTGTTGTGGCCTCTCCCGTTGCGGAGCGCAAGCTCAGCGGCCATGGCTCACGGGCCCAGCCGCTCCGCGGCATATGGGATCTTCCCGGACCGGGTCACGAACCCGTGTCCCCTGCATCGGCAGGCGGACTCTCAACCACTGTGCCACCAGGGAAGCCCCAGGCAGATTCTTAACCATTGTGCCACCAGGGAAGTCCCTCTCTCTACTTTTAATATGTTAGAAATTTTCCATAAAAAAGTTTTTTTTTTGTTTTAAGTTACATCAGTCTGAGAAACACAGGTCAAGAAAGTGTTAACCAAACTATGTACTAAACTGTGTAAAGGGGCTTCCCTGGTGGCGCAGTGGTTGAGAGTCCGCCTGCCGATGCAGGGGACATGCGTTCATGCCCCAGTCCGGGAAGATCCCACGTGCCGCAGAGCAGCTGGGCCCGTGAGCCATGGCCACTGAGCCTGCGCGTCCGGAGCCTGTGCTCCGCAACGGGAGAGGCCACAACAGTGAGAGGCCCACGTACCACACACACAAAAAAAACTGTGTAAAGTAAAAGTAAATTAGAAATAATCTATTATGTTAGAGAATTAAGGGGAAAGGGTACTTAGATTTATGAAACACCTACGTGCTTGACATTGTGCTCTTCCTGTTAACCACTCTGTGAGGAAAATACTGTTATTTCTACTTCACAAATAAGAACATGAAGTTGTAAGTAAGAAAGAAAGAAGTTGTCTGTGGCAGATTTGATTTTCCAAAGATGGCGCCAACAAAATCTCCCAACCCGCACGCTGTTCTGCAATGTAACCCTCCACTCCACCCTCTTTGAATCAGGAGGGCCCTGTGACTTCTTTACCTGTAGAATACTGAGTCAATTCCAGACAATGCTCTTAACTGCCTAACAGTTTCTGCTTCCTGACTCTCAAAGCCCTGAGCAGCCACAAAAGTCTGGGCTACTCTGTTGGACAGAGGCCACGTAGAGGAGCAGTAAGACATCAGAGAAGGATTGGATTGTAAAAGGGAAAAACTATCTTGAAGGTCCATCCCAATAGAGCCTTCAGATGCCTCCCTCTCCAGGTTCTGTATGACTACAAATGCATGAAAGATCTCAAGTGAGAACTGACCAGCTGAACTCTTTAAATCCAGAGGAACATGAAAGATAATACTGTTTTAAGACACTAAATTTTGGGGTGAATTTTTAGGCAGTACCAGAAAACCAGAAAATTGCCCAAAGGATGAAGAAGAGCTTTGAATCTTGGTCTTTCTTGAATTCAAAACTCCATATTCTTTTCATTACATTTCATTGATTGAAAATAACTATTCTTTTAGAGAAGGGAACAGGAACTATAATTTGCTGAGGATTGAATGGAAACGTTTATGTCAAGGTCAAATGAGGAAC
>NW_006786767.1:108768-209798 GCF_000442215.2 Lipotes vexillifer | reverse complement strand
TTCAGCAGCCTTTCAGCCCCCTCCTTCCCTTACAGGGGACCAGTACCCTGATGAACATACCATCCAGGGTCTGAAACCTTCAATCTTACAAGCTCAGAAATATAATTTAGCACCTAGAGAAGATCTGTCTCTTAGAGGAAGAGTCACATAAAACCAAATTCAGAGGCCATCTCAGAATGCCCATTTAATTTCAATGAAAAAGAGTTATCAAGTGGCCCATTTATTTTTACAATTCAGCACAGTCTTCCTCAGTAAATAAATCCACCTAAATAGAGGAAAGAGACATACGCATAGAGGAAAGATTTTTGGAATCAGAGACCTGAATTCTAATCTCAGGTCTCTATTTATTAGATATGAAGTCTTGGGAGAGTCACATTACATTTCTGAGACTCAATTTCCTCATCTGTAAAATGGAGATGCTTGCTTCAATGCTGTATTACTGTAAAGTTTAAGATGCTTGCAAAATACTTAACTCAGTGACTGCCACATTAGATAGTAGACATTTAATAAATATAGCTATTATAGTTATTCCAGATTATAATCACCTGCTAAAAAAGCACAGACTCAGAGCAGCAGGCAACTGGATATATAGCTTGTGTCATCATGCTAGGATAGCCTAATATATTCATTCCCACTATGAACATAAACCACATCCTCAAAAATGAATGATCCGGGTTTCCTCTCCCTCTGGGCAGGCAGAACACAGCATATGTTTGCCTCTGACTCCTTTTCTATTCTTTCACTGCTGACCCACAATTCCCACACCCTCTTCTAATAGACAAATTCTTTCTCCTGTTAGAATATAATACAATTACTTGGCTGTATTTTCTTACTTACAATCACAATTTAGTCCTGCCCTACACTGAGATTACAACCAGACTGGACTGGATTTTAAGATTGGATTTTAAGTATTTATCTCTTGGATCACTTCTAAAGATGGCTAACTTGGCATTTCAATTTTTCCTAATTTTTCTTCAGAGGTACTATTAACTTCAATTTGGGTGAACATCCATGAATTAAGGAGAATTTGTAAGAAGATGAAACCAGAACCAAACACAGTCTCTCTCTGACTCTACACTCCTCTCACACCCAGGCCTTGGCCTTAGAATCATCCTCATATATTCATATAACAGAGTTTTTTTTTTAATATCTTTATTGGAGTATAATTGCTTTACAATGGTGTGTTAGTTTCTGCTGTATAACAAAGTGAATCAGCTATACATATACATATATCCCCATATCTCCTCCCTCTTGTGTCTCCCTCCCACCCTCCCTATCCCACCCCTCTAGGTGGACACAAAGCACCCAGCTGATCTCCCTGTACTATGTGGCTGCTTCCCACTAGCCAACTATTTTACATTTGGCAGTGTATATATGTCCATGCCACTCTCCCACTTCGTCCCAGCTTACACTTCCCCCTCCCTGTGTCCTCAAGTCCATTCTCTACGTCTGCATCTTTATTCCTGTCCTGCCCCTAGGTTCTTCAGAACCTTATTTTTTTAGATTCCATATATATGTGTTAGCATATGATATTTGTTTTTCTCTTTCTGACTTACTTCACTCTGTATGACAGTCTCTAGGTCCATCCACCTCACTACAAATAACTCAATTTTGTTTCTTTTTATGGCTGAGTGATATTCCATTGTATATATGTGCCACATCTTCTTTATCCATTCATCAGTTGAGGTAACAGAGTTTTAAATTTTAAGCATAATATAGGTTAGGGGGGAGGGAAAAACCCAGGATAAGAGTGAATTAAGGGCCCATTACATGTCTGGCACTATGGATATCTCTCCTCTGCTTAAATATGAATATATCAAATCTTCACACCAACCCCTCCCCCCAAATACTGCCAATGTATGTAGTCCCCACAGTCACTAAGTCTTATCAAAAAATTTCATTAGGTCATTTCTATCATCCTATCTGTAAAAGAGAAGTATAACAACCCTAAGTTACTTACCCAGAATCACTGGAAACAGGAACCCAGTTGTTCCCACTAAACTAAGCTGCTTTCCTCTAGGGTCTGAATGTTTACTATATACAACCTAACTGAGGACAGTCAGTAGCAGGTACACTTGAATGAACTACTTCAGATGTTCCACTGTCTGTTTCACCTAAAAATACCCACAGGCAGAAGTATCTTTCACCATTAATAGTCTGAATCAGAGACAACTCCCTAAGTACAGCTTAGCCCTGATGCTTACCGACTTAGAAGAACAGTACTGGAGGACACAAAGCACTTGTAATACAAGAGAGAAAAGGAAAGGGTGGTTTTAATGCATTATTTTCTTTTCCTTCTTATGTTTCAAGGGATCAATTATCACAAAATGTGAAGTCTTGGTAGAACAATGACCTATAAGCCAGGACTTATTTATATGAAGTCCCAATGCTGTGAAATTTACATACCCTTGAACTTTATACAAATTTATATCCAATGTTTATTCAGAATATGAAATATAAAGGCTTACTATTTATTTCCTAATTCCACAGTTTTGCTTTTCTATACAGTCACGATCAAAGTCTATTTTTTTTTTTTATCTAAAAGAGAAGCCTATTTCCTGTGTCATTTGACAGAGTCAAAATCTAAGATCACAATATTAAGTCAGTCATGTTCTATTGTTCATATTCTCTTTGAGTATCACAAGTCAAAACTGTTCAGAAATTCCTAACTAGAAGGATTAGGAACACAAACTGTTTGAAACACATCACAGTTCCTACCTAGGCTAGAACCCACCACACCATGAATTTCATGCCAACTCACATCTCTAACATCAAAGACACTACTTTTTTCTAGAGACTTTTTCCATAATCCCCTATGATTATCCCTTTACAAGCCACCTTACACTTCCTCCCTTTTCAAAAGCATCAAGTGAGCCCCAAAACAAAGATAACAGAACTGAGATAGGCTGGGACCTGTGACCTGGAACCCCTTACTGGAGTGCTTGCACCTGGACAAACTAAGGAACTAAAAATAACTGCACAGAGGCACAGTTGGGGCAATTATCAACAGTAAGATACAAAAAGGCCACAAACCAACTGACTTTTTGGAGGTGTTGGGAACAAAAAACACATGATCCCTACACAGGGCACCACCTGCCGGCAGACCAACCCACCCCTACCCTCACCTCATTTAAGGAACCAGCTAGGCCCCACCTCAGAAAGCGAGCAAGGGCACCTGTTTTCTTATTTTCACTCCCTCATGCTGGAGTCCCAATAAAGCCTTGCCTGAATTTCTCATCTGGCCTCTTGTCAATTTCTATTGATTAAAGCATCCAAGGACCCAGGTCAGTAACAGAATTTCTGAGTTTTATTCCCAGTTCCACCAGTTCATGGTCTTTGGGAAGACCTGTTTCTCCATCTGTAAAACTAGAACACAAATGCTGTCCTCATTTACTTGTCTCCCCTAACTCTCCTTCAGGAAAACAAGAAGTCTCACTCATTCAATTCTTCTTTTGAGGATAAGTACTTAAGATTAGGATATTCACAGGAGTTTGTTTTATGTGCCTTTACTTCCCTAAGTGTGATTTTATTATTACAACATAAACTTTGTACATGATTTCAGTGACTTTTAATCCCAGGTTATTTTTCTTTCCCCACCAAGCATGCTTTTCTTTCTGCACAATGCTTGGAATTGGAGCTTAGAATATATTTGCTGAATGAATGTTGTCAGCTTATGTAAGAAGATTCTATCAGCCTAAACTGAACGTAAGACAAAATTTTCCTCCAAACTATGATAGTACACAACAGAACTAAGGGCAAACTTTTAGTATCATTTACCATTTTATATCTATGCCCCTGAGTTGTTCTCCTTTTTGCTGCCTTTAGTGTAAGCAAGCAAAGAACACTGTAACTAAATCTTTTCTGGCTATGTTGCGTTAACTTTTTCTCTGATAATTCTTATAGTTTAGTCTTTTTTTTTTTCTTAGAAAATTTGGCTTCTTGTCCATCTGATCAAGCTTATATCAAGTAACGCTTTGTCTCGTGACCTGATTTTCTGCCTTGTTACACAATGAACTAAAGAAGGTTGGTTGATTATACATTCCTATTTGGAGTCCCTGATAATGTCAATGTTCAATCACGGCCTGGAATGAAGGAACAAAATGATGATGGTTGTGAATGTTACTATTCTTAGGGAGTGAGACCATAAATAAAGGCAGTTCTATTGGCCTGGAACTGAATCACAGCTCTCCAAACAATATTTAAACTATATAGGTATCTTTGTATAACACTAAAAAACTGTGGCCTAATGGTGGTATTTTTTGTTTGTTTTTGTAAACTGGTTTTCTTCCTGAGTAACAGCCAGGGAAACAATCACTAAAGATTTGAGTTCAGAGAAATAATTCACACTCAGGAATAGAAATAGACATACTTCTGGAACCCTTTTACAACACTAGTGTTGCAAGATGAGAAAGACGTATGTTACATTGCTGACCTTATTAAAAACCTTGGAAGCTCTGAATCTGCCCATCTAATACTGATTGTATGTTAAAACAGGACGCTAGTAGGGAACAGTTCTCAGAGCTTTCTGAGAGTCTGTTCCAGGATTATAATCCTCAATTTGGCTCAAATAAAACTTTGCATTTCAAAAACAAAGAACCAGGGGCTTCCCTGGTGGCACAGTGGTTGAGAATCTGCCTGCCAATGCAGGGGACGCGGGTTCGAGCCCTGGTCTGGGAAGATCCCACATGCCGCGGAGCAACTAGGCCCGTGAGCCACAACAACTGAGCCTGCACGTCTGGACCCTGTGCTCTGCAACAAGAGAGGCCGCCATAGCGAGAGGCCCGCGCACCGCGATGAAGAGTGGCCCCCGTTTGCCACAACTAGAGAAAGCCCTCGCACAGAAACAAAGACCCAACACAGCCCAAAAATAAAAAAATAAATAAATAAATAAATAAATTTTTTAAAAAAACAAAGAACCAGAATGCTAGTATATTATTAAAACAGGACTCCCTAACTGAATCAGCACCTACACTTGGCACAGAATAATAAACCAATAATTTTAGTGATCAGGAAAACAAAGTTGAAAAATTTAGGGAATTAAATACTTTCCTTATTCTCACTTGCTCATATTACTTCCAAACACTTTTTAATCTAAAACATGCAAATTAAGAAGAGCAGTGAAAGCTAATTTGCTGAATTTGCCTTTTACATGTTATTAAACAAAAAGTAAACGTACCATTATAAATAGTTTTCACACTACATCAACTATCAAAATAACAGTAATTTTTTTTTTCAAACCAACAGGCTTAAGGTACAAAATTTCCATTCCTCAACCTAACTTGTCTTAACTAGGAATACTAATGCATCTAACCAGCAGTGACTGTATTACAAGATCAGAACCTAATAACTGGTACTGTAAAATAAAATCAGGGAATCAACAGCTTCATAAGTTCATTTGAGAATAAAGTACCTCTGACTACCACTTAAATTACAGAAGATTCACTAGAAGCAGCTAAGTTCCATTCAACAGGTTAGTCAAAAATGATGACAAGAGGGCTTCCCCGGTGGCGCGGGGGTTGGGAGTCCGCCTGCCGATGCAGGGGACGCGGGTTCGTGCCCCGGTCCGGGGGGATCCCACATGCCGCGGAGCGGCTGGTCCCGTGAGCCATGGCCGCTGGGCCTGCGCGTCCAGAGCCTGTGCTCCGCGGCGGGAGAGGCCACAACAGTGAGAGGGCCACGTATCGCAAAAAAAAAAAAAAAAAAAATGATGACAAGAGTGGTGAGGAAATGAGAAACTTAAAGGCATATAGGAGAAATTGTCTAAAGGAAAAGTAAATCAAGTCTAAATGACAAAGACTGAATCTTGCAATATGTTAAAAGTACTACACTAAAGTAGTGAATAATAAGCAAGAGAAAAGAAGAGTGATAAAACGGGAAAATGTTTTCCTGTGACTAGAAGTCATTCTCAATGAGAATAATACAATCATCTGTGGGACATTTTGGACATCTACTGAAGTGTTGTCACAGCAATTAAGAAATGCTACTTAATTTAATGGGCAGAGTCCATAAGCATAAGAAACTCCAGCACAAAGAAATGTCTCTATTCTTAAACTTCCTATGGATAGTTAAATAGATAAAAATATCTTTATAATTACCAAAGCCTAGAACCTAACTCCATTCTATATATAAACATCAACTCTTTCTATATATAAACACCATGCACTGTATGTCCAGAAAAACAACTACTGAATAAAACAAGAGAAAATTATACTTTATTTGTACCTTTATCAAGAATTGTTCACCATTCTGGTGGCTTACCACTCATGCTATTTAAGGTATAATTACCCTTATAGCTAATCTCCTTGGGTAGCTGTTATGTCTGTGTTTGGTGCCAATATCTACTACATTATATATATCTTCCTATAATGGACTTCTGAGTATTTACACATTGAAATGCATATTATTTTGTCATGAGTTACTTTCTTTTTTTTATCCTTTACCTTACATCTAGAGAATTTTTAAAATGTATATGTAAGGAAGTTGTATTACCTAAGAATTTCATTTCATTAAAGGTAGTGTTTCAAAATGTTTATTATAAAAAGAGGGCACTGGGTCTAACAGGTATTAGAACTACCGGGCTAGAAGATCAGCATCACTGTAGGATACCTATAGGTTTTAGTCAATCCAGAAAAAGAAAAGAAAGGACACATAACTATGGGATTTTTTTCTTTCTTCTGAGAATGTAAATTCTAAGCATGCTGAAAAGTAAACACAATAAAACCTTTATTGGAAGACGGTCCTCTAGGTTTAAGTCTACTCAAATCTGCACAACATGAAAGTGAGTGGCAAAGAGGTGAATATAGGATACCTTGCCTACTAAGAACTTCCTTGTGACACTGTTGAAATCATCAAGGAGAGAGATTATCTAATTTAACAGCTCTTCAAGGAAAACAAAACTAACTGGCCTATTTTGGGAAAAGAAGCTGGGCAATCTATTTAACATACAAGAAAAGTGTGCCTAGTTTAAAATCATCACTTCTATTTGTTATATATGCATCTGGAGACTTCTAAGGAACCTTGAACTGCTAACAATTGAACTTAAAAGATTTTTTAAAAACTTTCAGAATCTAACCTAAATTTCTTTATGTGAAACTATAAGAACTACCTAAAATGTTTCTCCTATGGTAAAGGCCTTATTTCTCTACAAATAAGGACTGCTCATTCCTACACAACCTTTCAAAGATTACATAGCTCCATTTCTCCGAATACCCACTCAAGCTTTCAATAGGCACACCTCAGTAATATTTTACAGTGGGATATACTAAGATAAACTGAGAGGGTCAGATGACTCAACTCCAGCCCTCTGAAGAATTAGTATTACAACAAGAATTGGTAACTTTAATTCACCCACTCCACCAAGAGTTTCAAGAAACAAGGTTTAAGCACAACATCTCCTAAGCTCAGGAAAACTTTCAAGAATGAGAAACACAGAAAGTAAAACTTGATTAATGCTAAGATGAGCTATAGAAAAACTAAGTTAGACTTGTCTGCTTTTTGCTTTGTTTTCAAACTGGAATTTCCAGATGTCTTACTAAGTTACATGTGGTGTTATCACCTCAATTCCCAACTGACAAAAAATTTGGATACTTTTCTTTTAGAAGTTACCCCACAGTGTGTAACTTGAGAGGAGTGATCCAATTCCTCTGGTCTCAGTAACCACAAGGAAAGAAAGTGACCCCAAGAGATACTGCTATAATGGAATAGCAGCCACTTAACTCCTGTTCTAAACAATCCCAACCATCAGGGCTTTGGCTAAAATTATATGGTCTCAATTATCTTCCTGAAAATTCTCAACAGGATCCCAAAATTAGAAATCAAAACTAACCCAGGACAAAACTTAAGCACGACTGACACGAGAAGCCAATGACTATCCCTTTATCCTTCTATACCCAGGGCTCCTGAACCTCAGCGCTCTAGACATTTTGGGCCCGATAATTCTTCGTTGTGGGGGGCTGTCCTGTCCATTGAAGCATGTTTAGCAGCATCCTTGGCCTTCTATCCAATAGATGCCAGAAACAACCCTCCCCTTCCCCCATTAGTGACAACAACCCAGTTGTAGAAAATGTCTACAAATGTTGCCGAATTTCCTCCTAAAACGCAAAACTGCCCCCAGTTGAGAGCCACTACTCTACATTATCTCCTTTATTTATCAATATTAAGCTGTGGAGACATAAAAATAAGTCAGCATCCAAAGGCTTCTTATTCTCAGACCCCTTCTAATTTGACTACAGAAAATAAGAAACAATCCACTTTTTTTGTTCCTCTTCTAATAAGATGGCTGTCTGAGAGACCTTAGCATCCTCTCCCTGGACGTAAGCAAAGGTCATAAAAAGCCAAGTAAACATAAAGAAACACAAAGTGTTAGCAATCAGCTGGTACTTCCCCCCAAAATATAAGGAATTTCATCTGCAGTGAGTTTAAAGATTCTTGTTCTTCCTCATACTGAAAAAAATCCCACAGATTTACCCAAGATATACATGTCTATTTATCAGTAGAATTTCAAGACCAGAACTAGCATTCTACCCATAAGAATATCTATTTCTTATTTCTAGATCTTTGCAGGGAATATACTTACTGACACTGTATGTTCAAACTTCATATGGTAGTACCTGCATTTTCTTCCACTGAAGCCTTTTAGATAAAGATCTCATACCACTAACACCACTACTTTTTAAATATAACTACAGGGTCAAGAGACTATCATTCAAGAGACTTTTAATAAGCAATTGCTATATAGCACCAGAAAGATGCTAGATAATCAAGCACACTTTTTAACTGAAGTCACCAATAGCAGAATTTAAGAAATCTAATTATTGGGACTTCCCTGGTGGCGCAGTGGTTAAGAATCTGCCTGCCAATGCAGGCGACGTGAGTTCAAGCCCTGGTCCAGGAAGATCCCACATGCCACGGAGAAACTAAGCCCATGCGCCACAACTACTGAAGCCCGTGTGCCCTACAGCCTGTGCTCCGCAACAAGAGAAGCCACTGCAATGAGAAGCCCATGCACCGCAACGAAGAGTAGCCCTCGCCCGCCGCAACTAGAGAAAGCCCGCGCACAGCAATGAAGACCCAACGCAGCCAAAAATAAATAAATAAAATAAATTTATTTTAAAAAAAGAAATATAATTATTAAAACCTCTAAAACCCAGCTCAAATCACTAATTTGTTCCCTCAGCTCAACAAAACTACAAACATTACTTAGACACCGTTCTAGGATCTTTCTAAGAATCATGCAACTTTAAAAAGCAAGGTCAGTGAGCTTAGAGTTTTCAGAATCACAAAGTCTTTAGGGAGTCTACTTTTTACCTACTCTTATGGGGTGGTTAGAAAGTTTTCCTGTGTTAGAGTCATTACAAGTACAGCACAATGACGATGACTTGTATAGCACTTGGTAAAGAACCAAACCAATATTACTTATTGATAAGGATGACATTTTATTATATCAAAGGTGATATAATAAGGAGATGTGAGAGGGAGAGAAGCCAGCTACTTCCATCAGACAAAGCCTCAGAGGTGAGCAATACACTTGCAGTCCTTAATTACACTGGTCTCTTCTCTGGCTTTGGATACTCTGATCTCCATAAAACACTTAAGAATCACCCTAGTTTCATCAATACCAAAAGTAGTTTACTCTGCATATGATTTACCTCACCTGCTTAATGACGCTACAGGATTTATTCTCATAAGGTAATATTCCCTGACCTTGATTTAAAAGTGGGGGAAGGTAGTATGGAGATGGAATGACACCTTTACATTCCATGACACAGCCCTCTGTGGCACTACCCAGTCATCCCTAAGTGTCGCATAGTTAACTCCATCCGTCTTGGCTTCATTGTCTCTCAATGGGACAGTCAGGTGAGGTAGAAGCTTCTGCTGTATTTTCAAAATAACTTTAAGTTACTTAAGTATTTCCTTTGTCATCTGATGACCAAAAAATATACAATGCCATTTTACCCAGTTATATATATAAACTTGAAAGACTAGGGCTTCAGACCATATAATCAAAATCTCTTATTTTAAAATCCAAGTTTAACATTCACTAAATTTTACTAAAACCATTTCCACTGTAAATAGGAAAACACTGTTAATAAAAAAATAAATTCCTAAATCATTACTCACTTCTAGAATAAAGGCTTTTTAGAAACCTAATGATAACAATACCACTGAATATATTTTCATTCTAAAATTCCCTTCATGATTTCCCCCTCATTTCTTAATATCTTCTTTCTAAAAGAAACTTTTGTCTTCTTATCTGGGAGGATCCAAATCAAAAACACACAAAGCTGAGATGGACAGATCAGGATTAGGAGTAGGGAGGTTATTTCATCAAATTAAATTAATTCAACCAAATGTGGCTTAACCTACATAGCATCAGACACACTCCAATCTCTCTCAGAAGTTATAACCAAAAAAAAAAAAAAAAAAAAAAAAAAATTCTTATAATAATGGGTAGCTTGCACAGCTCAAAATTTATTGTTGATAAATAAGTCTTTTCTCAGCCAAATAAGGAGCTGCAATAAAGATAAAATGAGAATGTTGAAGAAAGAATAAAGGTGTTTATAATCTTTTTAACAGGAAGACATAAAGAATGCAATTTCGCTAAACAACATGATTTCTCAGTATTATGTGTGGATATGATCATTATTTTTATCACTTCCACATCTTTACTTTTTAAATTTTTCTTTGATGTAGTCTTTTTTAAAGAGTTTATTTGTGTAGTGATAATCTGATAATTAATGCTTGTTGACTAATGAAATGAATCGACCTGTCTGAATAGCAAATAAAAAAATTCACAAGTAATTTAACCACTTGAGGGAACACCTGAGGGGAAAATGCAAAGGAGTTTTTATCACTCCTTTCCAAGTGGTCCTTAGAAAATCTCTGGTAAAGTGCACCAAACTATCCTTTTCATGAGGATAATGTAGTGATCAAATAAAAAACTGCTACAGCTATAAATTTTGGTCAACAAATTTTACCTTTTTTAAAAAAAAAAAAAAAAAAAAAAAAAAAAAAAACTTTTAATACAGCCACTGAAGTTAGCTGGGCCTGTGAATCTTTCAGAGCAGCAGGACTGACAAGAAAAACAATAAAAACCTAAGGGTAGTTTCAGGGATGAACATTGAGCAAGCTACTGCTATTGCCTGTACACTTCCAAATGTATCATGAAGTGCTATAACCTAAAGATTGGGGAAGGGAAAAGAAATAAAGAATTGTAAAACCTTGCAACCTAGTCCCACTGAACAAAATTATGACTTTATGTGGTGAATAAACTGGCAAGAGATGAGATGGCTCTGAAGCAGTTCCTCCCACTGACTGGGTGAAGAAACCTCCCTAGCAATAGCTCACTAAAGGCTGATGTAAAACTCAATACCAGCCTCTGGTGTTCAGAGAGAGCAACACTCCTGGGTAATGGATCTTGTGATCCAACTACCACCAAAGTACCCTCTTGAGATGTAAATTAACCCCAGACAAAGAAAAACTTTATTCTGGCTATCTACAGAAAAACATTCAGGTTTCCCACAACATTGATCCAGTTCAAGAAAAAATGCATGCCTAATGAATGCTGAGTACTTACAGTGAGGGAATCCCAAGTTTATATAAAAAATTATTTTTAAAAAACTTCAATGTTGTCCAATATATATGATAATATTACTGACTAACCAGTGCTGAATTGGTTTTTCAGTAGCAGAGATTGATTTGTACTGAATCAGCCACTTACTAACCTGGTCATTCTTACAATCAACATTTTCAAGATGACAGTCTAGGGTTAAGGATACAGAAATGGCCATGAAACATGAAACTCACTGGCTCATCCACAAATCAAAACTATATTCCTAACCTCACTGCACTTTTCCTAAAAATGCATAGCAACAATGATTTACTAAATGTTTCTCCCTTCTTCCTCAACTCACTCTTCCTTTTCTACCTCAGTCTATGCTGTCTCCTCAGTCTGAACTCTACCTAGCCTTCAAAACTCAATTTAAATCCCATCTCATCTGTCTCCCCCGACCTCACATCACCAATGCTACCATGTCTCCCCCTCTCTGAATTCTAAAGCACATTATTGTCCATCCTCATTCACCTTAGCTGTTACTTTTTCCAACAAAACTGTGAGGTTAAGGGCAGGAACCACATACTCCTCAGCACCTCCAGGACATTCAGCTGAGAGAACCTGGTATGTCTGCAGGAAGTATTCAGTTGCACTTAGGACTCAATTTACAAATCAGGCATGACAGATAATAAATCAGTCTAAAAAGATCAACAATTCCCCTCCATGTATCAAACTAAGGCTTAGAAAAACACCTAAAAAGTCTTTCAAATGATCCCTTTTAAACAGCACTTTGAAGTGAGGACTTGAGATGGTAAGAAGAAAAGATATAAAAAGTTGCGGAAAGTTAGACTGTTTTCTCACTCCTAAAGGCAAACAGTGAACAGCAACTTAAAGATCAGAAGAGCTGAGGCCACACTGTTCAATAGGACATCACATTCAACATGTCACACACATACTGGCTGAATTCCAGACTCCTTCTCAGTAGTAAGGGAGCATTCTGGAGGCTCTGATGTTCGCTGACAAAAAAACAAGGCACCTGCTCTTCTCAGCACTGAAGTATGGCAAAAAGCACACAGACACAAACACAGCCGAATCAGCAAGCAAAACTAAAACAGCATGTAGATGACACTGCAACTATGAAGTTGGCGGTCGGGCAAAAAGAGAAGAAAAGAAAATGCTGTAAAAGCCCGAAAACGCACAACCTTTAGGTGAAAAAGGCTAAAATAACTTTTAGGCACTTTTCACTGGACTCCATTTGTGTTTCCAAGAAATAAGACATACAGACACACTTTAGTAGGCTTTCTTACAGATTGTATGACCCACTATAAACACTGAGGGAAGTTGTTAGACAGGCACCCTGTGTTAAGGCTGAACATAGATACTTCTAAGGAAAAGAACAAACATAACTAGTTCTAAAGATGTGGCCAAAGGTAGGATTAACATTCACCCTGGTGGGTCTCCCTGTGGTAGCTATAACCCAACCCCAAGCAGCCTGTGCGACTGGTGTGCTGTAGCTGGCTAGCATGCTGCAGAAGCACTTTTTGTCACAGCCATAGCACTACCTCTCTAGGGGCTAACACAGTCTGGCAGATAGTGGTGAAAACCAATTTTACATCAGATGATGCGGTCCCCAGCATTCTGTCCTAGATCTTTTCTATTAAGTGAAGAGATAGAACGGGGGAGGAGGGGTGGGTAAGGCAGGTGGTGCTAAAGACACTGGCAGCATGACAACTAAAATAAGCAAGTTGAAACAGTATGTTCTGCCTTCTTCCTAAAGCCATTTCCTTCAACAGTGATAGGGAGCGCAGGCAGTCTGCAAGTCCTTAGTACACTGCTGTTTTCACTTTCACAAGAACGCTGGAAACCCCTGAATAGCAAAATTCCCCTCTCCATCCCAGTTACCTTCCAACCCTCTCTTTCTTTCCGTGCTTTCTTCCTCCTTTCTTCCCTAGAGACAACCGAATAAGGACAATCCTCAGCAATCCGCTATTTTGCTTCAATGAGGATGGGGGAGGGGAGGATCTGGTGAAAAGTGGAAAAGGAAATAGAGAAAGGTGAGAAGCAACAGCGGAAAGAGTATCGAGTGGGGGAAAAAGAGAGGTCATCGTGGAAAGGAGACAAGGTGAAGAGCGCAAGAAAATTGAGGGGATGCCAGAAGAGAACTTGCTAAAGAAGACCAAAAAAAAAAAAAAAATGGAGAGGGGGGCGGTCAAGAGGGGAGAGAGAGTGAGGGGCAGGTGGAGCATGCGAGCAGGAGTTACGGAGCCAGGACCGGGACGCCCGGGGTTTGGGGCCAGCGACCGGGAGGCAGCAAGCACTTGGGAGACCGATGTCAGGGGAGTCGGGGATGGGCGAGAAGCTTAAGACCCGTTCCGGGATATCGGGGCGAGGAATCCAGGCCGATGCCCGAGCGCAGAGGACACAGAGCTCTTACCGGTAGTTTGGGGCTGACCTCGCCCTTGCAAAAGTGGCAGAAAAACCGGTGCGCGGCAACCGCGGCGCCGGCGCCGGCCCCGGCCGCCGAGGCCTCCGCCATTTTTCTCTTTCGCCGCGGCCGTCCGAGAGGGCAGCCGGCCGGTCGCTCTCCAGGTCGCTACCTCCCAGCTGCTGTCGCCGCCTCTGCCGCCGCCGCCACTTCCTTAGTGCTGCCAGCCGCTCCAGAGCCAGCGCGGGTCACGTGAGTTCGCCCGGCCCACAGAGGCGGCGGCGCAGACAGCGACCTCGAGGCCCGCCTCCCAGCACCAAAGAGGTGCAGGAAGGAGAGTCAGCCAGCCGCGGCCCGCCCGCCGGCTCCTCAAACAGCCCCTCGCCGGTCCTCCAATCTCCCAGCGAGAAGAAAGAAAGAGCGTCCCCGGAAACCACCGAAACGCTGGGGTAGAGCGGCACATGTTTTGCCTCTTTGCCGGTCCTCCTCGGTGGCCGTGCTCCTGCGCGAAAGGACCTTGGGCTCCCCCTCTGCCCGGGCGGCTAGCGGTAGCTGTACGAAGCTGCAGTGGGGAAGTCGGCGGCGTTACGTGGCATTGACCCAGAGGTTAGTGGAAAATGCGGTCTGAACGAGGTGGCCCTGTCTCTGGACCCAGGGACCCAGTCCGGGACAGCAACCTGCGGTAAAGAAGTGAAGAGCCAGGAGCTGGGCTCCTTGGAAATACTTTCCGGGGATGGCAGAGGGTCTGGGGATGCTTCCCCAAAGACCTGTGGATGGGGATAGTGAGACTGAAAGGCAGAGTCTTGGCTTCTGAGGAATTGGGAGAAATAAGTGAACAAACCAGTGTTTGATAACACTTGTGATAATAAGGAAGTGATTATACAGTGGACTATGTCTGTTTCTTTTTGTGTATACCTTGTCAAGGAATAGAAATTTCAGAATTAAATACTGCCCTGCCAACAACATACTTCATCCCCTATTTGAAACACCCTGCTGAGAAGCTCTCATTTACCTCTTAGTTTATTTTGCAAAGTTGTCAGTGCCTGTTCAGTCCCAATAGTCTGTGAATAGTGGTCTTAATTCTTTCAAACAATGAAGTATAGAATCTGAGGTCTGTGACAGATCGCAAAACCATCTACATCCGCTCTTTAAAGAAAACTAGAAGCACACATGATCCCATAAAGATAAACTTGATATATAATCTTCCAATCTTTTTTTTCATGCATATGTATGGGGCTATTTCCACAGTAATTGAACTTTCCTCTACATTTTGCTTTGTAATGAACAATTTTCTACACTAATACATATTATACTTTATTGTGAATGTTGGCATAGTATTCCATTATATGAGTATACCATAATTTATTGAAATAATCACTTATGAGGTTGTTTCCAGAATATCAGTATTCTAAAGTGGCATGTTTTTATTGTTCCCTTGGAACAGAATATCCAAAACAAAAGTATTAGGTCAAAGATATGCAAGATTTTAAGGCTTTTGATATATCTGCTGTCAAATTGCTCTCCAGAAAGTACATGAATTTACACTCAGCAGCTCTACTCCCAACATAAAAGAAAAACTTCCCATCATACCATCTTTTTCTTTTTTTCCTAGCTCTGAGACTCCTCAGCACAATGACTCAAGCAGAAATTAAACTGTGTTCTTTGTTGCTGCAAGAGCATTTTGGAGAGATCGTAGAAAAAATTGGAGTCCACCTAATCAGAACTGGCAGCCAGCCACTAAGAGTTATTGCCCATGACACAGGAACATCGTTGGATCAGGTATGTTTGGATCACAGTAATTTGCTTCCATTTCATTAATTTCTTTAACCTACCTTTGAATATTGTTACTCCCCACCTCACAAAATGGAAAAGGAAGCAAAGTCTGTGCTAGGATCAGAATAGTGTTATTTGGGAGGGGAAAGATGATGAGACATAGTGCCCAGGGTTCTGCTTCTCAAAGTGGCTCATCATGGCTTCTGAGGCAAATCTTTGCTCCTCCTATGCCATATGCCATACTTCATTTATTCATGAGTCTATTAATTTCAGTACAGCATTTAAGGAATAAGAATAATAGAGGGGATGGGACTTCCCTGGTGGTGCAGTGGTTAAGAATCCGCCTGCTAATGCCGGGGACATGGATTCAAGCCCTGGTCCGGGAAGATCCCACATGCCGCGGAGCAATGAAGCCCGTGCGCCACAAGTACTGAGCCTGTGCTCTAGACCCCGCGAGCCACAACTGCCGAGCCCGCGTGCCACAACCACTGAAGCCCATGAGCCTAAAGCCCGTGCTCCGCAACTAAAGAAGCCACCACAATGAGAAGCCCGCGTACCGCAACGAGGAGTAGCCCCCGCTCACCACAACTAGAGAAAGCCCATGTGCAGCAGGAAGACCCAAATGCAGCCAAAAATTAATTAATTAATTAAAAAAAAAGAATAACAGAGGGGAAGTAAATTGTACTTTGAAAGATAAAGATCAGAGGAAATATGAGCATCATAGCAAGGACTCTTCCTGATTTCTTCCATTGACATTCGCTTCTTATTAGCTATTCCAATGGAGAGAGGGAAGACACACAGAGATTCCAGCCATCTCCTGATGTTTAGGAAACTGTTGGACAAAAATTGCCAGCAATAATGAGCTGCATCTTCAGATTTTTCTTCTCTTTCTTCTGTGTTTTCTCTAGGTAAAAAAAGCCCTTTGTGTCCTCATCCAGCATAACCTGGTGATATATCAGGTGAACAAACGTGGTGTGGTAGAGTATGAAGCCCAGTGCAGCCGGGTGTTGCGAATGCTTAGGTATCCCCGGTACATCTATACTGCCAAAACACTGTATAGTGACACTGGCGAGCTGATTGTTGAGGAGCTCCTGTTGAATGGCAAGATGGCAATGTCAGCTGTTGTGAAGAAAGTAGCAGATCGGCTCACAGAGACTATGGAGGGTCAGTACTGTATCCACAGCTGTTAGCAAAAGCATAGATTGGCTGGCTGCAGGAAAGGACCCTTAGCTATCTGAGGCCATCTCACTTGCCTCTTTCCTCCTGTCGTACAGATGGCAAGACCATGGACTATGCTGAGGTCTCAAACACATTTGTGCGACTAGCAGACACACACTTCGTGCAGCGTTGCCCCTTGGTGCCTGCCACTGAGAATTCAGACCCTGGGCCACCGCCACCTGCCCCCACTCTTGTCATCAATGAAAAGGACATGTACCTGGTTCCTAAACTGAGCTTGATAGGTAAGGAATTTTGGCCCCTAGATCTGTGATTTGACCTAATTGTAGATTCTTCCTTAATGATTGTTAAATGAATGACTCAATCAATTAAGCAGTTACCAAGGATTTACTCTATGCCAGATACTGTGGTATAAAGAGATGAAAAAACCATTATGGTCCCTGCCCTTATGGGGCTTAAGTCTAGTATAGGAGGCTTACATTAATCAAATAGCCTGATGGATATATAACTAACAAACTGCAATAAGTACTATGAAGGTAAAATATGGGGTGTTATGAAAATATATAACAGGGGACCAGATTTACCTGGGGATTTGGGCACATGCTACTTGGAGAAAGTGGCATTTGAACTAAGATTTGAAGCAGAAGTAGGAGCCAACCAGTGAGGTAAGGTATGAAGGGGTACAGAGGATAAGCATTTTTGGCAAAGGGAATAGTATGTAGTGAGGAAAAAAAATAGGAATTTGAGAAAGTAAAAGAAGATCAGTGTAGTTAAAGTACAGTGAGGAAAGGAAAGCGAGCCATAAGTTAAGGTTAGACAGACAGTTAGGGGCTAGATCATGCAAGACCTCATAAAGCACCTGTTCTTTATCCTAAGAGCAAAGGACTACTAAAGGATTTTAAAGGAAGTAACATGATCTAATTGGAATTTTTTAAATATGTTTCTGTCTGTAGAAAGGATGGGGCAATTTTTCACAAACCAGTGAAAAATTAGACATAGGAAGGGTGAGGAAGACAGAAATCAAGAATGACATCTGTGTGTCTGACTTGAGTATGTGGGAGGATGTTGGTACCGTTCACTGTGAAAGGAAGCATTGGAGCAGGAGCAGTTTGAGGGAGAAAGACTATGAATTTCTTTTTGAACTTGTTGAGTTTCAGATGACTTCATCATTAACTTGAATTTCTTGTAGTTCCTCAGTCTCCTCAACATCTCTAACCTAGAGGTAGCTACAGATGTCTTTGGGATAGAGACACCTGCTTTCACCTTTGGTCATTTCCTGTTATCATATGAGATGTAGCCTAACTGTGCAACTGTTTTGTTTGGCAGGGAAAGGTAAAAGGAGGAGATCATCTGACGAAGATGCAACTGGGGAGCCCAAGGCCAAGAGACCAAAACATACCACAGATAACAAAGAGGTAATGAGGCTTCTTGGTTAGGAGTCCTCACCCTGAGGCAAGCCAGAAAGAGCACTAAGATGACAAGCTCCAAAAGAGCTTAAACATTCTTGGATCGAGAAGTAATAGGATTATGAACTTCATTAAATATTGGCCAGGGATAGACTAACAAAGAGTGAACTCTGTTGCTGTGTCCCTTCTGAGGCTTAACTTACTTCAGTCATTGGACAGAGGTAATAGATTAGGCAGAAAAAGGGCCTAGAAAAAGTTTAAATTGGTCAGTGTGACTGGACCATAGAGACCCATGGGGATGAGTGGTGATAAATGAGTTTAGAAAGATACGTATAGGCCTGAGCTCTTATATTCAAATGCCTTCTCAGCATCCCTGTAAAAACATCTGATAAGCATCTCAAAAGTAGTATGGCTAAAACAGAGTAATTGATTTCCTGCTCCCTGATATCTACTCCCTCCTAAGCTTTCCTCATCTTAGGGACACCACCAAGGCCAACCACCCAGGACACCATTTGCTTGGGCCAAAGTCCTAGGAGCCCTCTGATCTCACAGTAAAACCTGTCAACCCAATTTCTAAAAATAATTGAAATCCAACTATTTCTTATCGTTTCCACTGCCATCACCCTAGTCCAAACCATTATCACTGTAGTCAAGACTTTGCCAACACTCTCCTAAGTGGTCTCCCTACCTGCATTCATACCTACTTAAGAGCCAAAATGACTTTCTAAATTGTTCTTTTTAAAAAATCCCAACACATCACTGATTTTTGACTCCTTTAATAGCTTCCCATTACTCTTAGAAGAAATCCAGTTCTTTACTATGGATTATGAAGCCTTACATGAGCTGGGTCTTTACATGATCTGCTGGAGACAAGGCTCTCCAACCTCAGCTCTTCCTACTCTGTCATTCACTATGTTCCAGCTTCTATCATTTTTTCCATCCTTCAAATGTATCATACTCTTTTCTAGTCTTCAGTCTTTTGCCCTTAGGATTTCTTCTGCTTCAAATACTTTTCCCTCAGATCTTCATGTAGTTGCCTCTTTTTCATCATTCCGATCTCAGCTCAAATGCTACTTTCTTAGAGCTCAAGCACCATTGCCCACCCTCTACTGCAGTCTCTACCACATTTTCGCATTTCATCTTCACAGCATTTATAAGTAGCTGAAATTACTTATTATTTGTACAAGTGTTTGTCTCTGTACTCCCAATAGACTATAAACGCTTTAAGGACAGTATCTTGTCCCTGGCACCTGGAATACTTGCAAGACATCAATAAATATTTCTTGATTGACTAACTAAGAAGTTTGGACTTCATCCTGAAGACATTAGGGAGCCATTGATGAATTTTAGGCAGGTGAATGAAGTGGCTAGATTTACATTTTAGAAATATTACTATAGTACAGTGGTTTATAACTTGTACAACTCCATGGATGCATTTCAGAGAGTCCACCTGTACTATGCATTTTTCTATAGAGCACTCCATAGCTTTCTTCAGATTCTTCAGGGGAACTGTGAGCCCAAAAGGTAAAAAGAAGCACTGCTCTATGAGAAATGGGGAGAACGATGCAAAAGGAACAAGATCAAATGCAGAAAACCCAGTTTCCCTTTTTTATAGTGTCCACTATATGAAAAAGAAAAATGAAAAACAGTTAGGAGGCTACTGTAGTAATCCAGGTGAGTCAAGATTAGAGCCTGAAATAAGGTAATGACAGTCAGGATAAAGAAAAGTAGACTTCTGATTAATATAAAGAATAGATAGGGGGCTTCCTTGGTGGCGCAGTGGTTAAGAATCTGCCTGCCAATGCAGGGGACATCGGTTCAAGCCCTGGTCCTGGAAGATCCTGCATGCCACGGAGCAAATAAGCCCATGCACCACAACTACTGAGCCTGCACTCTAGAGCCCGCGAGCCACAACTACTGAAGCCCACGCGCTTAGAGCCCGTACTCTGCAATGAGAGAAGCCACCACAATGAGAAGCCCGCGCACTGCAACAAAGTAGCCCCCGCTCGCCGTAACTAGAGAAAGCCCACTTGCAGCAACGAAGACCCAACACAGCCAAAAATTAAAAAATAAATTAAAAAAAAAAGAATAGATAGAACTGGGTAATTGGATAGTAGATAAGGGAGAGCAAGGGGTTAGGGATGATATTCAAGTTTCTAGCTAAGAAACTGGGTTGGGGGCTTCCCTGGTCGTTCAGTGGTTGAGAGTCCGCCTGCTGATGCAGGGGACACGGGTTCGTGCCCCAGTCTGGGAAGATCCCACATGCCGCAGAGCGGCTGGGCCCGTGACCCATGGCTGCTGAGCCTGCGCATCCGGAGCCTGTGCTCCACAACGGGAGAGGCCACAATAGTGAGAGGCCCGCGTACCGCAAAAAAAAAAAAAAAAAAAAAAAAAGAAACTGGGTTGGTTGTAGTGTAGTTAGCTGAAAACTTAAAAGAACAGTTTTAAGGCACAGGTGGAAGTAGGCAGTTGAGTCTATGCACCTGGAACTTAATAGCGATTTCTAGAATTAAGTAATAGACTTGAAACAGTTGAAACCTTGAGAGCAGATTAAGTCACCTAAGTAGAATATGTAGAGTGAAAAGAAAAGAGGGCTGTGGACAGAACCCTTGGGGAGCACCAGTATTTATAGATGGGATCCTGAAAAGGAATCTGTGGGGACTGAGGAAGGGTAGCCAGAGTGGTTAGGAGCACCAAGAAAGAATGGTGTCATAAAGTCCAAGGGGCCACATAGAGTTAAGGAGAAAATGTCCAACCATGTCATATGCTTTAGAAAGATCAAATAAGATTGGAACTAGACAGTATTCTTTGAACTTAGCAACAGGTTCCTCAGGGACTTTGGCATTTCAGTGTAACGGTGGAAATGGGTTGAGTAAATCTGTGGATGGGGATACAGCTGGGATGACCAACTCTTTGAGAAGCTCAAATTTTTTTTAAATAAAGAAATGTGGTGGGGGTGTGTGCACCACGCTGAATGAGTTCTGGCCTAATGGCTTCTATTTGCTCTCTGAAATAAGAAGCAAGGTCATCTGCTGAGAGAGAAGGGAGGGGCAAATGGGAGATTCGAGAATACTGGAAAAGAGTTAAAATAGACAAAGATTCGAGGTAAGCAAAGAGAATCTGTTTGAAGTTGGGGGCTGTGAATTTGTCATTGTAGAGGCACTAAATCCACATGGTTGAATGGTTTTTTCCTCCAACCAATTTCGTTGCTACTATATAGGAAAAGAAATGGTGAACAGTCAAATCCAAGCTTCTCACTAGAAAACGCTTCATTGTATCTAAATGTTTCTCTCTAATCCTTTTCTCTTCCTCAGCCCGTTCCAGATGATGGGATTTATTGGCAGGCCAACCTTGACAGATTCCACCAGCACTTCCGTGACCAAGGCATTGTCAGTGCAGTTGCCAACAGGATGGACCAGGTGATATCTAAGTGGGTGGGACAGTGGCTATCAGGAATATTCACTTATTTGCAGATGTGGCCATTGGCATATAGCCAGAGCCAGCACAGCAGAGTGAATTCTGATTTCCAGTTCACTTTTCAAACCCAGACCAGCAGCGAGATCGTGCGGACCATGCTCCGGATGAGTGAGATTACCACTTCCTCTAGTGCCCCCTTCACCCAGCCATTGTCTTCCAACGAGGTGAGCTTCATGTTCTTGTACTAGTTTTCTGACAGGCTGTTGGATATAATAATTATTATACATAGAGCCTGCGATTAGGTTGAGGTCTGAACCTTGAAAGGAAGGGTTTTTGCTATTTGAGGAGGGACGGGGATTATTCTCAGGTGGTGGCTACTGAAATATTTGGTCTCTTGGGAATTCAACCTTTAAAAACCTTAACCATTACCTTAGTCAAAGTATAAGTAATTCTTTTTTTTATTTTTAATTTATTTTATTGAAGTATAGTTGATTTACAATGTTATGTTAATTTCTGCTGTACAGCAAAGTAATTCAGTTATACATATATACATTCTTTTCCATATTCTTTTCCATTATGGTTTATCGCAGGATATTGAATATAGTTCCATGTACTATACAGTAGGACCTTGTTGTTTATCCATTCTATATATAATAGTTTACATCTGCTAATCCCAAAATCCCAATCCATTCCTCCCCCACCCACCTCCCCCTTGGCAACCACAAGTGTGTTCTCTATGTCTATGAGTCTGTTTCTGTTTTGTAGATAAATTCATTTGTGTCATATTTTAGATTCTACATAGAAGTGATACCGTATGGTATTTGTCTTTCTGACTTCATTTAGTATGATAATCTCAAGGTCTGTCCATGGCTGAGTAGTATTTCATTGTGTGTGTATATATATGTATAGTATAAGTTATTCTTAATTGTTCCAAGAATCCACTGTTTGGAATCTGAGCCTTGGTGCTCAGGACATTATATGGCCCCTTATATTTGTTTTTTTCAATATATTTTGTATATTTTAAATTTGTTTTAAATGCTTTGTTTATTAAGTTTTGTTTATTGAAAAATTAATATTTAATATTTCAAATGTTTTATTTATAATTATACTATTTTGTAATTATACTAATATTTATCCACATTAAATATAGTTATTATATTTTTATATTATTTAAAATTTTTGTAGCTTACTATATAACAAAATTTAAATACAAGTTTTTTTCTGATGACAAAAGTAATTACATGACCTGTATTCAAACAGCATAGAAATGTATAATTTTTTTAAACTTGTAGTTCCCCAAACTTTCAGCAATGCCAGGCATGTTCTATATCTTGCAGATGGTAGTTATGTGGGCATATACAATTGTCAATACTCATCAAACTGTACCCTTAAGATCTGTGCTTCTTGTGTGTAACATACCCCAGTTTAAATAAATATATAGTTTTGCATAATCCCAGCCCCAGAGATCCTTGTCAGTAGTTTGGTACATATCTTTATTCAGACTTTTTTATATGTATAGTCTCACATAAATGTATATATATATATATATATATATTTTTTTTATGGCTGTGTTGGGTCTTCGTTTCTGTGCGAGGGCTTTCTCTAGTTGTGGCAAGCGGGGGCCACTCATCATCGCAGTGCGCGGGCCTCTCACTATCTCAGCCTCTCTTGTTGCGGAGCACAGGCTCCAGACGCGCAGGCTCAGTAGTTGTGGCTCACAGGCCCAGTTGCTCCGCAACATGTGGGATCTTCCCAGACCAGGGCTCGAACTTGTGTCCGCTGCATTGGCAGGCAGATTCTCAACCACTGTGCCACCAGGGAAGCCCTATATTTTTTAACAACAAAAAAATATGGGGTTATACTCTGTGTACTGTTCTAAAGTAGCTTCTTTCATATGACAGTATATGTAAATTTTCTTTTCATGTCAGTATTTTTAGATCTGCCTCATTCTTTATAATGGCCGTATCATATTCCACTTAATGGCCATGATGTACTTTATTTTAATAAATTCCTTATTACTGGACATGCGAATTGTTTCTTGTTTTTTACTCTTACCAACAATGCTGCTGTGCTTTTGGACATTTTTATACTTGTGATATCTAAAATTAGAACATCTTTATTTCAGCAATGTCAGCAGTTCTAAGTTCCCAGACCCATTTTCACTGTACCTTTTGCTCCATAGATCTTCAGATCCCTACCTGTTGGCTATAACATCTCTAAGCAAGTTCTTGATCAGTATCTCACTCTGCTGGCAGATGATCCAGTAAGTCTTTTCCTTCTTTTTTCTGCTGTATTTACGATTAATTTTTGCCTGCTCTCAGTCTTCTGCAGCCTCATTCTCTACCTAGCCAGCTCAGACAATTTCTCTACCATCTGATAGGAGGGCTTCTTGCTGCAGACTCTTGGCCAGATTTGCTCTTTTGGAAACAGGATCACTGGACTTTCCATTCAAATAACACACGCTCTCTTTTTTTTTTTTTTTTTTTCTTTTTTTTAATAGCTTGAGTTTGTTGGAAAGTCTGGCGACAGTGGTGGAGGAATGTATGTCATCAGTATCCTTATGGGTGGTTATTTCCTTACAGTCAGGCAGCGTGAACTATGAAACAGAATGGTGACTTAGAAAAGATTTGATGATATTTAGTATACTAAGTAAGTTAGAAAATTGAACTAAAACATTGATGATAAAGAAGTGAAAGGGACTTTTAACTAACCAAATTTTAGTTAAGTAAAACTCTGACTTAAGCACCTTAGTTAATTAAGGTTTTGAAATACTTACATACCATAAATGAGACTAGTGTGAAAAACAAAATAGTATTTAAGTTTTAAATTAAAGACTCAGGGATAAAACTAAGATCACAATGACCAGGCCAAAACATTACGGAGTAACCTTAACCCTCTACATAAAGACCTACATAAGGCTCTAGGATCTCTAGCCACAGCCACTCTGGAGTCGGTCATACAAGAGAGGTAAGGGGGTCACCCTGATTGGGGTTGGGGGTCAGATACTTCCTTTCCACACCCCATTTGAACAAGTGACTTGGTCATTATGTCAGTAACCAATATAGACACACCTTGGCACATCTTGCCCCATTTTCCACTGGACTGCTATGGATCCCACCTACTACAGCTCTTTACCCTAAATACCCTGCTGCTTAATTCCCAGTGATGCCAATTAACCATCCTTCCTAAAGCCTTTACTTAAAATGCAGGAACTGAGGCATTCAAGTGAGTCAGCAGTTGGTGACTCTTACGATTAGCAGTATTATCATCAGTCTGTGGAGTTATGAAGGAATTCTCCGATTGCTGTTCCTCTCTGGTCCTGTCTCCACACATGGAAACCGAACAAGCACCGTCTGTGACTAAGAGCTAAAGCTAATCTACGTCAGCATGCCATTTGCTTTCTTTATTCCTTTACAGATTTGGGTCTCGCTGTGCCAGAATATTCCGTCTAGTTTTACAAAAGAAACACCTGGAGCAGAAACAGGTAGAAGACTTTGCAATGATTCCAGCAAAGGAGGCAAAGGATATGCTTTATAAAATGCTCTCAGAAAATTTCATATCACTCCAGGTAACAGTAATCACCAACCAGCAGAGCTGACCTAGGATGAGAGAAACTCCTGAAGCAAACATTCTGAACCCCAAACAAACCATATCCAGCTCTGAGACAGAAAAAAAAAAGATTAACAAAGACATAGCAAGCACTTGAAAGATAACTGTGGAGCTTTAACTGGCCTTGTAAGAAAGAGGCATCGCCAAGAAATTACCCCAGAATCACCCTACCCTTTTTTCTTTAATTCCTAGTCCGTGTGATTTGTCCTTTCCTCGAGCCTTAAGTTTATTGTAGATTAAATCTATCGGGTCATCACTACATGCAGAGCCGTGTAGTATACCCTATGAGGAAACAGAATGGATTTTGGAGTCAGAATCACAGCTCTGCCTCTTACCCAGTTACACTGAGCAAATTACCTACCATCTTTTTTCCCCTCTACAAAATGGTGATGGATGGTGGTAACAGAGACAATATGGTTTGTTGTAAGATCAGATACGATCTACCTGGCACATAAGAGTTGCTTAGTAAATGTTAAGTGCCTTCTCTTTCTTCCCCACTCAGGTTGTTGACAGTCAAATGGAAAAAACAGGGCAGCCCAACCCTCCATGTGGCTGATTGTACCTTAAACACAGATGCTGTATGACTGGGGAAGAGGGAAAGTATAAGTGAAAGAGAGGGCTGAGTAGCTCCAGACGGGACAGGTGTTTACTTTGCCAGTTCTGAAGAAAAGTATAAAGTCTTATTTTTCTTTCTATGGACAAATAGGAAATTCCCAAAACACCAGACCATGCCCCATCCAGGACCTTCTATTTATATACTGTGAACATCCTGTCAGCTGCCCGAATGTTGCTGCACAGATGCTACAAGGTAACTCCTCCCCAGTCCATCCACAGAGATGTCTCACCTTCATGCCCCCTTTAGCCATTTTGCCTGAGCTGCTTAAATAGAACTGTGTGCATTTCTTGTCTTCTCTCCCCTCAGAGTGTTGCCAACTTGATAGAAAGGAGGCAATTTGAAACCAAAGAAAACAAGTGAGTAACATTTTCGTTGAGTAATTACATTTTACAAGGCCAAAAGGCTTATGGGGAAATTTCCTATAGAAGTGGAAACCAACAGAGACAATAAGCAGTCTGGTTGCACTGAATTATTGGCTTAGGTTGGCATAAAGATGCATTAGTATACACTTTTCTTGTATGTCCCCAGTGAAATAATTTTGCAGATTAAATTTATGAGCAACGTATAAACTGGCACCAAACTTTAAGTACAAATGAGAGGCAGCAAGAGTTTCAGGAGTGAAGTCACATTTCTAATTAAGCTTGTAGAAAATGTCCTTCCTTAGAGAGTGACATTATCCACTTTGACCAGGAACATGGTAAAAGGGGGAGCTATGCCCCAGGGCTATGGGATAAAAGAATCTCCAAGGCTAGAGGACATGCCTCAGAGTTGCGTTTGTCTGACAGGCGTCTACTGGAAAAGTCTCAGAGGGTAGAAGCCATCATTGCATCTATGCAGGCTACAGGTGCAGAGGAGGCACAGCTACAAGAAATAGAGGAGATGATCACAGCCCCTGAACGCCAGCAGCTAGAGACCCTGAAACGTAATGTCAACAAGTAAGCATCATAAACTTCAAACGTATGTGTCAAAATACCTTGCAGACAAATCCATCTTGATATCCTGCTACCCCTCCAACTTAAGGTGAGGAAACCGAAACTCACTCTCTTCTTCCCCACCTCAATTAACAGAATTTAAGACAACTATTTCCGTAAGCTAAAAACTCTGAAGACATGTTCAGCTTCTCCTCGCTCACCAGCCACCCCCCACCCACACACACCCTCTTTCCTTCACCAGAGCTGCTGATTTTACTTCAATAATGTGTCCCAAATCTGGCCTTTCATCTTGCCTCCCATGCAGGCCCTCCTCACCTCTTTGCCAGACCTTTGCAAATCACCTCCTGCTTCAAACCATTTCTTATAATGCTTTCATAGTTAGTATCTTTAAAGTGATTGACAATATCACTCTTCTGCTTTAAATGCTATATTGACTCCTTGTTTACAGTATAAAGACCAGACTCCTTGGCGTAACATATAAGGCCTTTTTCACAGTCTCATAACAGCCTATCTCTTCCTCCTCATTTCCTTTCACTGCTCACCGTTGACCTTCATAGGGATTTTGCTTTGAATCTGTAGATCACTCTGTGGAGTATTGCTTTCTTAATGATACTAAATCTTCCAACTCATGAACATGGAAGGTCTTTCCATTTACTTAGGTCTTCCTTTGTCTCTTTCAATGAGTTTTGTCGTTTTTGGTATTCGTCTTGCACTTGTTTGTTAGATTTATTCCTAAGCAATTGTTTTAGTGTTTTCTTAAATTTCATTTTTGAATTGTTCATTGCCAGTGTATAGAAATAGAACTGATTTTTGTGTTTTGATTTTATATCCTATAATTTTGCTAAATTCATTTATTAGCTGTGGTAGGTTTTTTGTGGATCCTTTGAGCTTTTTCTGTATATAAGATCATGTCATCTGTGAATTAGAAATAGCTTTACTTCTTCCTTTTCAATCTGGATGCCTTTTATTTGTTTTTCTTGTCTAATTTCCAGACTAGAACTTCCAGTAAAATGTTGAATGGAAGTAAAAGCAGACATCTTGTCTTGTTCCTGATCACAGGAGGAAAGCTTTGTCTTTCACCACGAAGTATGATGCTAGGTGTGGGTTTTTCACAGATGGCTTTTATCAGGTTGATGAAGTGTTCCCTTCTATTCCTAATCACTTTAAGCCTTAGCCACTCTCAGCTTCTATTTTAAAACACACTAGGTCCTTTTACACCTGTGCCTTTAACATGTGCTATCTTCCTCCTCATTGCAAGTTAGAATGTAACTTCTCCTGGGACAGAGGCCTTATCTTTTGAATCCTCAGCAATTTCCACAGTACCTGGCACATAAGAGATGCTCAGTAAGTGGGAGGAATGAGCTATTGGTTCTCTTGCTTTCCGCCCAGTACTTTCAGGGGTAACCAAGCAATTCTCCATGACCACACCCACTCCAGCCTCTAATCTTAAATATGCTGATGAATGTTCAGTGTGGGCAAATGCTTTCACTTTTTCACTCAGGTTGGATGCCTGTGAGATCCAGGTGGATGAAACCATCTTCCTGCTGGAGTCATACATCGAGAGCACCGTGAAGAGACAATGACCCAGAAGAGTCTTCCTCAGAAGATCTGAGGGGATTCGAAGGAAGAATAAAGAAGGTGCCTAGATGCACTCTTTGCAGTAGGATAAGTTCCAGATTCTTGTACTGAAACCCTCTCTCTATCCCTACCACCCGGAATACACCAGAAAGAGTTTGACATATTTTTTTAAGTTTGCTGATCCTGTTTTAGAATCATCACTATATTCTACCCTCATCAAATCTTGGCAGGGGAAAGAACCTTAAATCAACTAGATTAATCATCTATCACATGCATCAGTTCCCACCAAGAAGTCAGCTAAGGCTGTGTTTGAACATCCCTGACAGTGAGAAAAACTTCTCCCTAAGCTGTTCGTTCCATTTTCAAAAGGCTACACCTGTTCTTTACTTTGTTAAACTGTAATCTTAAAAACACACACACACACACACACACACACACACACACACACACACACACAATGTAGGGAATGTGAAAGACTACCACAGAGGGGGGATAAAAGCTATTTTCAGGGCTAGCAGGTGGATTGGCCCAAGCAGTCACACTAGAATCTACGGATAAAAGTTACATTTGCCAGCTCCAGGCTTCTAACACATCTGAAATTATGTATGTGAAATACTTAGCACAATGCCTGGCATGTGGTAAGCACTCAATAAATCACTGCCTTCCTCTTCACCATGGTTCCTAAAAACTGGCAATTCTAACTTCTCTCTCCTAGCACCATGGATAGATGACTAATCTAGTTGACATAATTTGTCCCAGCAGCTTCAGTTTCATTTAAAGCAGGTGTTGTTTTATAATCTCTTCAGTTTCCTCTTACCAATGTTCTAATTCATTAAACATTTGAATGCCAATTAATTGCCAGCCACTATACTAGATATAATATACAAAGATAAATACAATATCATCTCTGCCTTCAAGGCACTTACCATCATTTACTGAGCACCAGTTATGTGCCCGCTATGTCCCCAGGCCTTGAGGATGCAAAGATGAATAGCCTTGAGCATACAGCCTAGTGGAGGAAGACAAATAAATACAAGGAAGTGTTGGGGGGGCTATAGTGGGAAAGTATCATGTACAGAGGCAATGGGGAAAAGGGTCAGGCAGGAAAGGGAGCATAGAGAAGGTGACACAATCTGTATTTTGAAAGATGGGGATTTGCCAGGTGGAAGGGAAAAAGGATCCCAGAGGGAAGCAGAGCCTGTTTCTTGGGGGAACAGAGAATAACATGTGACTGAAAAACAGGGCATAAGTCCTACCAGAATTGACAGGCAGGGGCAAGGACTGGTGGGTGTGTAGCAAGGACGCTGTGTTAAGTAGCTTATCTTATCCTGAGAGCAGTGGGAAGCAAAATGAGCAGATCTGTATTTTAGATCACTCTGGCCGCACTGTAGAGAATGAATTGGTGGAGGCAGGACTATTTAAAGACTTGTAATAGTATCTCAGGCAGAATATGAGGAAGGCTTCAACTGGGCAATGGTGGCTGGAGATTAAGACATGGATTTGAGAAAGTATAAGGAAGTAGAATCTGCTGCACTTGGTTGCCATTTGAGTGAAAAGAAAGAAAGGGAAGGTGGGACTTCCCTGGTGTTCAGTTGTTAAGAATCTGCCTTCCGATGCAGGGGACGCCGGCTCCATCCCTGGTGGGGAAACTAAGATCCCACATGCTGGGGCACCTAGGACCCTGGCGCTCTGGAGCCTGCATGCCACAACTATAGAGAAGCCTGCATGTCACAACTATAGAGAAGCCCACAGGCAACAACAAAAGATCCCACATGCTGCAACTAAGACGCCACACAACCGTAAATAAACTAAACGAGAAAAACAAAAAAGGGAAGGTGTCAAAAATGTTTCTTGGGTATCTGGCTAAGAGACAGATGTAATTCACTAATTGGAGGTGTTACCTGCTATAACAGATAGGTGTGCAGAGTGCCATGGAGGGGTGCTTATCGTTCCGCCCATGGCTGGTGGGAGATGACACGTGAATCCAGAAATCACTCAGTCTGGGGATCATTTTCCTAAACAGAAGGCGGGAGGAAAAGAGGAGCTGAAGATTTAGAGGTGTTCCCCTTTGTCATTTACCTATCACACCCCTGGTTCATCCCCAAGTGTCAAGCCTAAATTTCCCGGGGGAAATCCCGGAAGCCGGGCTTCCTTCCCACCCGGCGGAAGGCTCCGAGGGGAAGCCCGCTGGGCCACTAGAGGGCGCGGAGCTGGCCGCAGAGACCCCAGAGCCGTGTTATGGCGGCGGCGAGGGTGCTTCTGTCAGGACGGCCGGAGTCGGTGAGCTTCGCGCAGAGCGTGTGTGGCCTACTGGGCGCCGGGCCGGGGCTCGGGCCGTGGCCCACGTACTGCGGCCTCAAGCGGGGACAACTCGTCCTCTCGGACAGGCCGTTCCCAGGCGCCTCCGCCAGGCTTCCGCTCCAGGTCCGGAGACGGGGGCACACGGGGCGGGGGCGGGGGGTGAAGGGCCGAAGGTAGGGACTGGGATCGGTTGGGGGCTGGAAGCGAGAGGCATGGGGGCCAGTCGCCTGCCGTGGCCTCTTTCCCCATCGGGGTGTCGCCGAGTTTTTGAAAGCCCCGCCTCGCTTCTGAGATATTAACCGCAGCGGCTCCCTCCCGCCAGCGACCCCCTTTCTGCCCTTTTTCGGCCCTGGATCAGCAGCCCAGGGCTCCTGGGGCCGAGCTAACCACGAATCGAGGTGTGGATCTGGCTGTGGCAGTCGTTCTGCAGTCCAGCGATCAGACTGTCTTGCTGACCCGAAGGACACGCACTCTCAACGTTTCCCCCAACCTCTGGGTACCCCCAGGTGAGCGGTCTGAGGGCAAGGCCCTAAGTCCAGGAAAAGAAATCTGCCCTTTATCCAACAGTGCTATTCCCAGTCTCAGAATGACAGAAGTAGGCCCAGAAATGTGGTATCAACAGGTCCCATAATCACAAGGGGCTACAACTGCATCTGTGCCCACTGGAGGAGGGGGCGGTGTAAACAGTGAGTGTCCCTGACCAGGAACACCACCATTCACCTACTGGTCCCACTGTTGTTGCAGGTGGGCACGTGGAACCTGATGAAGAGGTAGCCAATCCACTGACCCAACCTGCACCCTGCCCTGAAGGAGGGGCCCCCTTGGGTGTGGGCTGAGGGAAGGGCAAACAGGACTTGGAGGTGTCAGGCGGCGGCCTCTCTGACCTCCTGCCCCCTCACTCCCAGCTGCCGGACGGAGGACTTCGAGAGCTTCGGGAGGAGAGTGGACTACAGCTGCCCCAGGGCCAGTTCTTTTGGGTCCCTCTGGGGTTATGGGAGGTGAGACAGGGACCTGGGAGCCCTTAACAGCTTCTAACCCACCAAAGCCCAGAGAACAGCCACACTTGCCTTGACCACGTGGGACCCGATGGAGTGTGGGTGGTCTGGAGTCCCCAAGCCCACGACCCTTACCCATGTCCCTCCTCCACCACTTCTACTCTCCACTTCCTCAGCTGCATTTACAAAGCCCCAACAAGGGACGGGAAGTTCTCATTTTTGCTGTTTTCTTCTCTCCTAGTCTGCCTACCCTCCTAGGCTGAGCTGGGGTCTCCCCAAATACCATCACATCATTCTCTATCTACTTGTCATTTCCCAGGAGTCACAGCAGCAGCTACAGGTAGGGCTGGCAGTAGAGGAAGGAAATGCGGCTTAGGAGAACCGAACAGACTGGTTCCGACTATGACTAAGGAGAGGGAGAGGGAAGGTCAGAGATAACCAAGAAATCCAGTAGCCTCTCCCCTTGTCCCTGCCCCAAGTCTCTCCACTCCACCTGTGGGTAGGCTGTGATCCAGAACAGGTCTTCTGAGAGATGCCATGACTAAGGGATCAACATGTCTGGCTCCAGGCCCGGATCCAACCAAACCCAAGAGAAGTGAGTGCCCTTATGTGGCTGGGACCAGATGTAGCAGCTGCAGTGGCTGCCACAGAGGATGGGACAGAGACACCCAGACATCTTCCCCAGGACCTACCGCCTTCTGTCCTGTAAGTAGGAGCTCCTCCCTAACCCTCCAACACACGAACACACACACACTGAGAAGTTCATCTTCTGCCTCGTCCTTCAGGGAAATTTTGTGCTGTGCGGGAGATTTAGGGAGGGAGTGTGTCAACTGATAATGAAGAGAGCACATGAGATCAAAGATACTGCCCATAATACTCCAAGGGTTCCTGTCCAACTGGCTAGCACTGAAGACCTGGGTTTCAGTCCCACTCTCTCATGGGGGCAGGTCATTTAACCCTCCTTTCTGTAAAATGAGGTTAACACCCACCCACCCCTCTCCTGTGGTGGTTGGGAGGATCAGATGACCTTATGGATACGGAAGTGGGCTAAGCCACAAAGCACAGCCCAGACAGGAGCTGTCGTTCTGCAGTGCAGTGGAACTAGAAGAGAATGGAGGAGCTCGACCTCTGGTCTTGCCCACGCCCACACTGCTGCGGATGACCCCAGCCACGGCAGATAGCAAAGAGAGGGTCAGCACTGGGACCAAGTTTGCCCTCAGGCTCTGGCTACAGCATCTGAGCAGGTAAGGATGAAGAAGGACTTAAGGACTCCACAGTGTTGGGCTGAATGGTCTAGTGTTTTTATGGGTGTGGGGGAAAGAAAGGAAGAAAGAACTGCCCTTGGAAATCCTCAGTGTGACACCCCTACCGTGTGGAAGTAGAACTCACTTGGACCCAGGGCCTGCAAGGGAAGAACAGAATGTGGGAAGGGAAGAACAGAACCATCCCCCCACACACAAACCAGGGATCTGGAAAGCAAAGTGCTTAATCCCCTCCCCAGCCCACCTCCGTGACACTCACAGAACATCCACAACCTTTATTATGTGTAAGAACTTTGCTACAACTGTGGGAATAGAAAGTAAAATTACAACATAGATCCTCGGCCCTAGAGGAGCCTGAAAAGGGAGACTGGAGAGAGCACAAGGGTGCTCCCACCTCCCAGGAAAGGTGCAGAATGAGCCAGACCTAACCACAGGGCCATGGGCCTTTAGAAGCTCAGGCTCCAGGCTGGTCAGCATAAGCATCATTGTGAACTTACTTAAATATATAAATAGAGAGACCCAGGCGATTGGCCAGGCCCTTCTCCCAAACCCCTGGGGATCAGGGCTAAGGCCTTATCTCCTCCTCAGTCACACTGGGAAGCAGGAGGCAGGGAAAGTCATCTTTGGAGTATTTTGGTTTTTCTCGTTTACACACAAAAAATATGCAACCCAAAATAGAGTTCTCTGTCCATGTGTCTGCCTATCTCAGTTACTCCAGCTGTCTGTTTGGCCAAAGAGAACGGAATGGACATGAAGAGACAGTGGATATGGGGAAGGAACACAGCCGGCTTTGGGGAATGGGAAGAGAGGGCATCTGGGGGACACGAGAAGGGCCCCTTCCCCACGAGGCTTTAGACAGTCAAGGCTGAGGATTCAGCCCTTTCCCCAACTCACATCCCATCCCATTTGCCTCCCACTGCCTAGGTTAACAGACCCAAAGGAATGGGCTGGACATCAAAGAACATTTCCAAAAACAGACCCCAAATGTCCTTTAAAAGAGGTTAAATATTAACCCTTTGGGTGCTAGCCTTGTCAGGCAGAGATAAGGCCAAAAACAGGTGTCCATTAAGATCTTTCTGGCCTTGACCAAAGCCCTTCTGAGGGGTCAGAGGGGCCAGGGTTCCAGACTCCACAGCATACTTGCTCAGTGTTGAGAGGCAGTGACGGTTCCACAATCCAGGGGACTCAGTCCAGGGAAATGATGTCTGACCGACAGCCAGTCAAAGAGGGACCTGAGGGCAGGGGTCCTCCATGCCCCTCCCTTAAGTTTCCCCCAGGGGCCACAATGCTACTGACACGGCCAGGAGCGGGTGCCGGAGTGGTGCTGCGGTGAGAGCTCCCCAACGTGGGGCCTAGCGGGCCCAGGAAGTGGGAAGGGGTCCCTCGGTACTGGAAGAAGTGGCCCAGGGCATCCTGTTCGTCTAGCGAGGTGATGACGGACGGACCATAGTGCTGGGAGGAATCAAGAGCATGGTGTAAGATTTTATCCTGACTTTACCCGCCTCCCAGTCACTCATCTCAGAAATATCATATGGGATAAATAAAGCCCTCGGGGTCCCAAAGTATCCTCTGAGAAGCAGGAGGGCCTCCCTCTGACTCCTTCCCCTACTTCCCCACACCCCACCCCTCTTCCCTGCCTGGAGACAGCCCCACCAGCTTGCTAGATTCTCGGCCCTGTGGGCGTCTGAAATGTGTGGAATGTCCAGCTGGGGCAGTCATGGTGCTCAAGTGCACATGGGTTTGGGGGTGTGGGGAGGGGTGAGCAGACAGGCGCAGAACTACACTAAAAACTCTGGAGACAGAACAGTAAGTAACAGAGGACAGAGGAAGACATGGGTGAGAATCCGAAGAAATCCCAGTGGGGCCTAGGAGGGAAATAAACTGCTTGTACCGCAGTTTCCTTCCTTCATGGAGAAGCACATTAAGGTCCCTGGGGAAAATGAGAGAGTAAGGGGGACCATCAGTGCCTAGAAAGGAAGCTTCAGAGATCTGAGATGGAGAAGGGACCACTTACCTGACTCTCAGTCTGAAGGAAAGAAAATAAATCTAAACCTGGTAGGAGAAGAAAAATTAAAATCAACCTCCTATCTGACCCCTCTACCCCCGCCCCCCCACACACACACACAAAATCAAAGAAGTTCCTTGGATTGTGGCCCTTTGCAAAACAGCCAAAAAGCTCTGAAAAGGAGCAAGGGTTGTGAGCTGGTTTGGGGGAGGATATGGCAGTGCACGGTCCCGCCTTGTGATCAGTGTCATACCTTGTATATCAGCCCCCAGTGGGAAGGCAGGTGGGTACTCATGTAGTGGGAGACTGGACAGGAAATCCCCGCCCAGCGTGCCCATAGCAGGGCTCCGTAGCACCGAAGATGGCTGGTGACCAGATGTCAGGACTCTGTGAGGAGACAGAAGGAATCACAGATGTCCTCACCCAGCTCAGCCTCTCAAGTGCCCTCTCTGCCCCAGAGTTTGCCCAGTGATCAGAAAGTGTTCCTGACTTCTTCCTCTCCCTTCTGCTATAGATTCAGCCTATTTCTTCATACCCTTTGCTTCCAGGTAGAGCTGGGATAGCAGCTGAAGTGACAGGGCAGTGCTTCTTCGTCGGGGGCAGGTCCTCCTCGTCTGATGAGCTTTCTATTGTCAAGTCAATAACTTCAACCTTCTTCTTATTCTCTGATGGATTGCCCTCTTGGACTGGGCTATACTGGAGGCCTGTGGTTGGTAAGAAGACTGTGTCTCAGAGAAGAGGCCATACAAGACTTAGCTCAACTGGGGGACAGGGGGTCACTCACCATCCAGCCCATACCCTGGCGGGGGGCAAACCTCAGATGCCTCCTTCTTGGGTTTCATTGGGCACCAGGATCCATCTTCCATGAACTGGATCTCATCACAATCCGAGCAGGAATTAAGAATCTCCATGAATAAACTAGGGGAGAGGAGAGATGGGAATTCATGTGGCTGGGAGATGGCTGCAACAGTAGCTAGGGAGTTCTGGGACTCACCTTCCTGAACCTCAGCTTCCTCACCTGTAAATTAGGGATGTTACCCACCCTCCTGACCTCTCTGAGTTGTTGGAATCAAATAAAGTAAGGTGCATAAAAGAGCTTTGAAAATTTTAAATGCCGAGTTTTAAAATAAGTACATTCTAAGCACGTGTTCCATGTAGTACTAGGAACAAAACAGAAGGAGCAGAGATAACAGAACTCTATAAGCTACCTCAAAAAGAGGCACTGGGAACAAGAATCATAAGGTAGGCTCTGGAAGCAGGTTAGGAGTCGCTAGATCAAAAGAACTTTATTGCTATGTTCAGTAAGAGGTCAGGTAATTGTTTGATGTAACAGTTTGATACACCGGCTCTGCCACTTACTAACAATGTAACTTTGAGCAAGATACTCAGTCTCTCTAGGTCTCAGCTTCCTCACCTGTAATGACAGTACCTGTCTCACAGGGTTACTGGCATCTCATAGGACTCAATGAGATAAGGCATGCAAAGTACTTAGTACGGTGTGTAGTGAAGTCCTCAATGTTGGAGGGAGAGATAGATAGATAGGTAATATTTATATAAAAGAGACAGATATGTTAAGAGTTGGGAGGAGAAGTAAGTTACAGATATATATTTATATATGGGGGCAGGGGCCAGTCCTCGTGGATGTCCTAGGTAAAAGGAAGCTGAATGCAGAACGGCCCTACCCATCAATGATGAGAGATTCATAGGGAGCCTTCTTATCACACACAGGACATGTCCATGTTGGCTTCTTCTCATTCATCTGTAGATAAAGGGCAGCATCGAAGCTCTGCAGGTGGGCGCAGGTGAGGGCCCGACAAGGGACAGTCAAGCGCATCTTTCCTAGCTGAGGAGAGACAAGTTCTCTGGTCAGAGTCCCCATGTCCCAGAGAGCCTCACTCTAATAGCCCTGCGAACCCTCATCTGAGTCTAGAGGTTTAACCCACCACTCCTCCCCCTTCTCTTCTCCCTTGTACCCACCGGGCACATGAGTGACACCCGGAGACTTGTAGTGGCCACCTCACTGTCCGGGTCAGCGGTCAGCTTCTCCTTGACTGAAACAAGAGTGGGGCCAGAGCCATGGGGTCAGCAAGGCTGGAGAGAAGCCCGGGAGGTGGTGAGGCCAGAAGCAGATGGCTCTGGCTGAGAGGCAGCTGGGTAGAGCGCCTTTGGGGGCCAATGGGATGTCACATGGGGGTGGTCTGGGATCTGCATTACGAAGGCTAGGTGGCGGGGAGAGATTTCCCCATCCCTGAAGATGCTTAAGTACAGCTGGGTGACACTTTGGCAGAGATGACCTAGAGGGAATTGAAGCATCACAAGAGGGTTAGTGTTGATGATACTTAAAGACACTTTCTAGTCTGGAGAACCCATATTCCAACAGGGCTGGAGTTAAGGTCTGCGAGGTGCAAAGCAGATGTATAACTGGTAATGCAAGGGTGTCAACGCCTGAAGTGGCCCCACTTTTCAACCACAAAGATTGGTAATGGGGGTACGGCACGGGTTGGGGTTCATGTGAGAGGTGAAGTAAGTTGTCATAAGAGGGTATGAGTTTTAACTGTAAAGTCTCGAGGGCCAAGAAGAATTGGGTCCTGGTCAGAGAGAAGAGGGACGGGATGTTACTCACTCAGTGCCCGGGAATGGTCTGGGTTCCGGATGCCCTTTGCTCTGAGTTTTTGTAGAAGGGTTCCTGCAGTCAGCTGCCTCACCAGGTACACAGACAAGGAGTAATTCTACTTGGAGGTGCGGGGGGAGACAATCAGCCTCTGCTTTGTACACCACTACCACCACCACCACCAGCAGCCCCCCACCTTGTCACATGAGGGCCAGAGACAGCAAGTTAATGCAGAGAGACCCATGAAGAGAAAGATGTTTCCCCAGCCCAGTGCACTGGATGATCCCCTCTCACTCCCTGCAGGCTTCTCGAGGCTCCCTGCCTCAGCCACGCTCACCCGTCCAAACTCAGATGACCAGTTGACCACGATGGTGTTGGGAACAGTGGCTGAGAGTCGAGCCAGGGGTGTGATGTTGATGGGGCGGCTGGGCCTCTTGGGCTCAGCCCCATTCTTGGTAGGGGGAAGGTAACCCTGGGGGAGGGAGGGAGGGAGGGCCTGGTTAAGACACCTTGTCTTAGGTCACTCGCTTTCTGGAGAGAAGGTCAGCTCACTCGCTGAGATGAGTGAGACGGGGGCCCATTCAGTGACTCAAAAAACTGGGGCACTCTCTAGGGTTGGCAGCAGGGTTCATTCCTGGGGGAAAAGGAGAACTTACTCACTGACCAGATAAATAGGAACCTGCTCACTGAGTTCTTGAAGAGGAAGAGTAGGGATACCCCACTTCTTCTAACCCTCAGATCTAGGGTCATCACTTCTGAGAATATTTCCTGAACCTTTGAGTTGAACTAATATCCCCCCTCTGGGTTCTGAGAGAACCCTGTTCAGCCCTATCTTGGTACCCTCTAGATTATATTGATTCAGTCAGTAGAGTGAGCACCTACAATGTCAGGCATGCCTCTTTCATAATAGATGTAACATTTAGGAACTAAAACAGGGAAGGGGTTACTGCCAGAAGAAGGGAAGAGCATTTACCGGCAGGGGGCACAGTTTCCCATTGACCTTGACAAAGAGGTTGGGGGGGAAGTAATCCTCTTGGGGGCAGCTGGTCTCACAGAGACAGAACCTGGTAAGAGATGAGAGAAGATGAAAGGGTGGGGGACAGTTCTTGCAGAGAGAGGCAGGCAACCTCAGAAAATCAGTCATGGATATCTGTAGCCTTCAGCTTCCAAACAAGAATCCTAGGCCTGGGGTGGACATGGCAGAGCAGGGTATCTCCTAGGAGTAACTGTCATACCCTTAACTTCATTCCCACCCTCAGTGGGAGCCCTGAGGGGAGGGAGAATCAACTCACCTTAGCTGCACCTGTATGGTATAATCACATTTCGCTCCTGGCAGAACCTCTCTGGAAGAGGGAGGGAGGAGAGATGTCAGTATGTGGCCCCGAAGGGCAGGGGTGAAAAGAGACACAGAAAGTTAGATGTCCAGAGAATAGAGAAGGGACATACAAAAGGATGAGGGACAAAGCAGGTGCAGGAGGATGGAGAGGAAGGAGGGCAGGGCAGAAGAGAAGAAAGTCAGAGAGCAGAGTCTAAGGGTAACCACTCAAGGATGAGGCAGGACGACTGAAAGAGATGTACCTGGATGTGAGAATCTGCTGCACTTGCTGGGGAGTGAGGGCAAAGGTGAAGTGCGCTTCCTCAAACCGCTGGCTAGAAGTGGATGCTGAGGACACAAAGGGGCAGTTATTCCCAAGCCCATGTACAGGCAGCCACAGAAGTTGCCCCTATTCCAGGGTGCTGATCCCACAGGACTAAAGCCTAAGAAAGGCTTGGGAAAGAGGCATGGAGTCCAGGAAGACCCAGGGATCACAAAGAGCCATACCGAGGGTGGTGGGCCGGATGAGCTCCCCGTAGATTTCATAGAAGGGCAATGGTTTCATGGTGACATCAGGGTGCACAGGCTGGGGCAGAGGGGGGTGCATGTCCACTTCACGCTTAGGGCCCAGCAGGGTGCCAGGGGCCAAGAGGGCTGGGGGGATGGGAGCTAGAGGACCAGGAGAGCCTACAGGAGGGGTGCCAGGGGGCAGAGAGAGCAGAGAAAGATCGGAGGGCCCCAGGGTCTTCCGGGGAAAGCGTCGGCGGTAAAGCTCTTTGATCTTCATCTGGACGCTGGGGGCACAGCTGGACTTGAGGAGGTGCAAGGCCTTGGCCAGGAGCTCGTGCTTCCGCCCACTCTTGTTCCGGCCAGCGAAGCCGAGGAGCACCTGGAGCTCAGACACCCGGAAACTCATCACCATGTGCTGTGGAGACCAGAGAAGCTTGAGAATCCTACCTTGCACAGGGCTGTCCTGCCAAAGACACGGGCTGAGCTATTAGGTGGGCAATGCACTTTCCCTCCAGCGCTAATCAGAAAGGTGCTTTGCAGTCAGTGGATTACTGCCAGACAGCGAAGCTGGCCAAACGGACATCTAAGTCCCATTTCAGCAACCCTCAGATCACCTCACCACTGCCCCCCAGGCTTGAGCAGCCCTATCTCCCCATGCCTGGCAGTTTAACAGGTGAGGGCAGGGTGCAGACAGCATGCCACCCCAAAGCACACCTCTGAGTCCACTACAGCCTTTTCCCTCCATCCCTGCGGTGAGCCTGGACCCTCCTGTAAGCTGCTTATCTCCTCTCCTGCTTTCTCAGACACTCAGATCCATCCCAGCTCCTGGGAAGAGGATAGGAGACAGGGAGAAGGAGGGGGGAGAAGAGGATTCAGGCCAGACAGCCCTATAGAGAAGAAAGGGGCCAGGTGGCTGGAGGATTGTGCCCCACGGCCCACCCCTCCCAACACCTCGATCTACCTCAGCTATTTTCCCCAAGCCTCTGAAGCTTTTGTGGCCAGGGTTTTCAGGTCAGCGTTCAATGCTCATAACTCCCCCAAATCCTTTCTCAGTGTCATTTACATAACCACCCTCCCCTCAGTCCTATTTTTGTGGGAGAGAAACAGGACCAAAACTTGGGGTGAGAGGTTAACAGCGAATTGTAGAATCCAGGTATCCTTCCTGTTTACCCATTTACTCCATCTGCCAGGAACTAATATCCTGCTTCTCTCCTACCCAGAGAAAATAAGTGATCCTCCCCCTCCTCCACAGGGGTGGAAGAGAGAAGAGGAAAGCTCTAAGCAGAGGCCCTGGGAGGGGGAGGAGAAAGTGAGTAGCCCCTGAGCCAGGGTGCAGAATTGCATGCTCTCCTAGGCAGCTAGATCCAGTAACTAGACCTCAGGCCCTCCCAAGAAAATGGCTCCATTTCAAAAGGCAGAATAAAGCCAGGAGACAGGGGGATGAACCCCATGGTTTTTAAAGGTTCTGTGAGATGTCCTCGGATATGGTTATCCTCAAGTCTCTGGTAGTGGTAAGCTCTCTCTTTAAAGGACTCACTTCTATGAATCTCTAGGAGACCCTGCCACGGGGCAGGCCTTCCTAGCCCTCCACAATTCTTCCCCTCATAGGAGACATTATGGCTTTGGGCCCCTTTTGAGGAATATGATTAAAAACTTGCTCCTCTACCTTTCTCCCCATCCTAATTTCCTCCGTCCTGTCTTTATTTCTCCATTAGCTTTGTCAAGAACTTCTCTCTTTCTATCTCATAGTTTCACACTCCTCTGCCCAAAGATACCGACTCACTAAGGCAGGACCTTCCTCTCAGCCTCCAGGATGCTTCTGCCCCACCCCTCGATCTAGCCCCGCACAGCCCCGCCCCCTAGATCTCACCGCCTACTGGTACTTCCCAAGGCTCAGATCCCAATAGCAGCCCCAAAGCCTCTATCCTCTCAGCGCCTTTCCCCCGAGGAGCCTACCCGTAATCTGCCCCCCAGTCACAATCAACATCTGCCCCCTACTGTCGCATCTCTGGCCCTTGATCGACTCGCCCCCTTTGCCTCTACAGCAGCTTTTCCTCCTGGCCCTGCTCCTACATCTGCCCCTACTACCAAATCCGACTTCTACCCCGCGTCCCCGCCCCCTGCGCCTCGGCCCCCAACTGCGGCAATTCCCCTCGGCCCCACCCCTATATCTGCCCCGCGGCCCCGCCCCCGGAGCCCCGCCGCAGCCCCTTCGTCGCCCACAGGCACTTTTCACCATCCCCGGCAGCCAGTCCCCGCCACGTCTCCGGTCCCCACCCGAGCCCTCTCACCACTGCCCCCCAGGCTTGAGCAGCCCTATCTCCCCATGCCTGGCAGTTTAACAGGTGAGGGCAGGGTGCAGACAGCATGCCACCCCAAAGCACACCTCTGAGTCCACTACAGCCTTTTCCCTCCATCCCTGCGGTGAGCCTGGACCCTCCTGTAAGCTGCTTATCTCCTCTCCTGCTTTCTCAGACACTCAGATCCATCCCAGCTCCTGGGAAGAGGATAGGAGACAGGGAGAAGGAGGGGGGAGAAGAGGATTCAGGCCAGACAGCCCTATAGAGAAGAAAGGGGCCAGGTGGCTGGAGGATTGTGCCCCACGGCCCACCCCTCCCAACACCTCGATCTACCTCAGCTATTTTCCCCAAGCCTCTGAAGCTTTTGTGGCCAGGGTTTTCAGGTCAGCGTTCAATGCTCATAACTCCCCCAAATCCTTTCTCAGTGTCATTTACATAACCACCCTCCCCTCAGTCCTATTTTTGTGGGAGAGAAACAGGACCAAAACTTGGGGTGAGAGGTTAACAGCGAATTGTAGAATCCAGGTATCCTTCCTGTTTACCCATTTACTCCATCTGCCAGGAACTAATATCCTGCTTCTCTCCTACCCAGAGAAAATAAGTGATCCTCCCCCTCCTCCACAGGGGTGGAAGAGAGAAGAGGAAAGCTCTAAGCAGAGGCCCTGGGAGGGGGAGGAGAAAGTGAGTAGCCCCTGAGCCAGGGTGCAGAATTGCATGCTCTCCTAGGCAGCTAGATCCAGTAACTAGACCTCAGGCCCTCCCAAGAAAATGGCTCCATTTCAAAAGGCAGAATAAAGCCAGGAGACAGGGGGATGAACCCCATGGTTTTTAAAGGTTCTGTGAGATGTCCTCGGATATGGTTATCCTCAAGTCTCTGGTAGTGGTAAGCTCTCTCTTTAAAGGACTCACTTCTATGAATCTCTAGGAGACCCTGCCACGGGGCAGGCCTTCCTAGCCCTCCACAATTCTTCCCCTCATAGGAGACATTATGGCTTTGGGCCCCTTTTGAGGAATATGATTAAAAACTTGCTCCTCTACCTTTCTCCCCATCCTAATTTCCTCCGTCCTGTCTTTATTTCTCCATTAGCTTTGTCAAGAACTTCTCTCTTTCTATCTCATAGTTTCACACTCCTCTGCCCAAAGATACCGACTCACTAAGGCAGGACCTTCCTCTCAGCCTCCAGGATGCTTCTGCCCCACCCCTCGATCTAGCCCCGCACAGCCCCGCCCCCTAGATCTCACCGCCTACTGGTACTTCCCAAGGCTCAGATCCCAATAGCAGCCCCAAAGCCTCTATCCTCTCAGCGCCTTTCCCCCGAGGAGCCTACCCGTAATCTGCCCCCCAGTCACAATCAACATCTGCCCCCTACTGTCGCATCTCTGGCCCTTGATCGACTCGCCCCCTTTGCCTCTACAGCAGCTTTTCCTCCTGGCCCTGCTCCTACATCTGCCCCTACTACCAAATCCGACTTCTACCCCGCGTCCCCGCCCCCTGCGCCTCGGCCCCCAACTGCGGCAATTCCCCTCGGCCCCACCCCTATATCTGCCCCGCGGCCCCGCCCCCGGAGCCCCGCCGCAGCCCCTTCGTCGCCCACAGGCACTTTTCACCATCCCCGGCAGCCAGTCCCCGCCACGTCTCCGGTCCCCACCCGAGCCCTCAGCACCCAGTCTCGGTCGCTTCCCAGACTCGGCGTACAGCCGGGCTCAGTCCAGATGGGGATGGGGGAGGGGGCCGGTACCTTTAATTCGCCCAGCTCCGCCATCTTGAGACATCGCAGGCGCCCGAGCCCGAGCCCGAGCTCAGGCCCAGGGACCGGCGCACAACTCTCCACCCCGGCGCCGGCCGCAAATGCCGCCTGCTCCGCCCAGTCCGGCCCCCTACACCTCCCCTTCCCGGCCCCGCCCGCCGGGTTTTGGACCCAGCCTCAGCCCCTCCCTCCACAGCCGAACCCAGCCCCTGCACGTCTTTGGCCGGTGTTCCAGACCGGTAGACCCGGAGGGAGTGTACCGCCCGAAGGATCGCGGGGTCCCAGGGGGAATGGGAAAGGAGGTGGACCCGAAGCACCTGGGGGAGGGGGCTTTGCCACGCCGGAGTTGAGAAGGGATGAGCTTTTAGGGAGCCAAAGATACTTGGAATATGGAGAGAAAGTATCGGGAAGGGCTAAATCTCAGAGAAATGGGGGAGGGGGTAGCGAAGTTGGAGGAAATACCCTCAGCTCCTTACCTACAAGTTTAACCATCTAAATTCAAGAGTTCTACCAATTCGGGAAATGCGGGAGATCTGATCCATTTTAGAGACGCTATGGTGTCGTGAAGAGTTCATCCTATTCTCAATTCACCCCCTCCCCCCCAATTACATTGTATCTCGTGGTCCGGCGGTAGGACTCAAACTCGGCAGCAAAAAAGTTTGGTGCGGAGAGTGGGACTTACCAGCACAGTTGCAGGGAGCGGGGAGGGGGCTCGGGAGGCTCAGAGGGTGGGCTGGAGAGGTGGGGGGAGGGGGCCCGGCGCCGCTCCCGCAGCCTGCCCGGCTGGAGGTCGGTCCGGCAGCTGGACGCTGCAGCCGCAGCTCCGCCTGGGCGGGAGCTCCGCCCGGCCCAGCGCTGGGGCTAGGGCCGCCCCCCTCCTGGGTAAGCCCGCCAGGACCGCGGGAGAAGTGGGGAGGGGGCGGAGCCTGAGACGGGAGGGGCAGGGACTCAGAGCCCGGCCGGGAGAGATTAACTCCTCTAGTGAGTGGATCCGGAGAGAAGTTCTTTTATCTCCCATTCTCACTACCGCTGTGACCCTTGCAAACTCGCGTATGCGCTTGAGGTGGAAGAATGCTGCAAATAAGACGGTGTGGAACAGGAATCTGATCGCATAAAGAGGTTCCTACTTAGAGTCTCTCTCCCTAAGGGTAAGAAAACACGGGCTGCTAAAATCCAAAGTGTACCTAAACCCTAACTTTGCCTGTGGTCCCCTAACCCCTACCTCAAATGCACTGTCACCAGAGACCCCACAGCTTTGGAGTAGCTGAAAGTGAACAGAGGGGAGGTTTTTTCACCCAAAAAGGGCACCTTTCTGCCACTCTGAACTGCCTGCTCTCCTTCCTCCAAAGCCGTAGACCTTCCAGAGGCCCCATTCTCAACTAAGCTAATCACTCACAGGCAGGTCCCTTGAAAGTACCAACGTGAGAGCAGTTTACCCAAACTAGGTACTGGAAAAGTTCATAGCATTTTATACTTAGTCGGCTGGGACCTAAGTGATAATGTCATTTGTTCAATAAATATTTGAATGCTGTTCAAAGATTGTTAGGTGGTGAGGACATAAAATCCTTGCAGGAGTTCTCAGTCTAGCCGCAGCAAGATGGTTAAACCAATAATTGGCATACAGAAAGAGTGCTTTAATAAATTATATGAGTAATTCTCTCATTTAGCTTAAACCTTCTGTATAATCCTTCCCATGAGACCCCACAGCTGTAAGACTGAAGGTGCCAGCATACCAACATCCCTAGGTACCTGTTGAACTGGACCATACCCAACTACTTTGTGGATTTTGTCGCTAGGGAGGATGTCTGCCCTCTCCTGACACTCAGGTTCTTTCCTTGCTGCTCTGCTGCCGGCAATGGTGGAACCTCAAGCTCCGGTATTTGGTTCTAAATCCCAACTGCTCCCTCCAACACTTGAATCTTCATCAGGCCCTGAGCTCTTTTTTTTTTTTTTTTTTTTTTGCGGTACGCGGGCCTCAGCGGCCATGGCTCACTGGCCCAGCCGCTCCCCAGCATGTGGGATCTTCCCGGACCAGGGCGAGAACCCGCATCCCCTGCATTGGGAGGCGGACTCTCAACCACCGCGCCACCAGGGAAGCCCCCTGAGCTCATTTTTTGTTCTGTTAAGTCCTCTATATCAAAAGTTACTATGGACTAGTTTTATCTTCTAGAATTTTCAGTGGTTTCAGGGGAAGGAGAAGAGGGAGGATTAAAAAAAAGGAGAGAGAGAGATGGGGGAACTCATTTGAAAACAAATTCACAAGGAAAAAAAAAAACAGTTAATTGCAGTTATAAGTTCTAGCATCCCTACAGGATAACAAAAAACTAGCAACCAGGGCGCCTGAGTCTGATCCTGCCTGCAAGCTCTCTCTATACCCAGTGCCTGGCATTTAGTAGGCCCTTTAAATATCAGTTTAATAAAGTAATGTTACCAGACAAAGGAGGGAACCTGCAGATCAGAACCAAGTTTCAGATCGAGGGCATTCAAAAACATGGTCTGAACTGCATCATGGCTCACCGAGCTTCACCTACTCTCACGCATGCACTCACATCTGAAGCCTGGAGCACGAAGGGGAAGTGAAGCAGGAGTAGTAAGTCCCTACTGAAGTCCGACTGAAGAGACAGCCCAGGAGGAAAGAGGGGAACATTAAGACTAGAGTTACTCTGAGAAAGAAAGATTTATTTATGAAATCAAGGAAAATTTCAGGGCTTGGGGGTGTTGGAGTAACAGTTTATGGGGTTGTATAGAGAGAGATTGTTTAGGAAGACCAGGGGCTGGAGAAGGTTCCACTTCTGTGTTATCATTAACATCACTGACCATTCCCACAGCTCAGCCATCCTGGGATCAGCTTCCAGGAGCTCCAGAGGAAGCCAAGGGCCTGGCTTCCATTACCAGAGCTGTTTCCTGACTCATACTTGAACTTAGCAAAATGATCTCCCCCTCTCTGGACCCTTCTCTCAGCAGTTTCTTCATTCTTCCCACCCCACACTACATATATAATAAGGAACGTAACAGTCCTTTTCTATTCTTTGCTAACTCTAAGGGTAGAAAGGAAAAGAGAGGTTCTGTTCCCCTTAATAGAAATGACTTGGACATTTTGATGCTCTTCTGGCAGCTGCACCCTTCTTTTTCCCCATCAATTCCTCCTCTCTTCATTCTCCCAACCTTAAAGCAGTCTTGTGCCCATCCACATAAACCCCGAAGCTGACCCTCATCTTCTTTAGGACCTAATCTACACAGCTGCTCTTTTCCTGGCCAGACCCTGGAGCGAGGCTTTGCAGCCCTCCAGTGGCCCCCTGTCTTCCACGACGGCCCCTCCCCACTCTTCTCTCAGCCCAGTCAGTCTCCACTGCCAAACCGCTGCTGCCTGACCCAGCATAACCCAGCAGGGGGTGGGCTGTGAGAAGGAACTGGGAGGGATCAGTGTGGCAGCCACCAAACAGCAATTCCAGATTTTGGAGGAACTCACTTGCCTTACTCTTACCTAGCAATCTGGCTGGTGAAGGGGCAGGAAGGGGAGGAGACCCAGGGGAAGTGGCCCAGAGAGATACACTTTTTCAGTCTGAGAACAGAACTGGGGGGAAGAAGCCAAAGCTGAGTATCCTTTCTTCCCTCTTCCAGGAATCAGACTTTTCATCCCTCTTTGCACCTGGGGCAAAGAACACTGACTACATAAGACCATGCACCTCAAATCTAGACCATGGTTTAATGCTAAGGAGAATGCTAAAGGCAAGAGCTGTGACTGGTGTGGGTGGGAAGCAAAATGACCAGTAAGTAAAGTTTCCAGTTACATATCATTTTATGATCACTCTTTTTTTTGCGGTACGCGGGCCTCTCACTGTTGTGGCCTCTCCCGTTGCGGAGCACAGGCCCAGGACGTGCAGGCTCAGCGGCCATGGCTCAAGGGCCCAGCCGCTCCGTGGCATGTGGGATCTTCCCGGACCCGGGCATGAATCCGCGTCCCCTGCATCGGCAGGCGGACTCTCAACCACTATGCCACCAGGGAAGCCCGATAGAATATTTTAGATTGTACATCCTGAAGAAAATCTAGGTCTCTCCAACTATCCTTCTTAAAAAAAGATAGTGGACTGAGGAGTCCCAAGGTAGAGAAAAAAGATTAGAGGTGTGTCAGTCAGTAAGAAGCAGATTTGAGAAAGAGAAAGGAAGAATGTCAATCTCCATTTTTGCAGAGGGCTGTTTTTCAAACTGTGAGAATGCTGTTTTTCAAACTGGGTCTTGACCCATTAGTGGATGTATTGTAACCAATATTTTTTGATGGAATATAGAACAGAATAGAAATAGTAAGGGTAAATATTATTTCAGGTATGTACACACAGGATGTAAAATGTATTTGTTACTATGGATCATAATCAAAGTTTGAAAGCAGCTAACTTATGGGGCCATTTGTGATCAAAAAGGAATGAAAAAGATCCCTTCCCCCATGCCCCTTTAGGCAGAAAAAAACAACACCCAACATCATCCTGCCTCCTGCTTTATCCTCCACAGAGCTGGCTTCCATCCACACCTCCTCTGATCTCATCCACGCTGAGTCCAGGGTTCAGGTTCTCAGGTCTGGGGTCCATAACATCAGGTGAAGCCCCACCCACACACCCGTAGTGGCCAACCCACCACCCACCACAGCCTGTTGGAGGCTCTGGCAACCAGGGATGCTCTATTCCCTGAAAGAAGAAATGCAAGGATGAAATGCACACACTTCTATACCCTCAGTCTCCTCCCACCCATGCCAAGATGCTAAAGATGATCCTCATCTATCTGGACTGGAGAAGATGGCTGCCTGCATAGGGGCGGGGAGAAGGATGGAGGATGACTACACTTTGAATGAATGGTGTGGGAGTGAAGGAGAGATTCTGGAATCTGTAGAGTCCCACACTAGGAAACAACTGTGCACCACTATCCCACCATCACTCATCTTTCACTGGCATCTCTCTACCCCAGACCTTAGGAGAGTCATTCAACTCCTCTTTTCTGTCTCCATCTCATAAGTCAGACCCCTTCAGTCTACCTGCTCACTGATTCCTGACTCCACCCAGTTATTCCCCATTTCATGTCTTCTCAATTGACCTCACCTCAAACGCTCCATGCCCCACAGGACTCCCTAGTGTCAGCTACCACATGGGGCAAAAGGAGACTCCAATTTCTATCCTTAAGCCTCCTTTCTCCCAAGCTCCTTCCCTCATCACCCTCAAACCACAACTCACAACAGAGAGATCCCATATTCTTCAGGGCACAGGATGCCTCACTCCTCCTGGATGCTGAGGATTCGCAGTAGGATATTATACACATCCTGTTCCATGTAGCCCTGTAGGCAGCATGAAAGAAACAAAAGGAGATGAAGAAAAGGAAATGAGAGAGACAGGAAAGGGAGAGTTTCTATGGTAGAGTAGGATGCTACTTACTAACTACGTGCCCTCACTTATACTACTTAACTTCTCAATAGCTGTTTCCTAATCTTCACAAGGAAGATAATCATGCCGACTTTTTAGAACTGCTGTGAAGGTTACAACTGTGAATATGGAGCAAAGCACCAGGTACACAATAAGTGTTCGATTCTTTGTAGTTATTATTATTCCTAATAAAGGAGCGAGCCACCCACCTCTTCTTCCTTGGCGAGGGATAAGCTGGCTCAGGAGGACACTGAGAAGTGGCGTAGAGGACAGGATAAAGCCTTACAGTCAATCAGGGAATTGAAAAGGAGGGGCAAACACCTCTCCCCCTCACATTCATACATAACTTCTCTCAATCTGTCTAATGATATCCAGAAACCTAGTACTGGGACATCTAAAGTCCAGCTTCCTGAGAGACGAGTCTGTGCAGGTAAGAGAAGGGATGCCAAATGCAATGCCCCCTGGCCAGCTCTCTGCCTCTACCTGCCCCCAGGCTCACCTGAGCAGCATTCAGCAGATGATTCCTATAGGTGGAGATGATCTCTTCGTGGTTCTTCTGGGAATCCTGGGAGTGAGCATCAATGGGAGGTCATGTGCCCAGCCTCTCACACTCACCCTCATCCCCCAAGCATGAGGAACAATGAAGTGGAGTGCTCAGCTGTGCCAGGTAGGCTCCCTTGGCCCATCACTGGCTCAACCTAGACCACTGCCTAGCCAGGCCTCAGGAATCCCCAGAATCTCTCCCACAGGTACATCACTTCCACCGTGCACCCTCTTCTCTAGCAGTGTCCATCCCCCTGAGGGCCAGACATACTTGCAGCTGTCGGGCAAGGTGAGCATTTTCTCCCCGAACTGCTAGAATCTCCTCTGAAAGCTGCTCCAGCTTCTTCAACAATTCCTTGATCTGAGGTCAAAAGGAAAGAAAAGGAACCAATGAGGCCCCAGTCATTTCCCACCCCAATACCACCCAAAGTCAAGGTGAGTTTCCTTTTATTGGGTATTTAATATCTGCCAGATACTTTTACACGCATTGTCTCACTTAATACTCAAAACAACTCTTCTTCTGTTCTGAGAAGAACAATCCTTCTCTGAGGGAACTATTATTATTCACATTTTGTAGATAAGGTGCCTGAGTTAAGTAATTTATCAAAATCATACAGCTAATAAGTGATGAAATCATAATTTGAACCAAGATCTCTTTGAATTCATGGGACGCACTCTTAACGCTGTACTGGATCCTGACCTACTTTGGCCTACTGACCACTGAGGGAAATGGAGATGAGCTTCTGTGGTTTGTGAGACTGAGGTACAAATGCAGTTAACGATAACCAGCAGTAATAGGAATAGTGGTAGTAGGAATAATAAAACTAGCTAACTTCTACTGAGTACTAGCCATTTACCAAAAATTGTCCTATTTTAAATATAATGTCTTATTTAATGTAATCCTCACAACTCTGTTATTATCCACATTTTATAGATGAGAAAACTGAGGCTTAGATAACTCACCCAAGATCAATCAGTTTGGGTTTTGTTTTGTTTTGTTTTGTTTTGTTTGGCCATACCCTGCAGCTTGTGGGATCTTAGTTCCCTGACCAGGGAGCAAACCCAGACCACCTGCAGTGCAAGCCAGGAGTCCTCTAACCACTGGACCGCCAGGGAATTCCCAATCAGTTTTGAAACTGAATCAGTTTTGAAATTGAAATTTTGAAATTGAATCAGTTTTGAAATTGAAATTCAAATGCAGACAACCTCAGTTCAGAGCCCACTACAATATTTTCTTTTGCTCATTTGTCTACTTTTATCTTCCCCTTCAACACCAACAGAAAATTCCTTTCTTTAATTAGCCCCACCCCACACTGATTCCTATTCTGTATAACGTTCCTTCTATTTTTATGTCCTTTATAGTCCGTAAAATGTATATTCCCTATATTTTTTAATCCTTCTAAATTTGATCATGTACACAAACTTTGATAAGTCCGAATTCACTCACTGAACAGGTAGTTCTACAATTACTAAATTCATTTGTAAATTGATGTTTTCGAATTTGTAAAATGTCTGTTGGAAGCCTGTAGACTTATATTCACCTTTGGAGCAATCATTAGGAAACTCGGGTATCTAACACAATGGTTTTCAAACTTTTGTTTTCCTCTGCATTGGCACCCTCTTTGCCAATGGAAATCTTTTGTAGAGCCCACTCTGACTGAAGTGGGAGGGGAGAAAGGGACTACAGTCTAGTCTACTTCTCTTAACCTGTCAGCAACCCCTAGCCCAGGCACCTCCTCAGAACCCTAGCAAAACCACAGCGACTCACCACAGCATCCGCTGTCTTAGCAGGCTAATACATTACCTAAGTCAAAATGCCGATTAAACCATAGTACCCCAATGGTGGTAGCCCTGACCACACTGCTTCTGAGCCCTGCGTCCCAAATTCTAATACCTAAGCCCCCCTTCTCTCTTGTATTTATAACTTACCTCACCTCCAATCTCAATCCCAGACCCCCTCAGACCCAGGAGAACATAGTGCGATCCTTGCAAATGACTGGTGTTCTGTTTGGAGTATTAATCGGACGAAAGATCGATTCCCGTCAGCCAACCCTAAACACACAGAAACCTGCCCTGATGCTCCCTTCGGCTGCCTGGTCTGCTCACCTTGGCCTCCTTGTCCCGGCCAGCCCCGATGAGATGCTCCACCTTCTCTTTCAGCAGCTCCGCCGTTTTCTCCAACTGCTCTGACCGCCCGCGCAGCTCGCTGGCCTGGCGCTCCTGCCCCGCCGCGCGCGCGGCCAGGTCCCCGCTCCTGCGCCGCTCCTGGGCCACCGCCTCCCTCAGCCGCCCCATCTCCCGGCAGGCCGTATTATACTTTTCCAGCAGGGCCTTTAGCTCCCGGCCCCAAGCCCGGGCCTGGGCCACCAGTGAGCCCCGAGTTTGCTCGTGCTGCCGCAGACCGGCCGCCTCCCGGGCCCTCAGCTCAGCCACTTCCTCCGTGGCTTGGTAGAGCAGCTGCTTCAGCTTCCTTATCTCCTGGCTCTTCCCGCTCATCGTGGCCTGAACCGCCCGCAGCTCTTCCTCCAGCTTCCCCAGGTCTTGCTCCAGAGCTTCAACTTGGGGGGACGCTGAGGCCTCTGAGGAGGCGCCCGGTTCCCCACGTCGGGCAGGGGAGCCCCGCAGCTGCTGGTTTTCCTCTTCTAGCCGAGCCAGCACCTGCTGGGCCTCGTGATGCCTGGCCACCAGGGCGCTGATGCAGGCCTGCAGCTCCTCCAGGCGCTCGGCCGCAGGGCACCGTGCACTCCCCCTGCCCACCAAGTCTGGGGGCAGGCAGTCCCACAGTCCCCGGAGGCCTCTGCTCTGGGAGGCCAGGCGCTTCCGCAACTTCTCGGTGGCCTCCTTCTCCAGGGCCAGTTCATCTGTCAGCAGCCCCATGCTCCACCGCAACTGCTGTAGCTGGACCTGCGCCTCTGGCTTGGGCACGCACTCCTGTTGTAGCCGCTGGCTCAGGGATGGCAGCTCCCCCTGCAACCACTGCCGCTCCTGGCCCAGCTCCCCCAACTCCTGCAGCAAGTTACTGTCGCTCAGCCTCGGTGCTGACACCTCCTTCTCCAGCTGTCCCTCTGCCAGGCCCCCTCCTGGCATCTGTTCCCCTCCAGGCATCCCTAGAGGCTCTCCCCAGGCCCCAGGAGCCCCTTCCTCCTTCCCTTCACCCTCTTTGGTGATGGCCCCTGGGCCTGCCTTTGGGGCTCCCTCTCTGGGCTCCTGGGCAAGGGCCTCAGGTTTCATCTGTAATCCTGCTTTTGCCCGATCCAGCCTCACCAGCACCTGCTCCAACCTGGCCTCCATCTTCTCCCAGGCTGCTGCTGCAGCCTCAGCCCGGGACGTCCCCACAGCTCCCTCCAGGTCTGGTCTTGATAAAGCCCCCCGGGCTGCATCCTTTTCTCGCCACACTGCAGCCAGTTCCTCCCTCAGCTGTAGCAGGAGCTGGTTCATGGCTGCTGTGTGCACTGGTTCAGCCACTGTACCTGTTGGTTCAGCCCCTGGGGCCTGGGGCCTCGCCTTCTGACCAGCATGCAGCTGGTCAGTATGATCAGGGCCAAGGGCCTGCCCACCATTGGTGGTCGGTTGCTGTCCTGTGGATCTCCCAATGGTCTCAGACCTTGGGCTGTGGGGTGGCTCCTGTTCTTCTGGTTGGGACCTTCCATGGGCGTCATACTGGATCAGCCCTCCAGCTGAATCCTCAGTCTTCTTGGAAGCTAATACTGGCTTTGCTGCAGCTGCGGCTGCTGCCTGTTGCTGCTTCTTTAGCTCTTGTATGCACTTAGCCAGCAGGTCGAGGGTACAACCCTGCTCCATGCCATCTCCTCCAGGCCGGAGACTAGAGCGCAGGTCTCCCGGAGCTCCGGGCTCTTGTGATAGGAGGAACCCCAGCTCCCAAACCTGTTCTCGAATCTGGTTCTCCAGGCCCAGATAAGCTGCAGATTGAGCCTTACACTCTTCCGTATTTCGCAGCAGCTCCTGCTCCAACTGGGAAACTTTCCTCTGCTCCTCTTCATACTTCCACTTCCACTCCTCTGAACAGGGATCTTCATCCTCTTCGTCCTCCTGCTCCTCCTCAGGCTCTGCTCTCCATGGGCTCTTAGGTGGAGAACCCACCTGAGGCTCAGATGGAGAGGCCTATGGAGAAAAAGGAACAGTGAAGTAAACCCGGGCAGCTAGCCCAAGAGGGCCTTTCTTCTCTTAGAATGTCTCGATGCCCCGGTGATCACTGCCTGGGAGATATCCCAGCGGGAAAGCCTGGGGTGGGTCAGAGCAAAAGGAGAAGGCACTTAGGGTCTTACCTGGGATGCAAGATCTGGGTGTTGAACTAACCCCTGACCTATATGAAAAGACATGGGGAAAATGAGAGAGGAGACAGGGCCCACGTGCTTCTAGCCCACACTCTGCCTTCAGACTTTCTCTGAAAGGAGTGGCCCCTCAGTGTTAATCCTTTACCACACATGTCGAATAGGGAAAGCCACCCCTATTTGATGGATCCCTAGCTGTCCAGCAACCTTCGTTTCCTATCTCAGAGATATGCCAGCTCATTCATTTCATTCACTCACTTATTTATTGGACACTGTGTCAGGCACTGTTATAGGCACCAGGACCTCAATGGTGAGCAAAACAGAGATGGCCTGTCATCTGAGGGGGTTACAGTCTAGTAGGGGAGAGAGAGAGATTGACCATCAAATCACATAAATAGATGTACAATTGCAACTCATAAATGCTAGCAAGAGTACTAGCCAGAGTTGCCTTCAGTGAGACACAAGGCTGCTTTGAAGAATTTTGTGACCGTGCTTTTGGGAATTTGGAGTCATCTCATAGCAGCAGCAGTAAATAAGTAAACTCTCAACTAAAGTGACAATTATTATTGCCATGGAAACAAATGGGATTCTAAGATGCTTCTCTGATTCTAAGGCTATCGAGGAGCATCTTGAAGTTACAAAAGGGTATTGGCTTTACCTCCCCGCTCCTGCCGGTTCAGGGCCTGCCACAGCAGCCTCCACAGCATCTTGTCTTGTGTGCGTAGAGCATAATGCAAAGCATCATGCCCCGTGCTGTCCACCGCCCCTGCATCTGCTCCATAGCTCAGAAGCAGTTCAGCCACCTCAGTGCTGCCTTTTTCACAGGCCAGGATCAGAGCCGATCTATGGGTTGGGACAAATCTGAGCATAAGCTTTTCTCATGGAACCCAGGAGTCCTGGTTTCAAAAAATCCACTCACAAGGTCAGCTCTCACTCAGTGTGGTCAGGAGAACCACAGACCAGCACTAGCCAGTGACAAAGCATGAGGCCAGACCAGAACTTTTCAAATGTCATTCCTTGGAGCTATAGCATCAGAAAGCAGGGGGCCAATTGGAAGGGCTCCACTTCCATCTGCTTTATATGTTGAGGTTCTGCATAAATTCTTTACTGGGGAAAAAGTATTGCATTGCTTAGAAGATAGTTCGAAAACCAGTAAATTAAACTAGTGGATCCAGAGGTATTGATTCTACTTCCAGAGTCACCTATGCTAGGAAGATGGCAGTGTCAGCAACAGAATAGGAAAGTATAAGGAAAACGTTCTCAACTCACCAAGAGGAAAACAGTGAAGCAACAAGCAGTGCTCTTCTGAACCACCACTGAGAAGGAGAGAGGTTCCCAAGAAAACAGAGACCAACCTGCCTTCTTCCCCAATACACACACACACACACACACACACACACACACACACACACACTTTGCCCAGTGGCTCCTTTCTAGATTGGTCAGGGTCGGGATTTGGGATGGGAAGATGGGGAAGGCTCACTTGTCATTCTTGTCAGTGACATTAACCCGGGCGCCTCTCTGCAGTAGCTGTGAGCAGATAGCTGCGTGACCACCCAGCGATGCAATCATCAGGGGTGTACGTCCATCCTGTACAGATTGTGGGAAGGGGGTTCACGAGGAGCCGGGGGAACCAGGGCTTTGACACAATGCAACCAACTCCCCTGTTCCCGCACCTCTCCAGGAAAAAGCGCCAATCCTGGGGCTAAATACTCCTTCTCAGAGGGTTAGAAGCTCTCCAGAAGATAAGCCTTAACCTCTCTGTGTGGAAGAGAAGGAAGGGCATGGGGAGAAGGAAGAGGAGGTGGTGCTACACAACCCCTGGTCATGGAACTTGGCTAATTAAGTTCAGAGAAAGCAGCAGCCTCCCCATGTAGGGCCCTGCCCAGCTGCCCAGCTGACACTCACATTATCCAGGACATCCAGGAAGGCATCGTGATCACACAGGAGGAGCACACTTGAGGCACAGCCAGAGAAGGCTACGGAGGGTTGCGGGATGATCGGGTTAAGGGGAAGCAGGAAAGACACCTAGTCAGACCATGACACAGCATCCCCTCCAACCATTTCAGCAGTCAGCTCTGGCCTGCCCTTCCCACCAAATGTTATCCCCCCCCTCCCTCCCCACCCTCTGGTCCCTGCAGCCCTGTTTCCCACCAGTCCCCTGGCACACACCTGCCCAGTGCAATGGAGTACGATTTTCCACATCTACAGCATCTTCATTGGCACCATGCTGCAAACAGCCACAAAGGGAAGCAGCATGGAGCGTGGTGTTAACACTCTCATCCCATACCCCCTGTTGGGTCACTAGCTTTCACAGTACTGTGGGGAGGGGCAGGAGGGCCATGACTTTGGCTAACTACTAGGTAAGTCCAATTTATTCCTTGCAGATGACAGGCAGCCTTGAATTTCAGCCCTGGTTCATAAACTTAGGGCCTAAGAAAAATCATATTATAGGTAAATAAACATGTTAGGGAAAATGACACCTGAGTCTATGTCTGGTATTTTAGGATCATAACTGGGAAACTTGGAAAGGGCCAGGAAGAACAAAGCAGAACATCCATTTGCACAATGGCCTGTTGAACTGTGCCTTTGAACTTTGGGAGACTTATTTCTGAATTGTCCGTATGTCATTTCACATGTATATTTCTCTTTGTACTCCTACACCACAAACTCCTCAAAACAGACAGCAGGCTTTAGGTTTAATGAGAACACCTCTGCCATCCTTCCACCTGCCCATCATCGTCTGCAGTGCCTCTGCCAGTGGCTGAGCTCAATACATGCATATTGACTGACTGGCAGTCAGTCCCTGGCAACGCTGCTTTATGACATGCCCTCAAGGGCAGCATTAAGCAGGGTGCCTGCACATAGCAGGTGTTAAATAAATGTTGGCGAACTAATGAATAAGTGATTACTAGCTCTCTTATTGGGGATGAGAGGGGTACATTTGACCAAATATTGCTGGTGAGTACAAGACAGAGTAAGGCGTCTCTGGGTCCTCTTCTTCCTTTCACAGGAGTAGTATCAGGGGTTGCTCTTACCTGCAGCAGGACCTTGACACATTGTGGCTGGCAGGAAATGGTGGCCAAGTGCAGGGCGGTGCTCCCTGGAAAGCGAAAGAAGGGGAGAGGGAGGGTGGGTGGCCCCATGCATACCGATGACTCACAGGGAGGAAAGGCAAGAGACGCACATATAATCAGAGGGAGATTAGAGAGAGAGGCTCTCAGCCACGTGGGGCCAGAAATTCCTGTTCCCCAAGTGCCTGGTACCTGCGGTGGAGGTGGGAATGGAGGTGAGGTAGGCCCAGCTTGCAGGGAGCGGAACCCCTGGAAGGAGACTGGCCAGAACTTATGAGGAGAGAAGCAGGAGGGCTACAGTTGGAACCTCCAGCAGGGCCCAGCACTGGCCCCCCACTCCCCGACTGCTGCTGTAAAGGGAAAAGCAAGCAGCATGACCCAGTGCTTTAGTCTAACTCACCATCCTCATTCTTGCTGTTGATGTCAGCCCCATTTGCAAGTAGTATAGTCAGACATTCTGTCAGGCCTTTGGAGGCTGCCAGATGAAACCTGCCAGAATCAACGCCGAGAGGCAGAAGGATGAAGGGACCGGGGGATGAGGAATGGGAGAACCTTAATAAGCACTGCCTACTAAGCTCCGTCACCCCGAAGCCAAACCCAAAAGCAGAGAGGGAAGCTCCCGTAGCCTGACTTTCTGAGAAAGAGAAGCCTATATAAATGGCCTACCGTTAAAACTTCAGAGGAGGCTGAGAGCAAAGGTAGGAATAAGAGCTACAGGTCTCAAGCAATCTCAGAGTACTGCAGGGGTGTCCAGGGAACACATAATTTACCTGTAACTCAGCACAGGACACTTAGCAGACTGGAAGTGTCACAGAGTGGGCCAGAGCAGAGGGCTGGACATTTGCAGGCTGACTTGGGAAGAGACAACGGCTAATATCCCTCTTGTTCTAATCACTCCTTCCAGCCACATGACTCTCATGGCCACCACTGCATTCCTAATTTCTCAAGCATACACACCCTCCTATTTGTACAATGAAGAAATACTCTATTTAGTGTATGTTTCAGTTTTCCGTTTGTTTCATGGGCTTCATGTCCTTTTTTGGTCAATTTTGTTGATGTGGGTCATGAGGTGTGTGGACCTCAGGGACAATATCTTCTTCCCCCACTTTGTGCAGCACTTGATATGTAGCAAAGGTTTATTGATATACTTGCTAATTAAGACAAAAAAGGGATCTGACGTTGTAGGCATTTCCTGGTCTTACATCATACTGGGGTTTGGGTTTTTAGAGAGAACCACATACCAAGGGTGGGGATCAAGAAGGCTTACTTACGGGGACTGGCCGTTCGAGTCTAGCTTGGTGGGTCGGGCAGATTTCCTGGAGGCCAGGGCAGCCACACATCCCACGTCCCCTTGCTGCACTGCCTCCAGAAGCTTCTGATCACGGCGGTTCCATCTCTCCACCTGGTCCAGAGCCACAGATTGCGTGAATATAAGAGGAGGGGGTAGAGTGGAGAAAGAAAAGAAGAACATGTTTAGGATGCCAAGCAAGGGAAAAGGGACATCGCTGAGATCCTTTCAATGTTCCACAAGTCGCTCAGTCTAGATCATTTAGTCCTTCTAGGTGGGCCAGTTAAATAGTCACCAACTCATATGCCACTGGGGACTACTGCCTGTTATTGCCAGCCCTGGACCAAAAGGTGCTTGGGCTACTGAATTAAAAATCATTTTTGAGGACTGAATGCATAGTATTTCAAATGTCTATTTTTTTTTTTTTTTTTTTTTTGCGGTACACGGGTCTCTCACTGTTGTGGCCTCTCCCGTTGCGGAGCACAGACTCCAGATGCGCAGGCTCAGCGGCCATGGCTCACGGGCCCAGCAGCTCCGCAGCATGTGGGATCTTCCCGGACCGGGGCACGAACCCGCGTCCCCTGCATCGGCAGGCGGACTCTCAACCACTGCGCCACCAGGGAAGCCCTCAAGTGTCTTTTTATCAGCATTATGATTATTGTTGTTAGGTGCACAACCTCCTAGCAATCGTAGCCATGATTCCTTTCCCTTTTGCTCTTTAAGTCTTGCTGGAGCAAACTGAACCACACTGACCACTCTGGACTGGGTTCACCTTGCCTCTCAATGCCCCAAGCCCCATGGCCCTCTGTTTCTTTGTTCTCAGATATTTGAGAAATCAAGGCACCTAGCTTTGGGTCATAGCTAGGAGTCCAAACACCTATCCATAGCATCTCTACCCATTGGCTTTGGGGCCCAAAACTAGGAGCAGAAGCACAGAGTTTTCGTTTTCCCGTCTCATACCTATGCCCTCAGGCTAGTCCTTCTTCCCCTTCCATGGCAACAACAACCAGAGGCAGAGACAGGTCTCTAGCTCGGCTTGAGGAGGCAGCTCCCCTCCTCCACCCTTCCCTCCCTCCTCATTTTCCTGGCAGGGAGCAACTGTCCCAGACAACAGCCACACCTGGGCACGCATTGTTCTACCATATGCCAGCTTGACTTTTTCAGGTGGTGGGGTAATTACAATAATGGAAGTATCACAGAACACGAAAGAGCTGTGCAAAAACACCCAGAGCTGAAAGCACGGAAAAGCCTGGCTTGGTCCAGAGAGGAAAGGAAAGGAAAGGAAGAAAGGATGCAACAATCTGTGGAATGGTGAAAAGGGCCCTAGGTGAATATTTGTCAGCAGGCCTAAGTTCACGGCCTGGTTCAGCTACTTCAGTAATTCCCATATTCAGCTACCTAGAGTAAGTCATTGAACACCTCTAATCTGTTTCCTCACCTATAAAATGAGGAAAATAATAACTACCTCATCATGCTGTGAGTATTAAATGAGCTAACGTATATAAAATCTCTCTGTAAACTGTAAAAAGCTATACAAGTGTATGGCATCCTTATAAAAAAAACAGGAAGCAGTGGGGGACTGGCGGCGGCACATTGCATTTTATGAGGTGTAATTGCAACAAGAAGAGGCTATAGGAGAAGGTGGGGGAAAAGGGGGTCTATGGAAGCCAACTCATTCTCAGATACATAGCCAGGGCAAATTATTAATCAAGAACAGGAAAGACTTTAAATGCCTAAACCATAAAATTATGTAAGGTAGATGGATTCTGAGGTAATACTCATCAGGTAATTCCTCGTAGCCCTTTTAAGTGCTATTTCAATTACCCTCTCAACACCCCCTAGAAAGTAGCTAGGGCTGATATTATTTTATCTAGTTGACAGAAAAGAAACTGAAGCACACTGAGGTTAGATAACTGACCAGGGTCACACCACAAAATAGTGGTAAAATTGAGATTAGAACCCAGGCCATCAGATGCCCTATTCTAGTTCTCACCACCAGGCCATTTACTACGGAGCTATGGAAGGTTTACTTATTTTCAAATAAACAGTCTAAGACCGCCTCCAGGGTAAAGCCACCCACCTTCAGACACTACTCTGTACAAGGAGAAGAGTTTCCAAACAGGTTAATTCTCAAAGGACATAATAAGCAAAATGACTGCTCCACATACCAACAGACTGAGATGTAATAATACGTTATCCAGTGCCCCATGGGGGGCCATATCACCCTCAGAAAAAGCAGACAGCTAGAACTACACCTCCACCACAGGACACCACCATCAGCTGACCTCAATCCGAAGTTCTCTGTTTAAAATCCTGATTCTAACACTTTCTATCCTTGTGAATTGAGGCACGTAAAACTTTTTTGAACCTCAGTTTGCTAATAAAATAACACTATATAAAGCACCTAGCACTGTCTGTCACGTAGTAGGTACACAATAAATGTTAGCCCTAATCCCCATCCTTCCTAGCCTTGCTTGGCACATTTTGGGTGTTCCTGGGCTCAGAATTCTCCATCCAGGGGAGTGGGAGGAAGGGATCTTGATCATATAGGGTAATGTATGCCAGTCAAGCTGTATAGATGGTAAAGGTGCTTCTTAGCAAGGTAGATCATTCTCTTTCCAGCTAGGTAGTTCTAAATCCACCCAATTTGCTTCCTATAATCTTGTTATACCAAGAAGAATTTAGAATAGGTAGAAATTCTTCACAGCCAAACCTCCGCAGAGCTAGGGTGAAGAACAGAGGGGAACTTCCCTAGCAGTCCAGTGGTTAAGACTCTACACTCCCAATGCCGGGGGCATGGGTTCGATCCCTGGTAGGGGAACTAAGATCCCACATGGCCACATGGCACGTACAAAAAAAAAAAAATAACAGAGGGATGCTTCCGAATTCCAAGATCCAGTCTATTGTTCACCCCAGCACCTTGGGAAAGAGGATAACCATCACAGCCTCAAGGGAGCAATCACCAAATTAATCAGCAGACTCAAAACAAGGATAAGCTTTGTACCTCCTGTAGGATTGGGGTGGGGGGTGGCTTTGTAGAAGTAATTGCAGCCTCTCCTTATCTCTGGCCGTTTGTCTATAACCATCCTGTCAAGATGGAACACACCAACAGTAGAGAGAGAAACAGCAGAGAGAGTGGCTACCTCTGTAGGACAGGTGAATGGAAATGGAAATGCTGCCCTGGAGGAACCAGGAGCTGTCTCTCAATTTTTAAAATGCAATTGACATTCCTCTAAGCTGATCCAGTGCCTACAGTTTAAAGCTATTTTCTGACTTACTTCCTACATAGGCAGATTAAGCTGCCTATGTAAGACACCCTCAAAGGTATCCTCTACTTGACTAGATCAAAATGAGATTATAGGAGCTGGCTTTTGTTTGTTTGTTTCTTAAACTTCTTATATGTATTCTGGATGACTTAGATTAATTTTTAAATGATCACAGATCATTCAGTCCTTATCTCAATCTGAGGGTGCAATTTGGATCCAGGGGTGGGGTCGGAGATGGAAAGGGGCTATCTTCTGCCACGGCTGGGAAGCCAGGCTTTGGGAGTGGTCAGGAAGATCTGTCACACTATTTCTCTGACAAACTGGTTCAGAGCGGTTAGCCACCCAGGGAGTGGAGGAATTTATAATGAGAAGTGTGGGGAAGTTTCAAGAGGAAACAATTTACAGCTTAAACTGGTCTATTTTCAATCTTGTTGGATCCATACCCTGACTGAGGAAACACTTTTCTTTCCAGCTAAGTAGTTCTAAATCCACCTAATTTACTACCTATAATCTTTTACTAAGAAGAGTTTAGAATGGGTAGAAATTCATCATGGCCAAACCTCTGTAGAGCTGGGATGAAGAAGGACAGAGGAATGCTTTAGAATCCCAACATTCAGCCCATTGTTCAGCCCAGCATCCTGGAAAGTAGGCATTGACCAACAATTGGAGAATCAGGATGAATGAGATAGTTTCCCGATTCCTAAGGAGCAGGCAGACTCCACAAACCTGAAAGGGCAGGGCAATGTGGAGGACTTTCAGTAACTAAGGAAGAGTCCATGTGATTATGAAAATCATCCTGAGTTAAGACATTCTGGGTAGCCTCAGTTTCTGGTACCTTTAGTAGTCATTCAGTAAATGCCTTCTGATTGGTTGATTAATGTGTGGAAACTAAGTGGGGAAGCAAACGTTAAGTGGGATGAGAACAGGCCTCAACAGAGTTCCTACCCTTGCCTCGTAGGTCACTTCCAGGCTTCTGTGGCCTGCCCATGCAGAGTGAGCTGAGCATTTCTCACGTTTGCTCAATGAATGACACCACAAAGTCAAGTTAGGCTAAGCAATATTACTACAGGTAGTTGGCTACCTCACTTCAAAATGAACCGTCATCCCAGTCTCCACACAAAATTTCATCCCTAGATAGGGGGTCTCTCTTTAAGAGATCTTCAGAGAAGAAGAAGCTATACCCTCCCTTAGCCACTCCCTTCTGTAGTCTTCCTCCCTGTGTTTTGTTCTGGGAGAACATGGGGAGGACAGTCACTTCTACTGGGAACTCTCAGAGTGAATCCATTTTATCCTCTTCGCCTCTCACCATTACTGTTCCCCAGCTCAGTCAAAGGAAGCAGAGAGTATAGGCCCTAAACAACTGGGTGAGGGTCTAGAATGAAGGAAGACTGGGGGGAGAAGCAGGCAGAAGGCCTTGAGTGGCCCAAGAACCAGTGTGATGACCAGGCACTGCAGTGAACTGGCCAGAGTGGATTCTGCAGGCAATTTACCCATTCCTTGGGGAGCAGCCAGGCAACTGTCCTCCTCTGGCAGTGCCTGTTGGGCCGGCCAGGCCGGACTGCAAGATTAACCCGCAGAGAGCAGGCAGAAGGAGGTCGGGGAGTTGAACAGCCACTGGACAGAGAGCAGCAGAGCTTGAAGGGGAGAACAGGAGAAGGCTGCTGCTGTCAGAGCACCGATTGGAAAGAGGTTTGGAGTGATGTCTGAGAGCCAGTGGTGGTGATGAGAGAATGGAAGTGGAAGTGGCATGGGGTGAGATGGGGGCAAGGACAGAGAAGACTATGAGGAAGTACTAGGGGAAGGCACGGGGCTGGAAGTACTTGCTGGACTGAGAGCAAGGATTAGGCCATATAGGAGGGCAGGCTTGTGAGGACAAGGCAGGGCTGGTAAATGGGGCATGGGGCAGTACTTGGGAGACAGAAAGGGGCTTGGGGCTGAGCAGGGGCTGGGGATAGGACAGATGCTTGAAGGTAGTTCAGTACTGGGAAACAGAGAAGTAGAGAACATAGCCTTTGGGAGGGGGAAGGGGCTGCCGGAAACATATCAGAAATTGGGGGTGTAGATGCTTGGAGGACAGAAAGGGCCAAGGGAAAGGACCTTGTGGGGGACAGGGTCTTGAGGAAGGCAGGGCGGGAGGGCTGCACTGCGGGAGCGGAAAAGCTAGAAAGACCGATAAAGAGAAAAGGCGACGGTGCGTGGAGATGGGACTCAGGACTTCTGTCACCACAGGGCTTGGACCCCAGCCCCATGCCCATCCTCCCAGACATTGTAGCACATACCGCCACCTGTGAGCTGGAGCAGGAGAAGATGCGCTTCATGGCCGGTGCCGGGGCCACGGGGGGACGGGGACGCGCGGAGAGCGGGGTCACAGGTTCCTGAACCCACCTGACTCTTCTGCAGCTGCGTAAGAGAGCTGTCAAAAGCAAACCGGGACCCGCCCCAGGACCCACCCCGTTCAATCAGAGGCAAGAATCCGAGGGCTGGTCTTAAAACTCCGCCCCTGGCCCAGCCTCAGTCCGCCGTTGCAGAGGCAAAAATCCTGCAGTCTCCGCGTGGGCTTGGTCTCAAACCTCACCCTCCCAAACCGAACCCGCCCCCAGCCCCGACCTGCTCAAGCGTAAAAGGGACCTCAGGTCCCCAGACCCGGGCTCCGGCTAAAACTCCTCCCCCTGCCCCTCCCCGCCCCTCCCCTCAGTTCCAGGCTGCGGCTCCACCCCAAGCCCCGCCTCAACCCCGTACCCCGGAGCGCAGCCGCAGGAGTCTCCCGGTGTGCACGCCTCTTAGCAACTGTCGCATTTAACCACTGGTGACGACGATTTGATTATGTCCAGAGATATTTGCCAACTTAGTTACCTCTGCTTCCTACCCCCATTCCGCGGCCAAAAACCCGGGCACAAAGAAGGATTTGAAGAGAGCAGTTTGGAAACGGGAGGAGATTGTAGTGCCGAGCAAAGGACTGAGCGTGGATGATGCACGACCCACCGCAACGTGGAGAAGGGGGACCAGGCCTAATATCCCAACGCACCTCTACGTTAGAAAAGGGCACAGGGAGAGGAGCGATTTTTTAAATTCTAAGCATTCCCTTCCACAAAAATACTCACAAAACCGTCTTCACTATTTCCACTGCCCTTTAAATTCAAATTCTCAGCAATTCGTGCTTGAACAGTCAGTCTACCCGTCTCTCTTTTCTCCTCCCTTCAGCCAGAGAGAGCACACTCAAATGCACATGAAAGCCTACAGGATAAAGGTCAGAGTTCTTAACGTGGTTTACTAGGCTCATCAGGAGCTGCACTCTGCCTGTTCAAGTCTCATCTCTCACTACTTTCACAGTCTAATGCTCAGGCTGCTCTAATCTACTACAGTTCCCTTCCCGACTGGTGATTAATCCTCCCTGGAATGCCTCCTCTCACACTTGGTGGCCCCTCAAGACTTTTTTTTTTTTTCTGTAAACTTTTAAAGTCCCTCCAACCTCACCTAAAAGAGTGTGCCTCTTGTGTGTGACACATTTCTAATACTGATATGTCGTCTAGCAACCAGCTCTCTGTATTTTCCATTATATGTTTACATGTTTCCCCTACTAGACTGGGCTCTTTGACCGTAGGAGTTGCATTTTATATGATTCAAATTGCCTAGCACATATTAGGTGCTTAATGTCTGATGAGTGAATGAACAAAAGAATGAATAAAGGAACAAAGGAGGAACGATGAGAAGAAAGCAACACCTGTGTGTCTGAGGAGAGCCTGGTGTTTCTACAGTTGCTTCTCAAACTGGCTCTGCTTCAAAGGAAGAAAGAGGTAACAGGCTTTTTGAAGAATAGGTTGGGGTTAGAGAAAGTCCCATTCTGGCGCTGAGGAAGAGAGAAGAGAGGGATCTCTAGGTGGAGAAAAATATTAAAAGTGCTTTTTTAATCATGTGGAGAGAGAATTAGATGAACCAGTCCTCAAGGATACCCATCTCCCTTTGCAGGCTGACTGGGGATAAAGAGGGGAAATCTGTCAACATAAGCATGGCCTCAGTCCTTGCCCCAGAAACAAGTGTGCTGCATAAATGTTGATCAAACTATAGCCTATATGAATTGTACTAGGGGCCACCATGGAGCCTCCTGCCACAAAACAACTCACCAGCTTGGCACAGAATGGTTGTCCCAGCCTAATAGGCCAGGTAACTATAACAATAGTTACCATTTATTAAGTACTTACTATATGTTCACTTTACTTGAATCATCTCATTTAGTCCTCACAACCCTAATAAGTTTAAAGTCAAGACATTGAGAAGTTAAATCTGTTCAAGGTCAAGCAGGATTTAAGTGGTAGAGCTTAGATTTAAACCCGTCTGTCTTCATTCTTAACCACTGCTCTACACAGCCTTTTATCTGAGCCTCCGGGTACTTATGACTTGCCCAAAGCCACTTAGCTCATAAATGGCAGACTTGGGATTTCAGTATAGGCCTATGTGTTTACCAAACCTACACATTTTACACTCTATGCTCACTTAAGTAGGTGAGGATTGCAGGAGGCTAGAGTACATCTCCAGTGGGAGAGTCACAGAAAACATTTCAAATACTTCATAACCTTGCCTTCCAGGGACTCAATTGTATAAGGTCTCAAGGTAAACCGAGACTCCACCTCTCACCGTTTGTGAGCAGTCTATATCCCAGGGAACTCAAAGAGAGCCAGAAGCCATTTGACACTGAACTTTATTTGTTCTGACCATCTGATATACTGTCTACCCTGCTAGGAAACAGAGACAGTGCTGTCTGCAAAAGGCCAGAGACATGCCAAAATAAACACTGTGACCAGATCTCAAGAACAGCCCTGGAGGACAGAGTCTGTGGCGGCTAGTCAACTGCTCAATCGGGTCCCCTCTCTTCTCAGCTCTAAATCGGTGCTGATTCTTCAAATGGCTGTCAGAGCTGCCCTCTGGAGACCAGTAACTAACTTTGGTGTCCAAAGTCTTGATTACAGAGAACTGTATGTTACCCAGTTGTCAATGAGAATCCACTTCTCTTTACTGGCCATGACCAAAAAATGGGAGTCAGGTGGTGGGGTGGTCCAGAGATAGAAACTAACTTGAGAATTTCCAGTAAACATCAAGCAAGGGCTGTCAAACTGATTGTACCAGAGAAGCCCTACAAGGTATGACTGGAGATGCCCCAGAAACATTTCCTAGGAGCTATCTATGCTATATAAACAGTGCCAAGTAAGTAAGGGCTTGCTTCCCAGAGACCTCTTGCAACCTACTTCAGCTTCTTCCTTAATTCAGACCCCATGGGGCTGCTGCTTCCCAAATCTAGTAAGGTGAAAGGGTTTCCCACCATCAACTCCCTTCTCTCCCTTCTCTCTAGTTTCTATAAGGAGGCTCCAAGGAGGGCTCATGAGTGTGTGAGGCCTGAGAGAGGAGAAGACTGCCTAGGGTATCCAGTCTTCTCTGTTATTCCAGCTCTAGCCACGTGGGGGCCCCTGGCTCCAGAGAATCGGGCACCCAGCTCTGGCTTTGCTCCCAGGGAAGGCTGGAGAGTTGGGAAACCCTTGCCCAGAAGGCCTGAGGCAGCTCCGTTTCACCATCACCTGAGGGCGGGCGAGTGCACCACGAAAGTCTCAGGTTTCAGGGGGATGGTAGTTGCCTGTCTAAAGGCTTCTCTGTTCCTTGGAATTGTACAGAATGTCTCTTGTGGCTTTTCCTCCTCCCTCCTTTTTTCCTGTTGACTCTCCCCATCCGGCCCTCTGAATCACCAGACTCCACAGGAAAGCAGCAGATGTTGACTTTACTTCGTTCAAGCCAACGTCAGCTCTCTCCTGTGGAGTGGGGAGAAGGCAGGAAGGTGAGAGGTGGGAAATGGAGGAAGATAACCCTTGTCCTTTCCAAATTGTGAGGGAGGATGTAGAGGGAAACTGAAAGAAGTCAGGGACCTAGGCAAAAAATTCTTAATTCCTGGGGATGAGGAAAAAAGGACCCTACACTAAGGTCCCAGTGTTGGCTCTGGAACCAGGATGGTAAGGAGGGAAGCACAGGGTGGGAGTGTTTAGTGCCAGCCCTTCTCGTCTGAGGTAAGGCCTCATCCCTTGCCAGCAGCATCCTCATGACTCAAAGGTCAAGTCAGGCTGCAGGTCTGGGGAGATAGTCCAGAGGCTTCTTCCTGTCCCATCGGAGCCCCCAAACCTCTGCTGTTATGCAAGTCTTTTGGAGAAGCTGCCAGGGAGGACTTTCTAGGGCTTTATTCTACATTCATTGCTCCAATTTCTCTTCTCTTTTTTCTTCCTCAGGGATTTTCTTTCGGGCAAAGAAGCCAAGCTGTAGGGAAAGAGATAAGAGTCTTCACCAAATGCCCTGCCTGGGGACCCGGCCAACAGCCCTCAGATGTATCTGAAGTCTTCAATTTTGTTCTGCTTCCAAAACTGAGATTCAAATTTATTTTATTTGGCTTAGTTTAATTCAACCAACATTTGTGGAGGACAGTGAAGGAGATCTGGGCATGACACCCACAGCCTGCTTAGCTGCCCAGCACAAATCCGGTTCTCCCGGCTATAATCAAGGATTCCTTAATTCATGAGCACCATGCCCCGTACTCCCCACGACAGCAGTGCTTACCTTCCAAAGGCAGAAGACAAGGAGAGCAAGCAGAAGCAGCCCTCCCAGGACACTGCCAATGAGGATCCACAGGGAGATGAGGACAGGGCGGGACTGAATCACCTCCAGGAGGCTCTGCATAGGAAGGAGAGTTGTTTTTTATTTGCACCCTTTTGCCCAGCTAGCCTCACCCAACATTGTAGCAAAGCCAGCTGCAAAATAGAAGACTAAAAGGAAAGAGATTGAGGTAGGAATGGAGGCAGTGGGACCCCACCATTCTGATTTATCACTTCTGACTCCCTGACTGCTGCCTAATGTAGACACCTCTGTTCTGAAAAATCTCACAGGTGCCCTTAGGCCACTACCACCCTTACTAGTTCCACAGTTCTCAGACTCAGTCTCCAGCCCCACCTCACTCCAACGGGACGCTTCAGTCAGCTGTAGGACACTGCCCTCCTCAGTTCCCAGCTTGAAGGTGCTGACCACTGTCAGAGACTTGAATTTGGCCTGTGAATGGAAAGACATTTAAAGTGAGCCATCATCTGAATTGGGAGATTGGGATTGATTAATATATGTATAAAAAGGATAACTAATAAGAATCTGCTGTATAAAAAAAATAAAATTAAAAAATAAAAAAAAAATAAAGTGAGCCATTATCAGGTGATAAGGCTCTCAGAACCCTAATGGCAAAGATGAGGCTGAGGGGCACAACTTCCAGGACGTTCAAAACCAGAGGAAAAGGTTGGAGACCGATGGAGAAAGAAAAGAAGGGTAACAGATGGAAAGCCTATGGCCCTTCATATACTCTGTTTGCTCTCCCTGAAATGCATTCAACTCCTCTTTCTTTGGCTAACTCCTACCCTTCCTTTAGATGTCATCCCCTCTGGGAAGTAGGAAAGTGTTCCCTCCTAACCCCCATCACCCTGGATCAGGTTATAATATTCTGTTTACTTCTCTGTCTTTCACCTCTGAACTACAAGATCCTTGAGGTCAAGGGTTGTGTGTTAGTAATTTATGTGTCCCTAGTGCCTAGCACAGTTTCTCAATAAATCTTTGTTAGAAGAATAAATAAATGAATGAAAAAAGGATACCAAAGAGAGATAAAGAGAGAACCAGACTTAGGGAAGGATGGCCTGTCAGACTTAACTTCCCTGAAAGATGCCTACATCCCAGGGATCTTGTGTAATTCAAAGTATACGGAACATGGGAAAGCACAATATAAACCCCTAGTACTAAACAGCTGTTATGATTAAGAGGTCATTTCGCTGCTCAGGAACTCACATGACTCCTGACTGCCTATCATATTAGGTTCGATTTCATCTTCCTGGCTTTAAAGAACTTTGATAATCTACATCTCTTTCACTATACAATATCACTTCCCACTACCCTCCATGCTTACCCTGCATGTAATATCAACTATTTACTCATTCATTTAATAAAAATGTATTAAATCACTACAATGAGTTAGGCATGGTGCTAAATGTTGGGGATATTCTCCTCAGTGTCTACCTAATAGAGGGCTTTTTATATAGCAGGCATTTGATGGGTTGATTGAATTTAGGTATCCTATAAATGTTGGTTGGGGCTTCCCTGGTGGCGCAGTGGTTGAGAGTCCGCCTGCCGATGCAGGGGACACGGGTTCGTGCCCTGGTTCTGGAAGATCCCACATGCCGCGGAGCGGCTGGGCCCAGTCAGGAGGGGGGCCGGGGACCGCAAAAAAAAAAAAAAAAAAAAAAAAAAAAAAAAAAGGGCTTTTTATATAGCAGGCATTTGATGGGTTGATTGAATTTAGGTATCCTATAAATGTTGGTTGGGGCTTCCCTGGTGGCGCGGTGGTTGAGTGTCCACCTGCTGATGCAGGGAACACGGGTTCGTGCCCCAGTCCGCGAAGATCCCACATGCCGCGGAGCAGCTGGGCCCGTGAGCTGTGGCCGCTGAGCCTGCACGTCTGGAGCCTGTGCTCCGCAACGGGAGAGGCCACAACAGTGAGAGGCCTGCATAATGTTGGTTGATTGTTGATATAACACTAAGAGATGATAAATGGAGGAAAATACAAGAATAGTAACTAGATTCTAGTGAGTTCATCGTCATTATTCACTTAGTCTTTACAACAACCCTATGAAGTAGGTCTTTTCTTCCCCATTTTAGAGATGAGGAGAAAGAAACTTAGAAAAATTAAATAACTTTGTGAGTAGGAGGCAAAGCTCGAACTTGAACACGAGTCTGTCTACCAGCAAAGGCTATGCTAAAGTCCCAGATAGGAGCAGCAGGGGAAAGCAGTGGAAAAGGAAAAGTTTACCCTTCGGAAAAATTCATTGTGAACCAGCCTCAGTAGTCCAACAGAGACCTCAGTCCCCTTTGCCAGTCGCCCAAGGTGGCACCTCATGACCTGACACCGGGAATTGTTCCCATTCTACCAGAAGAGAGAGACACATCAGGACGCTGGGGTAGAAATATCCCTCACTCCCCACTCTACTCTCCAGCCCAAGGCTCCAAACTCTACTGCTCCCCCCTGCATTCCCACTCTGTACACCTTCTTCACCCTCTTGTGACTCATACCAGCCAGCTTGTGTGCTGAAGCTCCTCTGGATGCACAGGGGGCTCTGGGGGCTCAGTCAGGTTCTGCACTGTGCAGCTTGCCTAGAGGAAGATCCAACTTGAGGGACCCTCTTGATGGTGAGAGGCTGGCCACTCCAGGCTGAGCAGGAGCACACCACCCACACTCTTGTAGTTCTTCCCTGGGTGATCCCTTTCTTTCTTCTCAAAGAAGCGACATATGTGAAAGAAAGGCACCCCCAGGGAGGGAGGAGCCCTGAGAGCAGTGACCCAGGATGCTGGGAGCTGGGTGAGTCCACCAAATCAAGATGGCAGGGTTCCATACACCCCTAGCCCAGACTCACATTGTTAGTGATGACTTGAGACAGTGACAGGAAGTAATCGCCCCCATGGGCCACAGCTGGAAGGAGGGCTGAGACGATGAGGCCACTGACCACATAGCAGCCAAGGTTCTGAACCTAAAAGGAGGATTGGAAATGGGAAGAGGTGAGAGACAGAGAAAGACCCTTCCTCATCTGTTCCCCTTTACCCTCGATTCCACTGAAATCTAAGAGAGACTCCTCCCATCCTTTTCCCAGGAACTCCGCCCCCTCCCTCTGCTTATGCCAAGGTCCCTCCAGCTTCTCACCCTAAGAGTGGTTTTGAATTCAGGGCCAGGGCCCACTGGGAGGGTCCCATATGGGTGAACCTCATAGCGGTGCAGAGTGGACTCACTGCGTGGACACCAAGTCAGGAAGCACATGGTCACAGCCATGACACAGACACAGGGGCACATGATCAGCACACAGACATGGATTCAGGGAAGGTAGGGCCAGCACATGGATAAAGAGATGGGGGTACATAGAGAAGACAGAAATGAGACATGACGTAGACTTGGTACAAACTTTATGGCCACACCCCATATCCCATCACACCAGCTCCAACCCCCAGGGGCCAGCAAAGCCTTACAACTAGGATGCATAGGTATACCTATACCTAAGAAAGAAAGATGCTTAAGAGAAGCTTCAGCATGAGTGGGACTGAGGGCAAAAAGATAGAGCAGCCCTAAGGGTTTGATGTTTGGGAACACTGAAGCACATGGAGGGAGGGGAGGAAACATAAAGAGTATGGGTCTGGGGTCAGAATGGGGTCTCAGTGGGGAGCTGAGCCATACCTAGAGAATAGGAGGTGAGGCTCATACTGGATGTAGGCTGAGGTCTGGGCTGTGTTATCATGAAGCGTGCCATTTCTCTCCAGGCTATTGCTGTAGGGTCAGGGGGAGAGGCTCGCATCCCAGCCCTGTCTCAGACACCCCTCTCTAGAGTAAAGGAGTCACGCTTTTTCCACCCCTGCTCCCACCCACACACCACCACCACCAAGACCCAACAGGAGAGGCCTGGGAGGAAATGCCCATTGTTCTCACCTGGTGGCAGTCAGCCTCACAAGGACCTGGCTCAGGAGGAAGGAGCAGCTAAACTCAAACTCTAGCAGAAAGGTCACCTGGGGGAGAGGGACATGGTAGATTTCTCCTCATGGGACAACTACAGAGGAACAGGAGCCCTTGTGTGCCTCCTTTCCTAAACTCCCAGGCCCTTCAGATTCCAGCCCCTGATCTCTCAGAGGTCCTTTCTCATCCTGGGTCCTAACTCACCTTGGCTCCAGCCTGGAAGACAGGATGACCCACGCTGCAGAGGCGGGCATGAGGGGAAGGGGCTGCACACTCCACCTTCACTGGGCCATCCCCCTGAGAGCAGAGGAAGCAGGGTGGAGGCTAAGGTGGGGCTGCAACTGCCCTCCTGCCTGCAGCCTCTAAACACTGCAAGCCTTTCCCTAGGGACCCTCACAGACAATACTCCAATCGTCCTCCTCCCAAATTCCCTCCCCCAGGGGCACCTGAGGAGTAAAACTGGACAGGTGAAGGTTTCTGGAGAAGCTGAGACTTAGGCTAGTGTTATAGGCATTTTCCTTCCTGTTCTTCAGAGTTGCTGACACCAGCACTTTCCGCCGACCACCTCGAACCACGAATGGGTCCTTCCTAGGAGTTGTGGATAAAAGAGAGACTGGAGTTGAAGGAGCGCCAGAAGCCTCGCTTCTGTCTTCCTGGGCAAGAAACAACCCTCCATCTCCTTTCAAGTCCCTTCTGATCTGTCTCGGGTCACCCCCATTTGGCCAGTTCATGTCCATCCCACCTGGAGCCTCTGATGTCCATATTAGCTCGAAGTACCAGATCTGTGACACATTCATTGTCAGGGCCACAGTCCTTCGAGAAGGGGACCTAGAGGAGAGAGAAGGGACTGAGGGCTGAGGAAGGCATGGGAGAAAGGAATGGGATTGAGGGAAAAGTGAAAAGAGTGGGTGCCCAAGTTAGATTTCACTGTGATCTCATGTCTCCCCCCTCCCCTTTCTCTTGAATTCACTGAGAAGGGCAGTGTTGGGACCCAGGGCAGGGCAGGGCTTGGCACTTCTGACCAGCTTTCGTATGGAGGTAGGTGAGCCCTCATCCAGCACAGGCCCTGGCTTTGTGGTGTTGTCCAAAGCAAAGGTCACAGTCAAGGCCACTGGCCGGAGGTAATCTGATGTATCCTAAGAGAAACCAGAGTCAAGGCTCATGGGGAGCCAGGATTAGGGATACGACCCAGGAATCCTAGCAGAATGTGATAATTATGGCGATATTTACTGAGCACTTTCTGTGTGCTGGGCACTGTCTTAAGGTTTTATCAATACTATTACATTTAATTCTAAGACAGCTAACTCCTATTTTGTAGTTGTTATTATTATCCCCCCTTTTCAGGCAAGGAAACTAAGGTTTGCAGGTTATACGAGTTGCCAGAATTCACAGGTGGTAAACGGCAGAGCAGGATTCAAACCCACATCAGCCTGACTCCACAGTCTGATCTTTCTCACTTTGCTGACTCTGGCTTTCTTGCCGATCCAGCAGAAAGTCCTCCCTCTGATCCAGCCTTCTTCTCACTCCCAGGCCCTGATGCAAAGCAGTTCCTGCCCCCTCCTCACCAGCACATGGAAGTGCAGCGGCTCACAAGTGATAGTCCCCACACTGAGCCGGAGCCGCCGAGGGGACAGCCTCTGGCCAGAGGCGTCAAACGCTGCACGGGCCCCAGCTGTCCACTCATCCAGCGATGCTGTGAACCACACATCTGAATGGGGCAGGCAAGAGTGCAGGTGGAGAGGGGTCCCAAGACCATGGCAGGCAAGGGGTTGAGAGCTGCCTAGCATGCACTCTAGTCACTCACGGAATTGGCGATCCCAGCGGCCGGGAGTGCGGGAGGTCACTTGGAAGCAAAGGGCTGCGGATAGGCAGGCTGCCTCCTGGCTGCGTCGCTTGCAGTCCCTCTGAACCACACTGATGGCTGGCGGGGTCACATCCAGTGAAGGGGCCAGGTGGACAATGGGCCGGGAGCTGGGAACAGGGTGGGAAAGAAAGTCTAGCAGAGGGAAGAAAGCCCTTTGAGAAAGGCAGTCCCCAGTGTTTGCCTCCCTGAGGTCAAACGAAAGAATAAGGAGCTAGGGGACACACGTATCCGCCTCCCCTGAACCTTCTGACAGGAGTAAGATAATAGCTAACATTTTTTAAAAATTAATTTATTTTTATTTTTGGCTGCCTGGGTCTTCACTGCTGCGTGTGGCCTTTCTCTCTAGCTGCGGCGAGCAGGGGCTACTCTTGGCCTTGGTGCATGGGCTTCTCATTGCAGTGGCCTCTCCCATTGTGGAGCATGGGTTCTAGGTGTGTAGGTTTCAGTAGTTGTGGTACGCAGGCTCAGTAGTTGTGGTGCACAGGCTTAGTTGCTCTGCGGCATGTGGGATCTTCCCGTACCAGGGATCGAACCCTTGTCCCCTGCATTGGCAGGCAGATTCTTAACCACTGCACCACCAGGCAAGTTCCAATAGCTAACATTTAATCAGCACTTGCCGTGTGCTAGGCATTGTGTTTAGGTCTTTTCACAGATTATAGCATTTAATCCTCACAACAAACCTCTAAGGCAGGTACGATTATTTTTTTATTTTTTATTTTTTGTGCGGTACATGGGCCCCTCACTGCTGTGGCCTCTCCCGTTGCGGAGCACAGGCTCCAGACACGCAGGTGCAGCGGCCATGGCTCACGGGCCCAGCCGCTCTGCAACATGTGGGATCCTCCCAGACTGGGGCACCAACTCGCGTCCCCTGCATCGGCAGGCAGACTCTCAACCACTGCGCCACCAGGGAAGCCCCAGGTACGATTATTATTCCCATTTTATAAACTAGGAAACGGAGGCACAGAGTAAGTTGATCAAGAAAGCCAAATGTAACTTTGTGACTCCAAAGCCCTTGCTTTTAACAGCTATGCCATGCTGTCTACTGCTACCTGAGCTGGGGCCACTCACCTGAGCAGGATGGCTGCCCCTTGGGCACCCACAGCAACATCTACCAGGTCATCTCCATCCAGATCTAACCGGCCATCCACACTTCGGCCAAAGTAGCTGAGGGCCTGTGGCATGGAGACAGCAGCAATCCGCTGAGAGGGAGAGAGGAGACACTGAGCAGAGACTCACACAACTGGTTTCCCAGGCCTCCCACCTGGCTTTTTCTAATTCTCCCCTCAGGCATGAGGAGGAATGAGAGAAACTTGCCTGTGTTCAGGAGTCTCTAGTACAGCAACATGTTTCCTACCCCACCGCCTCACCTTTTTGACTACTGATAAAAAAGGCACTTGTTCAGTTTGGGTCTCAAGCCCAGGGGAGCAATGATAACCAAAGGGTGCACCCCCTTTCCCCTTCCTCCCACCATGCCCCTGCCTCGTCGGGGCACTCCTGACCTGGGCAGGACAGGGCTTGACTCCACTCTGGGTCCCGTGATAGAGGTACAGTGCTCCACGGTGCCCATCCTCCAGGGGCGCTCCCATAGCCACATCAGCAAAACCATCTTGGTTCAGATCAGGAAGGGCAGCCATGGCAAAGCCAAACCGAGCATCCTGTGGGGGTTCTGGCTGAAGTGTTCCCTGAAGTGTCAACAAGGACTGCTGGTGGAGGTGAGGAGAAGACAGAAGATGCTGATTTGACAGTCCCAACCTCTCAGCCAGCCCTCAAATGTGTGTGCCTTCCCTCACTCCCTTTGCCCCCCACAGACAAGTTCTAGGGTATCCCAGCAAGTCTCACCTGGCCCACCAGATACACATAAACACGTCCGGTCTCCTTGTTCTGGGGCCCCAGGAACATGGGGGCAGCCACAAGCAAGACGTTAGTTGTTCCATCCCCATCCGTATCCAATGGGCAGAGCTCACTGCCAAAGTACGAGCCAATCTGGAGAGCGGTGGGTAGTGGTGACCCCAGAGGAAAGGGAAGGCAAGATTATGGACAAGTGGGAAGCACCTGCCAATCTGATCCTCACATCCCTGACAGACTCTGCCAACCAGAATTCAACACAGACTTTTAAGGCCCCTCTCTTGTCCCTTCACTCTCTTCCCCCACAGCCTGAAGGTCCCTCAGGAGCCAAGGGTCTCACCCTCCCTTGGATGCCCTACCTGATCCCCCTGGAGGCTCTGGGCGACCCTCACAGCCCCATCTTTCTTAAGCTGGAAGGCGATGACCTTTCCTCGATGCCTAAACCGAGGAGCTCCTGAGAGAAAGAGGCGGCGTCCACCCCGCAAAAGCATGGAGGAAACAGAGTAACCTAGAAGTGGACAAGGAATCGGGGGTGAAAGGGAAAGAAGATGGGATCAGAGTAGGAGGTTTCCCTAAAGGCACAGAAGGGGGTCCCAAAGGAAGGTAGCAGGAGATCAGTGAGAAATTGCATGAGTTAAGAGTGAGTACCTTATACCCTCCATCCCACCCCCCCCGAGGAAGCTTTTTTTTTTCCCCCTCCACTGTCTAATCCTTTGCAGCTCTCTGCTACTCACCCAGGTAGGCTGCATGGTTCTGCAATGCAGGAGGGAATTCATCTTCCAGGGCCGTCCGTGGCGGGAAGAGGCGGCGACCTTCTTCAAGCCATAACACTGAGCCCCCCCAGTCATAAGCCCCTACCATCCCGAAGAGAATCCCATCCTGTAGGGCAGAACCAGATGGGGTCGCTGAAAAGACAGTGGGGAATAAGAAGAAAAAGCTCTCCAGGAGTGAGAGGGTCACTGAGGGCATGCTGGGGTCAGTTGGTGAGGTATGGGGAGGTCAGCATGGACATTGGTTAAAGGAGGAATCCAGAAGAGCCCTGGGGTTGAAGCTGTCTGAGTTAGAGGCTGGAAGGAGTCAGATGTTGACAGGGGTCATAGTCTGTCCAACCTTTAGCCGATGAGTAGAGAAACCAATCTGAGACATTTCCAGCCCAAAGGAGCTTTCATTTTCTCTGTGGGACCCTTGAGTGTGAGAGAACATCATGAGGCAATATAAGGGAAGACAGTTTCCCCTTTGACCTTCTGAACTTATTCCAGAAGCCCACCTATACCCCAGAACTCCCCCTACCCTGTCCTCTGTTTCTCCAGGGTAATCATTACCCTCAAGGCCAAAAATCCGGTCCCCTAATGCATCCACAATGTCAGTCAGTGCTGCTTCATCTGTGACATTGAAGAAGAATCTCTCGTCTGGATCACTGGCAATAGCTCTGATTTCCTGCAGGAAAGCGCTGGGGTCTCGCTGCCGCCGGAGGTAGTGACCAAGGACCTGGGGTCAGGAGATAAAGGTGGGGTCTGCTAGCTGTGTGCTGTGAGACGGTAGAGCTGTACAGGACACAGCCAACTAACGACAAGAAAGGGAATATGGCTGATGTCTGGGAAGTGGTCAATGCCCGTTTTCCTTAAGTTCCCGGTCCTCAGTGTCACCCTCCCCAATCCCTTCTATCCTTCCAGATCCAGGGCTGTTCTCACCGCAATCCCATAGCGTGTCACTCTGCCAGCTTCGCAGGCCTTTAGTGCTGTAGGAAGTTCCTCTCCATCATGTGACTCTCCATCAGTGACAACCACCAGTAGCCTGGCAGCCTCTGGTCGGCCCCCATGGGACTGACTGAATCCTTCTGTGCTGAGAAGAGAGAGAAAGGAGTGAGGTGTGATCAGATGTGTGCAGATAGATACACATACACACAGTACTTAACACTGTCGGCAGTTCACCGAGGCCAGGCCTCTTGCCTTTTAGCCCATCTCCCTGCCTAGCGTAGAGACTGGCATACAGTAAGAGCTCAAATGTCTGAATGTCATAGAACATATAGAGCAGCATATCATCAATGCAAGTAAGTATAAAATCCATTCACTCATAGATTCATTCAGCAAATATTGTATTTAGGAGGACAAATATTAAGGGAACGTAGAATAAAGGAGAATGGTCATGTCAGAGGAGTCTTCCCAGAGATGAGTTTTGTCACATTTGGAAAATAGGCTAGGACGTAGGCGGTGGAAAACCCGAGGGCCAAGAGCAAAGTGGGAGTGGAGGTATATAGACAGAGAGAATTCTGTCTGCAGAGATAAATAAAGCAGAAACATGGAGAGACACAGACACAGACAATTTGTAGAAATGCAATGAGTGCGATGACAGCCAATTTAGCCTTCCCCCACCTACATTAGTGTGCAAACAAAGATAAGCTGGCGAGACATCTTGGGATGTACACACTGCACTCCAAAGCCTCCCCTAACCCTTCTGGCTTCCCACACCCCCCTTCCCAGTGCCTCACCAGGCCATCATTATTGCTTGAGCAGTCTTTGTTTCTCGTCCCTCCCGCCGGCTCAGGTTCCTTGCTGCTCTCACCACTTCTTCTTTGGTTCGGAAATCTCCCAGGGACCACTCATGTACAGAGCTCTCCCCATACTGTACCAGTCCCACCTGAGAATAAAGTGTGCACTCTAATGGAGTGTGTGTATGGGGGTGGGGGTGGAGAAGGTATGCGAGGGAGGGGAGACGAGCACCTGGATACTACTGAAGATGCTACCTACATTTATCTCCTCTCTCCCTGTCTCTCCCCCTCCAAGCCCATCCATGTTGCCTTCTCTTACCTGTATCTGCTCCGGGTCAATAAATAATCTCCCTACTAGTCTTCGCAGGAAGGTCTGAACTTCAGACCAGGGGTAGATGCTGTTGGAGCCATCCAACACAATGACGACATCCATGTATGTGGGACAGCCTAGGAGAAGGGGTATGGTGATGGGGAACAGAGGGGTAAAGGACATTGGGCATGGGGACAACAAGGGAAGAGGTCACAGGAGGACACATTTAATTCAAACATTTATTAGGCAGTTTTACATATAAGGAAGATAGTGTGCCAGGTCCTGGGTAAATATAAAAATGAATAAAAGAGAAGATGGGCATATATACAACTGACTAAAAACACAAAGAAGAAGGAATCAAGCGCTAGTAGAAACAAAGCACCACTCTATGATGTGAGAGAAAAAAGAAGGGTCAGTCCTGATGGTGGAGAATCAAAGGAGGCAGCGACTGAGAAGATACTGAAGACTGGAGATGTTTGAGGAGAAGAGACAAAACAGGAAGCCATTTGGCTGGAGAACACTTTAAACAAAAAGAGATGGAGGTATAAAAATAGATGACACATAGGAGAATGGTGTGGTGAAGGCTATAGCCAAGGTGCAGGGTATGAAGGGATATAGTGAGAGTTGAGTTTTTGAAGTTGATTAAATCAGTTCATGGAGTCTTGATGACCTGGTAAAGAGTCTGAAGTCTCATCTGTTAGGAAACATGGAGCTTTTGTGGACATGTTAGGTAGCAGTGAGGATAAGCCATGCAGTTCCCCTGCCAAGCATCATACCCTGTGGCCCCATCTTTTTCCCACCCTGCACCCCATTCTAGGGACTGAGTCCTCAGGCCCTTCTCCTGGCTCACGTTGTACAGTGGGTGCCAGGCTTCCCTGGGGCTGGAACGAAGCATCTACACGGGCACATATCCCAGAACTGAAGACAGATGAGCCACAAGAACGAGACCAGAGAGGGGCACAAGCCTGGGGATGGGCAGAGAAAACAGTTACTCCCAGGCTTGGGAGGGCACCCTCAGAACATGCTCTTTGTCAAGAGAGGCATTGAGACCACTCCCCAAGACCCCCCTTCTTGCTTTCTAGGGTTTTTAACTCCTTGACCCCTCCACATAGACCAGTTTCCCTTATCATACTGCCCTTTTCTCTACCACAAACCATCAGAGACCCCGCCACCACCCTTTCCTTAGCTTACCATGAATCCCCCATCACCAACTGTCTCCAGTAGAGACATCCCCAGGTGCATATTCACAGCAGGACGAGATGAATTCCCCAGTGGATAGTCACCTGGTTGGAGTGGAGTGGAAGAGCATGAGATCATGGGGTCACAGATGGGGTGATTGAGTTCAGGGTGATTTTGGAAGAGGATGAGAAGAGGTCCGGATCAAGTCAGGAAGAGGAGTACGTGGGATATGGAGGTAAAGAAGTAAGGTGTGATATCACTCATATGTGGAGTCTAATTGTTTTTTTAAATGTTATCTATGAACTTATTTACAAAACAGAAACAGACTCACAGATTTTGAAAACAAACTTACGGCTACCAAAGGGGAAACATGGAGTGGGGAGGGATAAATTAGGAACTTGGGATTAACATACACACACTACTATATATAAAATAGATAATCAACAAGGACCTACTGTATAGCACAGGGAACTCTACTCAGTATTCTATAATAACCTATATGGGAAAAGAATCTGAAAAAGAATGAATATATGTATATGTATAACTGAATCACTTTGCTGTACACCTGAAACTAACACAACATTGTAAATCAACTATGCTCCAAAAAACTTAAAAAAAAAGTGAGGTGTAAGGGGTCAAAGCTACTAGTGTATCAAGGTTAGGGGTTAGGAGTGGAAGAGTGAGGAGTCTTCTTACCCAAGTGGCCCTTGGCACATGTGGCATTGTGGGAGCCCCCTACAGGGCAGCGATAAACATCCCCCCTTCGGTCACCTGAAGGCCCATCCCAGGGGGCACCCACCAACATCCTGGGAGGAGGAAATGAATACAAGCATAGTGTAAATATGACACTTGAGATAGGCCAGAGTGAAAGGGCATGGTGACGGCAAGTCTAGAGCCCCAGCCATTTCCAAAGAACCAGATTAGTTTATATTTCCATCTACCTTGCCTCCCCTTTAACAGCTCTATCACAGACCCAATCCCACGGCCCCCTGGTTTCCTCCTCACCATCGGCGTCCACCCCCAACATGTTGTAAGACACTGTATCCAAATTCAGCCTCCGGTGGCCCTGGAAATAGGCGTGGGTGATGCACGTCCAGGTTAAAGGGGGAGCAGAGACCTGAGGGCCCAGGATCATAAGGTTAGCAGGAATCAGCCAGAGAGCCTAATGAATGCCCAGAGGTACAACCAGAGAGAAACCGTGAAGGGAACTTTTTGATCTCAGCCTATCTCCCTTCTTTTTACTCATAAGCTGCCCTGGACTCTGTGAATGTCATATACTCCAAGCAAGGATGATTTTCTTCCTGTGTTTGGGTCCAGATGTCTATCTGTGGCCCTCTGCCATGCTGTTGCACAGATGTATTTCCATTCCTATCCCCCAAATTTCATTTACAGACATGTCTGGAAGGGTCAAGTTTCCCTATTCTACATCATTCCTCCTACACATCCTCCTCTCCAAGCTGTGAGAGTCAAAAGAGGGAGGCCTTTCTGCAGCCCCAGAACAACTATTCCTTACAAATTCTCCCCAAACCCAGGACCATAGGGAACACAAGAGGAGGTTAGTGAACACTGCATGTCTGGGTCTCTTCTTGTCTCTTCTTGACTCCCAGGATCATTGTTACACTCTCACTCTCTTTCTCCAATGTCTAGGTCTCTGGCTGATTCCAGCCCTGGAAACCTCAGTGGTAATTAACTGGGTGGAGCCATTTGCCTGCCTACATACATGGTTTGCCATACATCCTTTCCAAGGGTCCCATCACTCCCAAAGTTTCTCACGATCCACTTCCTTTCTAATTCATCCCCCCTCTCAACAGCCCCCTGCCTACTTGCATTTCTTCCTTAACTCTCAGCCCACTCTAAATGCCCCCTCAATCATGTTCTTGCTGATTCTTCCCTCCCAACCCCAATCTGTTTAGAATTAGAGCTGGTATTTTAGGAAATGAAGATTACAGGGCACTGAGGAGGAAAAATTCCAGGCCTCTTGTCTCTCCCATGGTTCTTTCCCTGTGACTTGTTCCTTCAAGTAACCCCCCCTCAGGCCACCCCACCACCACTTTCACCAATGGCTATAGCTCTGTCTCAAACCAAGCTCATTTTCAGAAAAGTGTTTTGTATGTGAGCCTTTTTGTATCCAGGAAACTGGCAAGGCTGTATGACCAGGAACTGTAGCACATTGGTTAGATAAACCCAGAGTTCTGACCACACAGTTAGTCAGTTATGTCTCAGGAACCCAGAGACCACCAAGGGCAGGGAGAAGTAGGGAGGGGGATAATAGTAATCAGACTAGCCATGTGGAAGTTCACATCATGTTTCTTTTTGGTCACCTTACTCCTCCAGGGCTTAGGACAAAGTTTTATTTAATTGGACACAAATATTACACAAGGCACTGGACAGCTTCAGCCCTTGCCAGGCAGTCATATGTGTAGGCAAAAGAATGCAAACCCATGCGCATGTGTATGCTCACACACACCACACCACACACACACACACACACACACACACACACGAAACATAGAATCAGTTAACCTCTTAACCTAACTCCCAAAGAATTTTAACCATAAAGATCCCAATGCTAAACAATCCATATATCTTTCGTTCCCACCAGAAACCAAGAAGTTAACCTCCCTCACCTGTCAGGAACATCAGGGGCAAGAACAGGTGGGGGATGAGGGGGAACTCCATGTCTGGATGTTCTCTGTCTGCGTGAGAAGTCCTCTGTGCCTCTGTCCCTCTCCTTCTCTGTTTTCTGTACTTTCCCTCCTATCCTGCCCCCTCCCACTGGCAGCTAAAAATAAAGTTGGAAGGAATGGGAGGAGTAATGGTGGGGAAGTGTGGGGAGCCCCAGACCAGGGAAAGGAGGAATGAGCGATTTTAGTGTATTTCTCTGCCTTGGTGCTGCCCCCTGGAGGCATCGTCTCAGTATCCAAAGATAACACAATTCTTGACTTTCTGTCCTTTCTCTTCCTTTTTTTTCTATCCTTTGTTGTTGCCTAGCAATAATGCTTTCCTCAGGTTTGGAATAGAAGGTAGGAGTGGGAGATAGATTCTTTTTACCTCCTAACCTTATTTATCTCAACCTGGAATATGGAAAATGAAAGAGCTGATAACAGTGATATCATTTCCCCACCTACTCAGAGTCCCAACATGTGAAGACACAGCCCACCCACAAACCAAGACTTACCATCTCCATTCCACTTAGTTCTGTTTGTGACTCTTAGCCTATGCTGCCTTATGGCATTATAGTTTTTGGAGGAACTATAAACCATGAACTGGTATGGGGTATGCTTTGTGGAATCAGTATTATTACTTTAACATTAGACCCCCATCTCCTCAACTAAGCTATAAACTTCTGAAGTTGGGACCATGCGGCCTCTTAGCTTTCTGTATCTCTACCACTTAGTATTATGCCCTACATACTGTAGATGCTCAATAAAAGTCTGTGGGTAATGATGCCAGTGGCTAATCCTATGGAAAACCCAAACCATAGTGACAGAAACAGGGGCCTCAGATGACCAGAACACATGGGACCAGACCAAACATCAATGAGCAAATTGACCTTTAATTTGCTAACCTGGAAGGCTTTGCTATCCATCATGGGCTTGGGCCTCAGCTATTTACACAGAATCACTGTACAATATTTACAACAAGATGCTAAACATAGCATCATTCTGGATAGGCAAAGAAGGGGTATGGAAAGGCTAGAACAAGGCCGTGAAATCAAAGTGTAAGCAGAAACCTGCAGGTGTGAGTGGAGGGAAAGGTAAGGGCAAATCACGAGAAAGGTTGGTGAGGTAGACATGAGAGAGGAAAAGGAAGCAAGAAACTACTTCTGGTGCATGTGGGAAGAGTCCACTGGGACATAAAGCCTTCAAAATTATAATCTGGAGTCTGAAGGGGAAAATAACGGCCACAAGTCACCTTTGTGAGGAAAAAGAAGAAGGCAGTTAGAACCTTATAGACCATACCTTCTACCTCCCATACCAAAAAGTAATCCTGCTGATTAAATTCCTAGGACAGGGGACTGAGAAGGTACAAAAGAGATACAGAGACAGAATCTTAAATAGACTTAAGAGACAGTAAAAAGATTCAAGAGAGACACAGACAATGCAATGAAGGAGGAAAAGAACAAAAGCTCCAGCAGATCTGAACATGTGAATCATCCAAGTGACTTCACAAGTCACCTCTCCTCACCTCATCTTCCCCAAAGCTCCTCCCTCTTACTCCCAAATCTCTGGATTTTAGCTTTAACCAAGGAGTGGAGTTAGAATGAGGCCGGTACATGGGGACAATCTAAAATTCCATCTCACCAATTCAGATCCCCTCCTTATCCTGTACCAGAATATCAGGGCTTGAGTTGGAGCCAAGGGCAGATTAGGGTGAGAATAGACAGGATGGAGGACACGAGGCCACAAAGTCCCACAATTCCAGGACCACAGCGCCAGAGGCCTAGTTTGTCCAGTGGAATGAAGAGATCACAGGCATTTCTGACCACATCCAGCAGGAGAGGGGGATGACCTCGAAGGACCCGAGCCAGGAGCAAGACTCGGAGCCGAAGCTTCAGAGCCACCTGGGGCAGACCTCCTCCTGGAGCCCCTGGACCTCCAGGTCCCCCAGTTTCAATTCCTCCTGGGACTCCTCCTCCAGAACCCTTCAGTCGCCGACTACAAGCTGAAGACTCTTGTTCCATCAGTAGGCGAATCTCATAAGCATCACGACTCAAATTCATGATGAGGGAAAACAGATAGTACCTGGGATACACAGGGGAGAAAGGTCAGTACAGATACATATACCCACTTAGCATATCCAACAGAACATTTAAACTTTTTTCCCCCGTAGTGCAAAAGGATTACATATTAGAATACCAGAAGTGAATGTTATTACCCACTATTAGAAATGTCCTTCCACCTTTCTGTAACTAATGAGTTTATGTGTACCTTAAGATTCTGGCTTACAATAATGAGCATCATGAAATATTCCAACATCAACCTCATATTTCACTTTTCCACTTGGCAACCCATTAGCATACACACATTCAACTTGAACTACAATAATGCAAAAATTTTTAAAAGAACACCTTCAGGGCTTCCCTGGTGATGCAGTGGTTGAGAATCCGCCTGCCAGTGCAGGGGACACAGGTTCGATCCCTGATCCGGGAAGATCCCACAGGTGCGGAGTAATTAAGCCCACGTGCCACAACTACTGAGCCTGTGCTCTAGAGCCCGCGAGCCACAACTACTGAGCCCACGTGCCACAACTACTGAAGCCCGTGCTCCTAGAGCCCGTGTTCTGCAACAAGAGAAGCCACCACAATGAGAAGTCCGTGAACCGCAATGAAGAGTAGCCCCCACTCGCCCCAACCAGAGAAAAGCCCGCGCACAGCAATGAAGACCCAACGCAGCCAGAAACAATAAATAAATAAAATAAAATAATAAAATAAATAAATTTATAAAAAAAAAACAGCTTCAGTTGTTTCAAAGACTCAAACACATAGACCATTTAAATCCAATACTTTTGTTAAAGTGAACAAACAAAAAAATGACGCCAAGCTTGCCAAATGTGTTAGATTATAAATTCCTTAAGAACAGTCTACGTTTTTTGATTTTTAATCCATTCTGACAACAGTGGTCTGTATTCAATATAACTGTCCTACCTCTAATACATAATATCCTGAATCCACATCTATCTATTGTACTCCACCACCACAGTCTAAGCTACCATCATCTCTTGCTTTAGTCTTTTAACTGGTTTCTCCACTGCTACTCTTGTCCCCCACCCACAAGAATCTAGTTTCATATAGCAGCTGGCATAAACGTAAATCACATTATACACTTTCTTAAAACTCTCTGTGGTTTCCTTCCTATCACATTTAGAATAAAATACCTTAGACAGGCTTACAGAACTCAACATCTGACCCTGCCTCTCTAATTCCGTCTTGTACCATTCTTTCCTTCAATCACTATGCTCCAGCCACATTGGTTTCTTTCTGTATTTTGATCCCATTAAGCTTGTTCCTGCTTTAGGACCTTTACACTACCTCGTCCCTCAACCTGGAATAATCTCTCTCCAAAATCTTCAAATGGCTGGCTCTTCCTTGCACTTTAGGTCTGAGCTTACATGTCACCTCTTCAGAGAAGACTTCTCTGACCCTCGATTCTAAAGTAGCAAACCATTTACTACTGTCTATCACATGACCCTATTTTAATTTCCTGCACAGCACTTACCACTCTCTGATGTTTTTCTTATTTATTGTTTCTTTGTCCCCTCCCATTACAATGTAAGCTCCATAGGAGCAGGGATGTTGTCTTTACCACTGTATCCCTTTGTCTAGACCAGTGCCTAGCACATAGTAAGAGCCGAATAAATATTTACTGAATAAAAGTATAAACACGGCATATAAACTCTTCTAGGGAGTTGCTTTTCCATACCACTCCAGCCATGCCTCTGCCCCCACCCTTCATACACCATAAGTCTTGTTATAACTGTAATCACTGAGAAAGATGAAAAGAAAAGAGAGACATAAGTGGAGATGGAAAGATGCTAATATAATGTAAAATAACAAAGCAAATCGTAGGGAAACAAATAATATGTATAGAGATCATTTTATTCCCAAATCATATTCCTTTCCACCTTCATTACAGCCTGCTCCTTAGTCCAAGCCAACATCATTTCTTGGCCATATTAGGGCATCTTCTCCTCTTTAGCATTACTGCAATCCATTTACCGCGCTACAGCAAGAGGGATCTTCTTTATATGCAATTTGAATCATGTCACACCCCTACTTAGAAACCATTGTACTTAGGATAAAATTTAAACAAAACTAAATGAAAAAAATCCTACCATTACCTAGAAGTCCTTGCATGAATGATCTGGCCCATGTCTACCTGTCCAGTTTGAACTTATGCCCTTACTCAATACCGTCCACCACACTGGCTTTCTTTCTACTGCTCTAATTCCATGAAGTTTTTCTTGGTTCAAGGCCTTAGAATGAGCTATTTTCTGTTTGGAATGGTCTTCTCTGCTACTGTTTGCTTTGTATAACTTCTACTCAGACATCAGGTCTGAAATAAAATTTAATTTTCTCTAAGAGTTCTTCTCTGACCTTTCAATCTAAATTAGCTCCCCCTGTTATGTATCTCATAACACCCTGTACTTCCCACAGGTATTTGGTTTGGTGATTATTTGTTTTAATATCTGACTCCCCCCACTAGACTAGAAGCTTCATGAGAGCAGGAACCATAGCTCTTTGGCTCTTTGCTTTATTCCCTGGCTCATAGTAAGAAGCTACTAAGTATTTTTAGAATGAATGAATGAACGAGTAAGCAGTGAGGGGCATAAACCTGTGGTATAGACAAAAGCGGAATTAAAGCAATGTAATGAATATCTAGTCTTGTCCAATCTTAGTCATTCATCATGAAAGAGCATCTGTCTTCCATCTGCCCCCATTCATTATTCTCTGATGGTTTAAGATCTAAATGAAGGTTAGAAGCCAAGTGATTAAGATGTGTATATTATGGGAAGACCCTAAAAGATCATTCTCTCATGAACGGCAAGCTATGCAGTCTGGAGAATACGATAGGTCTTGTAGGATAAAAGGATATCAAACCTGAATGAACGCTGGGCCCACTTCTCCTGATCCACACGGGGAGCAAGTCCAGACTTTCCAGCCCACAGGACATTGTCACAGGCGAAGTACAAGGCTCTATTGAGGTGACTAACAGTGATGCAGAATCTCAGGACAACATCTGATAGGTGCACAGCTTGTTTGGCTGACTCAAGGGCATCTGCTGAGTTACCGAGGCGTAGAACTTGTGGGGATTAGCAAAGAAAAGGAAGGATTTGAAAGTAGAGAGGCAAACAGAGAGCAAGACACAGAAAAAGAGAGAAAGCAAGAGAGTGAAAGTCGAGCAAGTGATAGAAACAATAATAAACAATTTTTTTAAAAAAGAGTAGAAATAGTTCAATTTTTTTTTTTTTCTTGCGTTATGCGGGCCTCTCACTGTTGTGGCCTCTCCCATTTGCGGAGCACAGGCTCCGGACGCGCAGGCTCAGCGGCCATGGCTCACGGGCCCAGCCGCTCCGCGGCATGTGGGATCTTCCCGAAACGGGGCACGAACCCGCGTCTCCTGCATCGGCAGGCGGACTCTCAAGCACTGCGCCACCAGGGAAGCCCAGTTCAATTTTTTTTTTTTTTTTTACATCCAATTTTTATTAATTTGTGTCCCAGTTTAGTTTTCTCAAATTTGCCTCATTCTTTCCAATCCTTCATTACTCTTACACCTGCTCTCTCACCTCAATCGGGAGGCTTGCAGAGGATACGGGCAGAGGCAAATGAGGGAGAATCGGCAGAGGTCAAAAACAAGGAGGGACTAAGGAAGAATAGCTGGGGATGGAGGAAGTGTTGAGGTAATAAAAGGAAAGGCACAATTACTTACGCTTTCTCCCTAGGCTCAGATGACCCTCCAGTTGTCGAATCTGTTTCTGTAACTCAGAACTCGCCCCATGTTTCTGCAGTGCATGGCCAAGAAGGGAGCAAGCATACTGGGCGGCCCTGGAGGAGAGAGAGGAGAGAGAGGTAAGGTAAGGTGGAGACCTCCCTCCTCTCCCCCTCAAAAATGTACTTCAGAAGGCAAGGATGGGGCTTCCCTGGTGGCGCAGTGATTGAGAGTCCGCCTGCTGATGCAGAGGACACGGGCTGATGCAGGGGACACGGGTTCGTGCCCCGGTCCGGGAGGATCCCACATGCCGCGGGGCGGCTGGGCCCGTGAGCCATGGCCGCTGAGCCTGCGCGTCCGGAGCCTGTGCTCCACAACGGCAAGTATGGACTCCCCTTTCCCCTGTTTGTGACCATTCCCTTTCCTCCTCTTCATGGCCATATCTCACTGTTTCTCCTCCAGGCCAGGGGAAGAGACAGGCGTAAGAATAAAAAGGAGCCTAGAAGGGGTTGGGAAGCACTACTTCGAATTGAGGAAATAAGAGATCTGATAATGTAAGGCCTGAAGTGGACAATGAAGGCGGCAGGGGGTCCATCACAAGCACATCAGTGTGAGCATGTATGTGATATGTGAGGGAGTGGGGGATAGCTGGAGGACAGGTTATTCTTCAAAATAGGTGAACTAAGAGATTTTCCAGGCCCTTGAGATGAATTGAGACTAGAAGGCAAGGCGGGGGCAGAGGAGCTAGCGGGTGACAGTAGGGTGAGGGGACACGGGAACTTCGGAGTGCCTCCTCCGCTCTGGGAAGAGTCCAGGTCGCTATCTGCCACGGGGCGAACGCTCCTCATTCCACCATCGCCCAGTGAGGAAAGTGCTGGTCTTATGTGAACACATAACCCTCAGCGGCCCACTCGTGCCTTAGTTTCCCCATCTTTCCCGCGAGCAGAAACGAACCATGGCCTCACGGCCGGCTCAAATCAGCCCCTCTCGGTCCGTCCGGGCCCCCGTAGCCCGATCTGACCCTTTATGACCCCCATAGTGTGAACTGACCTCGCCTCAAGAAGGTCTTCCTCTGCCCGCCCTCCCCCCATTCCTATTCGGGCCGCACCTACACAGCCGCTCCCGGGCCTGGCTCTGAGCGCTGAAGCGGACCCAGGCGTCCATGACAGCGGCAGCCCCGGCTCCACAGCTTCGCTCCCGCCCCACTTCCCGCCCCTAGTCACGCCTCCTGGACGACCCAACGGTGCCGCGCGAGGGACAAACATCATCAGAAAATAAAGGAAGTGGAGCCGGCCCCTGAAGCGGTACTTCAGAACGAGAAGCCCTTGTCTCTGGGCCTATACCTGCGTGTTTTTTGTGCGTGTCTCCGTCGCCTTGTCCTCTAATCAGATGATCTCTGTTTCCTAAGCACACCTCCAGAGGCACATTCTTCTTTAAATATTCTGGACCAAGGGCGGGGCTTGCAGGAGTCCGGGCGTAGCGAGACGGCGCCGCTAGGATAGGGTTGCCCCCAACCCTGGGGTGTTTCCAGCAGAACACCCCCAACACACACACACTCACTCGCACGCTCCAACCGAATCCAGGGCTCTAGGGGCTAAAGAAGTCTATGGAAGTAGAAGCCAGCACCAGATCCCTGTTCCCTGCAGGACCCTGACAGTTGGACAGGTGACCTCCAGAATACAGACGGAGAGTCTCCAGAGACAGAGGCTTTAGTGGACGAAATTCGCAAAATACCCAACTCATATTCTTAAAAGGAGAGAGAAGAAACAGTGGACGCAGCTAACCTCTTCAAACCCACACTTCATCCCCCTACCCCTTTCCCTTCCAGGTCACTATGTCGGCAGGCAACGGCACCCCTTGGGGGTCAGCAGCGGGATCAGGAGTAGAGGTGGAGGGCGCAGAGCTGCTCACCTTCTCAGCTGCCGCCAAGGTCCGAGTGGGAGTGAATGTTGCGCTGTTTGTTTCTTCGGCTGGAGGAACCTGGCCCTGCTGTGGTCAGTGCCACGGCCGCAACCCAGCCAGCTCCGCCCCTCTCCGGTAAGACGACTCTTTGCCCATTTAGCAGCTGCCGACTTACTGGTCACTTTTGTGGTTATGACCCTAGATATAGTTATGCCACCAGGAATATCACTGTTCAATGGCTGGCCGGGGACATCGCATGTCGGACACTCATGTTCCTGAACTAATGGCCATGTATGCCGCAGCTTTCCTGCCTGTGGTCATTGGGCTCGACCACCAGCCAGGCAGCCGTACTCCACCCGCTTGGACCCTGCTCAACTGGAAGGAAACTTCTGGGAGCAGCCTGGGTACTCGTTTTCCCGCTTGCCTGGAAGGTGAGTGACTTGTCGGAACTCAGGGCTAGACTGGACAAGAATTTGGGTACACAACAGGAGCCTTCGGATTCAAGGGGTGTGCTTGGCCGTGGTCACCGTTAATCCTCAGCGTGGGCCTCTGCTCTCTTGCAAGTTAAGATCATTGCATGTTAATTTGTACTTCTATTAAGAGCCTTTGTTTTTACTACACTTGGCTTCCACCTCTTTGCCTCCTCCGAGTCCCACCTTCTTCAGATTATTGCAGAAAAACTCTAGGGCATGGTGGAAACATATATGGGAAGACATTAAGAAGACAGTGAAATCAGGGGCTTTGGGTAAAACTTTGTGGTACATTCATTCATCAATTCAGAAACTAATGTGCATCCCCCAGGTGCGTTCAAATGCTCTATCAAGGACACAGCAACAAAGTCCTGCCTTCAAGAAATTTATAGACTAGTGCAGAGTCAAATTAGTACACAATTACAATACAGTGTGCAGTTAAACATTATGCTAAAGGTAAGCATAAGGAGCTAAAGAACTGTCCAAGACCCACTCTTGGACAGTCAGGGAAAGCTTCCTGACTTCCCAGAGATGTTACAATTTGATTCTTGAAAGATAGGTGTTAAGACAAATTACAGCAGGAGGAATGCTGGAGAAGGTGGAGGGTGGATGATCTCAAAGAAGCTGCAGCTAATGTTGAGGACTAGAAAATGGTGAGTAATGAGCCTGGAGGGGAAGGAAGAACCAGATCACAAATATTAAGCTTGTACTTTATCCTGAGGGTAGTGGAGAGACACTAAAGTAAAAGGTGGAGAATGACATAATCAGATTTGTATTTTTTACTCTAGCTTTATTGTGGGTGTCAAAACTGGAACAAAAGGGAGCATCTTAACTTGAGTACCAAGTAATCAAATCTCAATATTGAAAATGAACTAGAAATCTAGAAAAAAAAAGCTAAATATGAAGCAATTTCTTCAAAAAAACCAAAACCACTACCACCATCTGGGAGGAGGGTGTAAAGCAGCATCTCTGAGTCTAGGGTTAGGATTGTCAGGGAGAGGGCTAAAATTTGTCTCTGGAATAATGCATTACAGAGTCAGATTTAAGATTTGATCCTTAAATCCTCAAATATTAGAAATATAACTAACAACAGTTAGTCTGACTGCAGTTCTAAGACAAACAAAAAATATTGCTTCCAACAATATGTTGCAAACAGGACCTCTGCTACCCAAAGTTTTAAAAAGCAGCATGTTGTCTCAGTGCAAAAGGAATTAGTTGGGTTTATATGAAGCAAATTTTAGATGTGGACTGGGAATTAGAATTAGGATTGCTTTTGTTGTTTGTATTACTTTGCTCTGTTTTTCCTGAGTCTAGGCTCTACCACTAACTAGCTGGATGACTTTGGATAAATCACTTGAAATATATAGGCCACAAGATTATGGAATAGGAGATGCATTTCATCCTTTCTTAGAGCCTGACAATCCAACAACAACAATGCAATCTCTATTTGCTTCAATAGCAAACTGACGGTAACATGATTCAGGTGCAAAAGGTGTTATTTTGGGCTCTAAATTAGCGACCTCTTGTATAAATTCTGCATTGCCCATGTTGCATTTAAAATATTAGTGTCAATAAAAAATTCTTAGTATGGTAAAGGGAATATTGGTGTAGTTAGAAATTATTTTTGTAGACTCAAGTTTTCAAGTATCAGAGGTAAAGACTTCTACAGTAGGTAAATTGCACATAAAATAGGGAAAGGAGAGTCAGAGGTAGAGCTATGGACCAAAACATAAGTCCAGGAGACTTGCCTATTTTTTAAATTAATTAATTAATTAATTTGGTTGTGCCAGGTCTTAGTAGCGGCAGGCGGGCCCCTTAATTGTGGCATGCATGTGGGATCTAGTTGCCTGACCAGGGATCAAACCCTGCCCCCTGCACTGGGAGCGTGGAGTCTTCTACGCCACCAAGGAAGTCCTGCCTATTTTTAAACCCCTTCTCACAACCTGTCAGGTATTTCTAGGCATGGTGCAAAATCGCACCCCCACCCCCCAAGAAAACGGCCAGAAACATATGGACTCAAGATAGGGGAAAAGGAAAGACCACTTCCCAACTACCTCAGAATAGCCTGATCATAACTCCAAGCAGTTCATAAAATTGTATGTCTGTGGCCCATACTATTCACCTTTCCTAAAAGTCCCTCATGCCTGCTGAAATCACTTTCCAAATGCCTTCCTTGTATCTAGAAATTTGATACCTACTAAGCTTGCCTTTTATCAAATTAGTAGTGACTCAATCTACCTTACCTGAAACCAAGGTACTAACCCTGAAGCTCTCAACTGAAAAATACTCATTACTGATTCAAACCAAAAACCCAGCAGTTTACCAAAAAGGAGAAGGGGCAGCCAACAGCATTTGGAAAATGTTAAATTTTATTATTTAACGTTGTTTCACCATTATAGTTGTACACATGACTATTACTACAGGTCACTTTACACAGTGACTGCAAAATGGCCTGAAATTTTAGCAGCACCCATTTTACACAAGATTTCTTTTTTCCACAGAATCACAGATAATTTCAGCTAAAAATGGTGAGAAAAAAAAAATGTTGGTGAGGTGGTAGAGATATCCTTTGATAAAATGCAATGTTAGAACAGTACTTGAGAAGACAGGGTTCTTTAAGTCCCAGATTTAACAAACATAGCCTAAGAGGAAGATAGGAATTTTCAAGATACATTCCTAACCTTTTAAATATGGCACCATGGATGTACCATTACTCAGCACTGCAGGAAATTAAGAACGAACTGGGATTATGCACTGTATTAGCTCCCAAGTTTTCTCAACAACCTCATTAAAAAAAAAAAAATGAATTGGGAAGAGATAGTGTTGAACTGGTGGGTTGGTTGGTATGGGAGGGGAAAGGGAGACCAGTTCTAATAGTCCTTGACTCCACTCCAGCTGTTCCTGTTCCACACCGTCCGCTGAGCTGGTCCAGTCCCCTTCACTCAGTGTCACCAAAGGCAGCTTCAAGGCTTGATGGCAAGAGACCACCTCTTCACCTTCTGCTGCCTCTTTCTGCTGCCACTGACTGCCATGACCGTCTGCTATAGCCGCACTGTCCTCAGTGTGTCCAGTCCCCGGACAAGGAAGGGGAACCATGGTGAGATCCCAACCCCCAGGCCCTAACCCGTACCCTAAATCTATTGCCTCTAGCCTCATAAATTTGATAGCTATCTATCAAACCAAAAGTGAGTTGCTAACCGTATCTCTAGCAGCTGATGCTGCACATAACTTTATTGAATGCCTTCAGTTCTAACCAGCCACCAGCCATCATTCTCTGGAGGTAGCTGGGCAAGAATTAAGGAGAAGGGTGGTCAGTATTCCTTTGCTCTTAGACACCAACAAGACTTCAAATAGACTTTGTAGCTTCATGTAACACAACAGCACCTCAATCGAAACCTTTTTTGCAGCACGTCTGTCATAATCTCTCGTGGGAGGGGAGCGTATAGTCCCAGGTTGGGAAGGGAAAGAAGGCTTTCACCATTCTCTTCCTTATAAGGGGAGAGCTCCATCTCACTATTTCTGCCCATCCATCAACTCAGAAGCTGAGTGGTTCTGTATTTTCTAAGTTCCCAGCCCCTGCCGGTGAATTTGCCCTCCACTGCTCCTTAGACAATCGCCCCCATGCTCATCTTCAGGGTCTGCGACTGGCCCTGCTTGTCTTGCTGACCTTCGTCCTCTGCTGGACATCTTATAACCTGCTGGGTCTTTGGTACTGGTTCTCTCCCACCATGCTAACTGAAGTGCCTCCCAGCCTCAGCCACATCCTTTTCCTCTTTGGCCTCCTCAGTGCTCCTCTGGATCCTCTCCTCTATGGGGCCTTCACCCTTGGCTGCCAAAGAGGGCACCAAGAACTTAGTATAGACTCCTCCAGGGAAGGAGCTTCTGGGAGAATGCCCCAACAGGAGATTCATACCCTTAGACAGATGAAAGTACAAACAAATGTGGCAGCAAGAAAGGCAGGAGAAACAAAAGAGACATTCCTATGACATCCATTTGCTCAGGAGAGCATATATAAGAACAGAATAATTATTCTCTAGTATCATGAGAATATCTCACTTGTACCCCTGGCTCCCTTAGCTTCCACGTAAAAGAAATACTGAGTAGCGTTTCCACTTTGACCCTAGGTGAGACTTGAGACTATATTTAATGTAGAAACTCACACAGAATTCAGTCCCTGGAAGAAGTATCTTCACAGTGACCCAGAGTGTCTTACTGTAAATAGTGCTTCAGAGCTTGCAATGTTAGAACAGGAAAGTAATTTTAGAAAACAAAAATTGGACATTTATTCATAACTCAAAAGAAACACTAAGCAGGTAGGGTAAGAGATTAAGTATAGACACAGTGAGTTCCACCCCAGCCCTATTTCTCCAAGGCTGCATAGTCAAACGGAATCTCTGGAGAGAACACCTGGACAACAGAGGATGGGTCAGCGACGCCTCCGGTCTGGACTCCTGCTGCGTCTGCGGCCACCTCTAGGGAGAAGGAAAAGGGGCAGGGTCCATCAGAGGGACATAATGCCATGTCCTTATTCTGTTTTGCTCATATTTCCTCCACTAAGATAGTGTTTCCCCTCTCCACTTTACCTCCTTTTGCCCTTGGGTGGACCCCGAACAAAACACCAGTCTACGCTGATCGGCTGTCCCATCAAATCCTGGCCATTGAGTCCTTCCATAGCAGCTTGGGCCTCCTTGTATGTTTCATACTCAACTAGAGTATACCCCTGGAACAAGTGAAAAGACAGATTATCAAAACTCTCCTATTCCATCAAGCTTTTTTCTACTCAAACAGAAAAATCCATAAACTCTAAAAAAAAATGTACATCATATATCCCTATTATATATACAACTTGTCTGTCTGTTTCTTTGCTATGTCTAACAAAATCAATCCCCAAAGTCATTTTATTTTAACTTTAATCTTGGCCAACCACAGCAAACATGGGAGAACTACCAATGCTGTCTAAGGGTTATGGGTGAAGAGAAGCAATGGAGTATCACTCAGAATACCTTTAGATATCCTGTACGTCTGTCCAGGTTGAGGTGGATGTTTTTTATTTCTCCATACTCTGCAAATTTATCATGGATGTCTTCTTCCGTGGCTTCCTCATGGACTCCAGTAACAAAAAGAATCCAACCTTCAACAGCTGTTCGGGGAGGAAGGGAGGTTGTTTGAGCACATGAAAGAAAAACTTCAAGCAAGATCACAGAAGTAGAGTGTGTGCAGACTCCACAGAGATTGGTTAAGCTACCTCTGACCCCATTCCTACTGGGTTTTATTTCATTGGCCCCTAATTCTCTACAGACAGGCTCCATTTACTTACAGCGCTGTGGTCCGGGTTCATCGCCATCCTGCTCCACGCTGTCATAATCCTCACGCATCCGCGCTCGAGACCCCTCTTCTATTAGAAAGACACAGGAGATCACCGGAAATCCCCCTCCTCCCACTGTTCACCATGAGTCTTTATGGGGACTCCAAAGCTTGTCGCTCTCGCCATTCTAGACCCCATTCCACCCACAAACACTCACCGGAGCCAAAGCCACGGCCCTTCCGTTTCTTCGCTTTTTCTTTCAGTTTGTGGATGCTCTCTGCAGCCCCAGAAGCGAAAGAATAAGTGAGAAAGATAACAGTTACTTACAACAATAGTCTCCTTCCAAGACATTATCTGAAACCAGACCCCACCACCTCCAGGTTCAGTCCCTTCCCGGCCCGCCGCCATTCCTCCCATCGGGGGCGGAGTCTCCAACCAACCGAAACCCAGTTCCCCGGCTCCCATCCTCCCTACTGGGGAGAAAGATATATTTTCCTAATACGTCCTTCTCTCGCACCTTCCCCGCTTCCCGCAGCCGCCTCCACTGTCCTCACCGTCCCCATCCTCATCCATGGCGAAATCCTCGCCGCCGGCCTCATGAAGATCCAGTACGTCCGCCATCCTGCCTAAGCTCTAACTCTCGTCCGTGGCGCTCAAGCACTTGGCTCCTCGAGAAACTGTCGCCGATGGGAAAGGTCTCCAGTCAAGTTGACCAATTAAAAACTAACTCTTAAGTCCTGCCCTCGGCGCGGTAATAATACGCAGTGAAGGCGGGCCTACTTTGGGAAGATACCGGAAGTGCTCCTGTAGCCATCTTGAGCGGGTCTCGAGCAGAAAGGGGCAGCCCCGTGTAGGACACGCTGGGGGTGTGGGCGGAGTTAGTGACTTACTCTTACCTAGAGCAGACAACGAGAAACACTACTGACAGTGGAGCCCAGCCTAATTTTATTAGAGGGTTGCTTTTCGTCTCTTTTCATTCCATTCCAGGAAATGGAAGTTGAAGAAAGATTTTTCGCTAAAAACTTGCAGGCCTAGACTGTTCCGAGGAGCAGCCGGATCTGTGATGGAAGCATTAAAAAAAAAAAATTGTTCGGTCAGCAATGCTGCCTCAAGAAGCTGCTTCTGGAACGTACTGCAGCATGGCCTTTCTCTCTCAGAAAATCAGCAGACCTGGGTGTCCGTGTTGATTGATGAGACAGATATCAACTTTTCTTTTTTAAAAAATAATCTTTCTGGGAATTCCCCGGTGGTCCAGTGGTTAGGACTCCTGCTTTCACTGCAGGCTGGGTTCAATCCCTGGTCAGGGAACTAAGATCCTGCAAGCTGCCTGGCGCGGCCAAAAAAATAAAACTAAACATCTCTCAAACTGTGCCTACCACCTCTGGGAATTAAAAAATCATGGCTTTAAACAAAATAGGGGCTTTAGCTTCTTTGAGGATAGTACAGATATTTCACGTTTAAAAACCCAGGAGTTGAGGCAAGGAAAATATTGCCCCCACATTCTGGAATCCGACGTAGGCCTTACACAAACAATGGTGGACTGCATATTCACTTATTTATTATTTTTTAAATCAAACAGTTATGAATGCCTATATGTGTGTCTAATATTAGAAGAGGTGCTAGCAAGACAAGGGGAAATACTTGCATTATCAACAATCACTTTATAATAACATTATGAAAGTGATCGTTGCCATCACAACGCACTAAGGCAATACAAAGAAAGTTTCTAATAGGATGGGAAGTAAGGAGAGTGCATTTAAGGGAGGGCTTCCATTTAAACTTGGCCTTTAAGTCTGGGTAGTTTTCCAGGCAAAGGAGTTGTATTGAGACTAAGATACACTAATCCATTCTCTGCAGTATGTAGTGTGATCTTTTAAAAAATCAGTTGGTCACATCTCTACTAAAAACCCTTATTTGATTTATTTTTGCACTTAGAATAAAGTTCAGACTCACACAGCCTGCTCTGCCTATGTCTCCAAACTCTTCCACCACCATTCTTCCCTCTCACCCATTAAGCTCTCCCTATACTTTCCCTCAACTATGTTCTTCTCTTTCCCATCTCTGGACTTTTTGTAACTCTCTGTCCCTGATGTTCTTGCTCCAGCTTTTCACATGGCTAGTTCAACCCCGTCCTGTAGGTCTCCCTGAGATACTACTGGCACCCAGAGGGGTCTTCTCTACTTATCTTTCATTCTTATTTCCTTCACAGAACTTAAATTCAAATCTTTAATTACCTTGTTTACTTTCTAACTTGTTTATTGTCTGTTTCCCCTTAGAATGTAGTCCTTATGGCAGAGATTCTTATGTACAACTATCCTCAAAGTTTAGACCAGTGCCTGGTTCATAGTAGACATTTGGTAAATATTATTGAATGAATATCAGAATGGCAAGAAATTCTGTATGCCTGATGCTGTGTAATCAGGAAATAAAGCTGGAAATATAGTTTAGGGCCAAACTGTATGTCATGCTAAGGATTTGGAACTTACCCTATAGGCAAGAAATTTTTCTAATTCAATATTTTAGTATTCATAATTTTTAACATTTGCCAATAGCCCCCATACTATTTTCAATTTGTGTTTTTTCCTTAAATAGACTGGCGTTTTAAACAAATTTACACTAAATTTAAATATCACTGCCATAAATGGAAAACATATTTTTCTATTACAAATTCAGCTAAAAGCATAACTAGTAAAAATGAAAATGTTTGGCCATGTACCACCTAAAATCTTCTCAGATAATACCAAGGGTTCACATATAAAATTTGGGAAGTGCTGCTAAAGGTACAAATAGCTAAGTGATGGTTTAAGCAAGGGAGTGGTACAGTCCTAAGTATTTTAGAAAGAAATCTGATAGTAGCGTGGAGGATGTTAAGAATGAAGGTAGAGACTAATTAGGAAGCTCCTGCAGTGGTCCAGCCCCGAGATGATAAAGGACTGAACTAAGACAGTAGATATGGACAAAACAGATTGGGAAGTTTGTACAGAAAGTAAACTCAACAATAAGTGACTGATTAGATGATAATAGGGAGGCATCGAGGATGGATCTGAGGTTCTAGCTTAGGTAGCTGGGCAGATAATTTCTATAGCAGATCTGGGGAGTCAAAGAGGAGCACGTATGGAGAAATGGTTTTATTTTAGATATGTAAGTTCAAAGAGCTTGTGTCATTCAGGTGGTAATGTCCAATATGTGGAAATATAGATATAAAAGCTCAAAACAGTTTGGGGGACTTCCCTGGTGGCGCAGTGGTTGAGAGTCCACCTGCCGATGCAGGGGACACGGGTTAGTGCCCCGGTCCGGGAAGATCCCACATACCGCAGAGCGGCTGGGCCTGTAAGCCATGGCCGCTGAGCCTGCGCGTCCGGAGCCTGTGCTCTGCAACGGGAGAGGCCACAACAGTGAGAGGCCCACGTACCGCAAAAGAAAAAAAAAAAAACAGTTTGGGGTGGGAGGAATAGTTTTGAGCATTGTATGATAGTGGGTGCGATTGCCAGCGGAATGGGTAGAGCTTCAGGAGAAAGGGCCAAGAACAAAATTCAGGCTCCTCAAATGTCTGGAGAAGCGGAGGCAGATGCCTTCCCCCAGCAGTACAACCTTATTTCTACCACCAAAAAAATACTAAGAAAAGTTCTTTTTTCATATATATATAAAAGAAAGGGTCATTTTAGAGCTCCTCTGATACATAGGTCTCAAGAAAGAATCAATCTGGCTCACTAGACAAAAATCTATTTTTAATTGTATAAAATTATACATATAAAATACATAGAAAGTACTAAAAGGTAAGTAAAACTTTAACACCAAAAGTAGACAGATCAGGGAACAATTTTTCTCAAGTCCTTTGGGATCTTACTGGTTGGTATTTGAGAAAAATAATCCAGGAGGTGCGAAGACAAGTTCTTCCCATAACTCAACACCCCTTAACACTTCCCAGAGAAAAGAGCAAAGGAGAAATGAGGGTTTATGATATCTGGATTATAAATATCAATAAAAATTGAATAGACACACCTATTATTTAATGTAGGAGCCTCTGCTCCAACCCTACATGTGCTTCATGGAATATAGAGATGGAGCTTGGAGAATTCAAGGAAATCCCTTTCAAGCACCAATACAATTGTTGCTAGATTCCTTGCCTCTGATCCCATATGTACTGGTCACTAAGATGATTTCAAAAGCAAGAAAGCTGACTTTCATCTTTTCCCTATCTGATCCAAAAGAGCAAACGGTAGCCTGTTTCCTAACCCATTTCTAAAAGCAAAGTGTATAACTGTTAAATGGAAAGTGTAATTGCAGGAACATTAATTTCCCAAACTCAGTTTAGGAAGTGCACTGAGCTATAATATAGTATAAAGGTGATTACAGAAACAAGGAGAAAATATATCTTAGAGAGACCTACAAAAAATTCTCCCAAAGGGAAATGCTTTAGCTGTACTCCAGATCATTTCTCTCCTATTTTACCCAGGAAAGAGGTGGGGGAAGAGAATAGTATTAAAAACACAGGTAGCTGATCATTGATTCTTTTTCCCCTCCTGCAGTCTCTCATGGTTCCAATTAGGAAGTGCCATAATGCCAAAGTCTCATCTCATGAGTTTTCTGATCAACTCATGCTCTAATAATCAATGTGGAGGAAGAGGAAAGAAAAGAGGGAAAACAAATGTGAATCTAAGGTATATACATCTAAGGTCGTAAACAGTAGCCACTTCGTGGAAGTAGGAGGAACATAGCCCTCACCAAATTGGACAGATAATGATTCCAAAGAGCAAAACGATGGGAGGAGAAAAAGGAGGGAAATATGCTTTATCTTCTACCAATCTCTGCAGGCAGGAAGGTCTATAGCCAGGGCTTAACTAAGCGAGGTGAGCAGGGGAGGAGGAGTAAAAAAAGAATACTGAAAGGTAAGCAACTTCAGCCCTGACCCCCTCAGTAGAGTATACTGGAAATCTGGACTACTGGTATGGTAGGGTATGCATGCCCCAGAAGCAACATAGGTGCTAAACCCCTACAGATTGTTTATACTCCCTCTCTTGTTTCTGAGCAGTTTCTCAGCAATGATTTTAAAAATAAGAAACCAGATCTCCACTTCCTTCCAAATAATAAAGTAAGGAAGCCCCCAAAATGAAGTACCATTTGCAGGCAGAGGAGGAGTAAGGTAGTGGTGTGGAGGTGGGGGGTGTAGGTTAGGAAATATCTAGTTACTGGAGGAACAACTTGGTACCAAGTAGCCCCAGCTCAAGAGAAACCAAAGCCGAAGTCTTCATTTTCATGTCCTGTTGGGTCCAAGAGAAAGCAGGAATGAG
>NW_006786767.1:86050-108758 GCF_000442215.2 Lipotes vexillifer | reverse complement strand
AGGAATGAGGGTGAGGTTGGGGCACACAGTCCTTATTCAAGCTCCCTGTTATTTTAAAAGGAGACATGAACAATTAGTCAATCATTTTGTGCTACTGAAATGACTACACAGAGTAACTGGAGTGTAAGAGCTAACAAAGCTCCAAAGACAGACTGCTCTCCTTGTAAAGTGGTGTGGAGATGTTTTAAAAGCAACTACAACCAAAAACTACAAGTAAGAAAAGGGATCTCTCAGCAAATAGGAATCCAGGTGTAGAATTTATACATACATATACATATATATATATATATATATGTATGTATGTATTTTAAAGTATAAAACTGAGAAAGTATGTACAGAAATCACACTAAGTCTTAGAAAGGACATATAAAAAACGGGCCTGGAGAGGATGGGGAGTATGTGGGTAGATGCCTAGCAATTGGAAGAATGCATGTTGCCCAACTGCCCAGCAGCCAGCATGAGAATATCTTTCTTCTCCTTGTGGAAGCGCAGCTCCTTGCCTGCCAGCCGGGCTTCATCCAGCTCCCTCTCAGTAGAGGCCAGCTCTCTAGACAGCGCTCCTGGCACACTCTGCTCCCGGCTCACCCAGTCCAATGCCATTTGGTGGCGAATATCATCGTCTAGGGCCCGGTGTGAATAATGAGCCAACACTTCCTGGAGGGGGAAAGGAATGTCAAAGTCACGGACAAAGTAAAGGTTCATACCACATTGACCCAACTGGGACTAGGAACTCTCAGCCTTTGAGTCGTAACTGAAGTCAGCACTGGAGTCCTTTGAGGAGATTCTTATGGGGAATTTCCTGGTGGGAGAAGCAAGGCAGGTAAAAGAATCACAGTTAAGATTTTAAAAGGAAAGATTATGGGAATGAAGCCTTTCAGTAAGGCTTTCAAGATTCACAACCTGGTAGGCTTGCTCATTCTAACACAACATCCACCTCCAAATAGTCCTTCTGGGACTTCCCTGGTGGCACAGTGGTTAAGACTGTGTGCTCTCAATGCAGGGGGCCCGGGTTCGATCCCTGGTCAGGGAACTAGATCCCACGTGCATGCTGCAACTAAGAGTTCACGTGCCACAACTAAGGAGCCCATGTGCCGCAACTAAGACCCGGTGCGACCAAAATAAATAAATAAATATTAAAAAAAAATAGTCCTTCTGCCAGACTCCCCTCACCCATAGGAACTCTTACCTGCCGAGAGCACTGTCTTTCTCTCATGGCCTTAAGGCTGCCATTCCAGTGCAGCAGTTGAAAAACTGTCATTAGCTCCTGGAGGAAGAAAATATGAAGTTCCAGGACAGTGGCATATATATTGGGGGGTTGCATCAGAATTAAATGGGGAAACTTTCACAAAATGTAGTTGTGGCAGCATCTCTTATACCAACTCTGATACGTCTTTGGGGGAAGGAAGATATTTATATTTTGAAAAATATCCTAATAACCTTTTCTGCCTTCTTTTCCAATTGAGTGTTAGTAGGAGGTGCGCACACATGTGTGTGTGTGTATGTGTGTGTGTGTGTGTGTGTGTGTGTGTGTGTGTGTGTGTGTGTGTATACAGGCTGACCCATGTTATTAGATCCAGGGAAGTAGATAGAATAGTATAGTACCTGGAACTCCAACATTGACTTGCCCTTGTTGGATTCCAACATGAATCGGAAGGCACCGATCCCTGTATTTGGGTTGTCAGCTTCTTCCCTGTTGCCCTGGTAACAGAGGAAAGGAAAAGACAAATAGATTTTCAGTCAGGATTATCACCTCAAAGAGCACTGTCCAAGAGGAATATAATGTAAGCCACATGTTTAATGTAGTTGCCACATTACAGTAAAAATATATAATAAATATTAATTTTAATAGCATATTTTATTTAACCTAATAAACTCAAAATATTATTTCAACTATAATCATTATAAAAATTATTAATGAAACATCTTTTTCTTGTACTAAGTTTTCAAAATCTGGTGTCTCTTTCATCTTACAGCACATCTCAATTCATACTAGCCACATCTCAAACGCTCAATAGCTATATGTGGCTAGTGGCTCTTCTGCTGGTCAGCACAGTCCTAGAGGCCTCCAAAGTCACCACACATTTTAACTTAGGTGACAGAGAAATGTCAACCTGGTTTTCCCTATTTTACAAAAGGGGGAACACTGAAACATAGAGAAGAGTCCTGATTTAGCTAAAATAAGAGTGAGTTCAGCATACAGGATTGGACTAGCCTAGAGGACAATTGACAAATGCATTTTAAAGGGCAACAATAAAAGTCATAAGCATGGCAAAATCTGGGTAGCAGTTTGGCCTCCTGGACATTTGCTTCGTGTGTCTTCTACTGGTGACATGACCCTGCAGGGGTAGAACTAAGATACATTGTCCTACCTGAAAGCCTAGTGTGTACAAAAAAACAATACAGTATAGAAGTTAAGAGCGTGGACTAGAGCTCCTACTAGTCTTGCGGCCTTGGTGAAGTTATTTAACCTCTCTGTTCCTCAGCTACCTTAACTGTAAAATGAGAACAATCATAGATCTACCTTACAGGATTGTTTTAAGAATTAAAGAGTTTTTAAATTTAAACTTAAAAAGAGATAAATGCAGTCTAACAATTCCAATCATATAATTTGAGTGCATTATTGTATTGGACCTGGTGTCCAGTTACACAAATCCATTCAGGCACTGGCTCTGGTTTGTGCTATTTGGTGGTGGTTTCATATTATTGGAGATAATTCCAGATCCTAGGGACTCCCAAAATAAGGGCATCTCCTGGTTTACTAGTGACCCTTTTGTCAACCTGATCTAGAGGAATAAGGCCAGGAGACTACTGGGAACACAGGGATCCAACTTTCTCCTCCTGCTTCCTGAGAGGTTTCCTGCTCTTTCTAGCCAGTTCCACACACACCCCACCTCCCAAGATAAGAACTTTATTCTGCTCTCTTTGAGCAAGGGGACTGGATAGGGGTCAGGAGCCAATCAAGTTATATCCAAATTCAGTTTATTGTGGGATGCTTTATCATGAGGTTTTACTGTACATGTATCACACCTAAAATAATGCCAGGCACTTAGTAAGTATACCATAAGTGCTAGTTTATTATTATTATTTGCTTTCACTGTGCTAGAATTAACAAGAAGTCAGAACTACTCAAAATCAACCCACTTTGTTTTGTGGCTCATGAGAAACAATCATGCCACATGTAGTTAATCTTTGTGGTGAAGCAAAGATCACATAATTTGGATTTAGAAGTGAAAATCTAGAGGCAGGAAGAAAAATGGTGGTAATTTTCACCATTAGGATTTAGGGATCTAAAGCAGGCAATAGTTTTCATTTTTATCTATAATAGTTCAATGCGATACCTTATTCAGTACCTCCAAACTTTTCCATGATATGGCCCAAAGAAAATAATGACCCTATCTGTACAGCCAACTGGGATATACAGAGAAGGCTGCTGGCAGAGCAGCTGCCAGCAGAGGCTGTGGGGCAGAGAAGTCCATCTGCCCTAGGCCTTGTTCAATTCCCCTGAGAGTTGAGGGGATCAATATCATGGCACATCTGTAACGTATTTGGAGTACACCAGTGTGGAATGACCCACCATTGGCAAGTTCTACCACATATGACACTTCTACACCTAACAAGGTGATATATGAGCTCCATTTATTCAATAAACATTTAATCACAGAATACTTGATTTAGCGGTAGGAACATTAGAATATAATTGGAAAGGAATTAGAGTTAATTTTAATTTAACCTACGTATTTTACAAATGAGGAAACTCAGACCCACAGAACCTAGGTGATTTGTCAAAAGACATAATATAGTATCAGATTCAGGACTTTTGAAGGACAAAAGCTAAAAGCAAAGAATGTGGACATCACTCTTTGCCCATGGCTAAGACCAAATGAAAATTGTTATTCTGGAGTATGGGAATTCCATTGGGATATTAATGAGAAATCCATTAAGTTCTCAATTTGGGGGGTTAATCAAAAAAGAATAGTGGCATGAGAAGAATAACAGTTTACATTTCTTAAACACTTTGTAGCAGACACTGCTGGTGACCTATCCAATATCTATTTCCTTCTTCCTTACTAAAGAACCTTAATCTTATTCTAGTGCCTATACATCTCCCAATTGCCTCAGAGAAGAGTGATTTTTATCCTAACTCCAGTGGGTAAATCCTAATCCCTTTTGCCTGTAACTGGTTTTAAGGTGGGAATTCTGGGCATTGGGTGGTAGAGGGGAGTTCTGCTGGAGAGCTTCTGGGAAAAGATTCCTTACTACTAAAGAGACACGAGAAAAGAAGATCTCTTTCTGTCTCTGAGTTTAGTTTTGTCTGTATTTAACAACTGGAACTCTGTAGCTGTCTTGCACCCTGAGGGGAGTCAGCCCAAGGGCAAAGCCAATATCTAGAGGATGGCTGAGTTGAGATGGAAAGAATTTGGGCCAGTAGATGATGACATTCTTCCCCCCCACCAGGTTAAATGTCTGCTTTATTCAGATCCAGTGACCAGAAGCCCAGGCAGCCAATTTTGCAGGAGATTTTGCACCTGAGTGTCTCCCTGCCAGACCCTCCCAAGAGTGTGCTCCTACAGATGGGACATCAGAACTCGTCCTTTATGTCAAAATGGGACTGGTCTTCAGGCTTGAAGTCCAGGTTGGGGCTGCCATCCTAGATGATGACATTCTTGATCCATCGAATTATCTAGCCCTGAAATCTGCCCTACTTCTAGACTTCCTATCATGTTAGATAATACATTTCCTTCCTTTATTTATTAAGTCAACTTTAAGTGAGATTTTCTATTACTTGCATCCAAAGGCACCTAAACAGATAACATGTACTAAGTGCTGGAACATATTCCCTTTTATCCAATAATCCTATGTGATAGGTATAATTGTTATCCTATTCTACAGCTGAGGAAACCAAGACAGATTAAATATCTTGTTCCAAGTCACATAACAATTGAACCATAATTTCAAAACGATGAATTCAGAGCCCATGCTCATAACCACTGCTTTCTATAATCCAATCTAATGTTTCATTTTATAATACACTAGGTGACTTAAGAATGAAAAATGTGGTTTCTTAATTTTAACTGATTTGATTAATATAAAAATGTTTTTATTCCCTGCAGATACTGCTGACTGGGGCAAAAAGTAATAGGAGAAAAACAGATGGGTCCTAGGTTACAGAGGGATTATGATTCAGAGTGTTCAATACTAATCTACAAAACAGATAACTGAAGGAGTTAGTATATGTAATTACATCATAAATGCAAAGAAAACATAAACAGAAAATTGATCTGACTTTATCTCCCTATCAATGGTCTTGTGCAGAGGGAGGAAGAAGGCAGTGCTAAATTCTAAGATGTACCTCTAAGCTAGAAAAGTCTGTAAGTTGACTTGGGTTCTAGTCTTGGCTCTACCATTTACAAACTATATTACTTTAGGCAAAACTTCACTTCTGTGTTTTTAGTTTCCTCATCTGTAAAATAGGGGTAATAATAGTACTTACACCTCATAGGATTGTTGTGAAGATCAAATGAGATAAAATACATATAAATCCCCTCAAATAGTCCCTGGCACAAAATAAATACTCAATTAGGATTAGCTATGGTTATCATCATTATTGTTATCATTTGAAAGAACAGATGTTCTTTTTAAAGGGAGTAAATAAATTACACTCCCCATTCCTAGAAACGTAAAAAGACAAAACACTTGTATTATAAAGTGTTCTTCATTAATAAGATGAAGTAATGGAGGCAGGAAACAAGTGACAATAAAAACAGTCAAAAAGAAAGAACAGTGAAGGAAGAAGGGACTAAGGTCTTAAACCAAAATTGGGAAAAGTGAAATTCAAGCTCAACTTTTATTTTGTAATACCTCTAAACTTCCATAAATCTTGAAATAAAGGTTTCTAGATACCAAAGAGATAAATGAAAGAGACAAAATAACAAAAACAAAAACACACATAGAATTAGAGACTGAGACATGTGGAGCATATAATACAAAAGACTGACAGAAAATAAACAGAAATGCAGACAGGAAAGAAAACCAAGAATTCACGCTCTGTTTCCCAGGAATATACAAGATTTCCCAATCAGCCAATTCTCCCATCCCCCACTCTCCTCCCTTCCAACTCCAAGTAACTTACATTGAAAGATGCCAGGGCCTCAGAGACACTCTTCTCAATGAACTCATCAGTGATTCTTCGGGAAGGATGTTCATTAAACACAGAGTTCATTAGCGCAATCTTTGCAGCACTCCGCCGGGCTTCAGCTTTTGTGGGGCAAAACTAGGCAGGGAGACAGAGAAAATATGTGCGCATGTGTATCTGAGAGAGAGGAAGGAAAAGTGGGAGGGAAACACTTGGGATAGAAGACACTTGGATACTCTTTGGCAAAATCAGTTTGTTCAACACACCCTCCAGAGTTTTTATTGTAAAATGGTTGGGGCATTTGGAAACATAAATTTGATTCAACATCCTGAAGTCATTAAGGAACTGGAGACAGCTGTAGCTCATACCAAACTGAATGCAGGATGAAGAAGACTGCTGAGGTCAGCATATAATCACTGGATATGAAAAATACCCCTGTTTAAACTGTCAAGAGAATTAATTACTCAAAAGCCAGATTCTGGCCAGCCTGTTAGAAATCTGTATCTTGTTCTCTTATTCTGCAGACAGGCAAGAATTTTTTCATCCCTCTAGATAACCTAAGATTAGAACAAAGCTATGTCTAGGCTGCTTCTGCAGAGGAGCCCTCTAGTCTCTATCTGAAGCACCCATTTGGGATTCTTGGACTTTTCTTTTAGCTACGTGCAGGCAGTTTCCCCAATAATGTAGTGAGCTACAGAGCTATCCCTGAACAGAGTCTAAGGTCTGAGGAAGGATTTTATAGTCTTCTCCCACTCCCTCCCAGTAGAAGCAAAGAGAAGAGAGGTGGCTAGGGAAAGGAAAGCTGACCCGAGGAAAACAAGAAAAAAAATTTAAATTAATTCATGTTTCTACATGGTATCCAACATATGTAGTATCATAGAACAAGCCTGATTTTCAAAAGTCTTAAATCACTCAACTTCAGATCCCTAGCCACCTTTATAATTCATCTTCACTGGCTGCCTCAAAGGCCTCTGTGCCCTCTGTCATTTATGATTAGGATGAGAGAAAAGGAAGAAAGTGATGTTATAGTTTTAAAAAGTAGACCAGGTTATGTTTGCTACTTAACCATCCTTAATATCAGTAATTCCCAGTTTCCTTTAGCTGACAGGTCTCTCTGAAACTACATATGGAGTTTGGTACATTAATCCTGTCTTCTTGCTTATTCAGTTTCTCTGTTTCCACTTCTCTCACTATTTATTAGCCTGCTGCTCTTTCTACTATATAGTGCTCTTTCTGAAAAGTCATCTATGAAGAAAACCACCAGGAGAAATTTCACCTGCCAAAGTGGATATAAAAGATATAAGCTAAAAGGGGCCAAGATAGATAATTCTACTCTTTCAGGAAATAACAGAAATCAAATTACTCTAATGGTCCAGTTTGGGGCATCCCCATAAAATTATTAAATCTTTAATCAACAGTATGATGAGGTGGGAATAGGAAGGAAAGGTCTTATTTTCTAGTAGCAAAAGATAAACATTAGTCATCTTGGGCATATGTTTATTTCTCTGAAATGGCTGGGGTTCTAAGAAAAATTTAGTCACCCGACTTGAAATGAAGCTTCCTTAGGTCTGTTTCCGTTTGAGGCAGGAACTGAGCTACAATGGCTCTCATTCATGCAACAGATTTATTACGTGTCTATTCTCTGCTGGGCACTGAGTTTGATGGTAGAGATTTAAAACTGAACAAGAAAGAAGACAGACACTACCTCTGCCTCCGTGGAGCATAGTCCACTAGGAGAGAGAAACAGTCAATTACGATATGTTTTGATAAATGATATGATAGGGGAAGTTCAAGGCACTATGGAAGCACAGAGCAGAGGGTATAACTTTGTCTAAGGGTTATATAAACCATACAGAAAACAGAACAAAAGTGTCTAGTCTCTTCTCTAAATTCCTACTCAGGCTCTAAGTTGACATTTCAGGAGGCTACCTTCCTATGTGCAATGTGAAAAATCCATCTTTGATGATAATATTCACACTAGTCAAATTTCTTGTTACCCTGTAATAGCATCAACGCTTTTCATCATCATATACTACAGGATTTTCATATAATTGTAGAATGCTAGTACCAGAAATACTGGTTAGAAATAATCTAATCTATCTCCTTCATACTATAGATGGGGAAACTGAGGCCCAGAGAAATTACTCGACTTGCCCTGTTAGCAGTCAGGGGAACAAGAATTTGGATCTCCTAACTCTTAGATGAGTACTATTTCCACCATATATAGTCCCTCTCCTTTGATCTCTTAGAGAACTCAAACATTGCTTTCCTTAGTGATAGCCTATGAAAAAGTACCAGGGGTAATGAGTATTATTCTACGTCCTCAAAAAGAGATAGCAGGAAGTTGGAAAGCCAGATTAGAACATGAGTTAGATGCTAGTAGTCTGCTTTTCTATCAGCCTTCAAAAACTCAAACCCACTTTGAATTTGAGCATGGTTAAAAGAAAAGCATGCTACTGAGGTTTTTTCTGCTCAAATGAGCCTCAGATGCTTACCAGAATGATTTGCCCAGAATTGGTCCAAGTCCTCAAATATGTGACTTTGGATAGAGATTTAATGGCCAAAGTGATAGAGAAAGACATTAGTAGCACCTAAGCGTTTATCTTTGCTACTGCTGCCTCAGAACTCTTACCTGGAAACTCCCAAAGCAACTTCCCCCAGGCAGGGTGACATAGCAGACATAGGGAGGGCTGTTGGAGGGAACCATCTCATAAACCACGAGAGCCCCATTCTTCAAGTCAGCCCCACGGGACTGTTTCATCTGCCAGAATTCCTGAAGTGCCTCCACCACATTCACTACAAAAAGAGAAGTAGTTAAGTTCAGCAGTAAGAACACTTCCAAGCAGTGCTCTGCCTCAATACAGTATCTGTAACCTGTACTTACATTAAGAATCTAGCCCCCTTAGCTCCCTACCTATTACCATTTAAAAGCATTTTAATTAATAAGCCTATGCTGTGATTAAGTCCATTTGCATAGGGAGACCACAGTATGCCTGCCCTCCTCCACCACCTCCCTAGTTCACATTTGATTAGTCCTAGACACCAAAGGAGAATAGCATAAATATTGGAGGCCAGAGTTTCCAAGGTCAGCATACCATTATCACTGACTGATGAAGCAGATTATTCCACAATTGGTCAGCTGGCCTAGAAGAGTGATAACCACCATGATCGTTAAGTGCTAACATTTACTGAACGCTTACTGTATGTCACATTTTCTCCAAGTGCTTTACCTATTTAATCACAACAACCTTATGAGGCAGGTACTTTTATTTTCCCCATTTTGCAGGTGAGGGAAATGAGGCATAAGGAGGTTAAATAACTTGCCCAAGGATATAACAGCTAGAAAGCAGAAGAGCAAGAACTCAAACCCAGGCAGTCTTGGTTCCAGAGTCAATGTTCTTAACCATTATATAATACTGTCACTCAAGGAAATATGGCCCTATTAGCCATTTTCAAGGCTGTGCTTCTGGTGAGCAAACCCATGACTAGATTCCTTTTCCATCCTGGAATACTATGTGTATACTAAATAAATATATGAGAGAGAGAGAGACAGAGACAGAGACAGAGAGAGAGAGACAGAGGCAGAGAGAGAGACAGAGACAGAGAGAGTGAGACAGAGAGAGAAAGACAGAGAGAAAGGGAGAGAAAGAAAGAAAGAGAGAAAGAAAGAAGGAAGGAAAGAAAGAAAAAGAGAGAGAGAGAGAAAGGGAGGGAGGGGGGAGAGAGAGAGAGAAAGAAAGAAAGAAAGAGAGAGAGCGAGAGAAAGAAAGAAAGAGAGAAAGGAAAAGAAAGAACGAAAGAAAGGAAGGAAGGAAGGAAAGAAGGAGGGAAGGGAGGAAGGGAATGAATTCTGAGGCTTTCCCTAGGCATAAATGATCTTTGGAAGGACTGTATATTGGGAAACACTCCTCCACAGGTCTCCTGCACTACTTTCCATCTTGCTAGGTATGCCAAGATTTCAAGGCCCTGACTGCTCCTTACTTGGGCCCTTTCTCAGGATTTAATTTGCAGCAAGAAACCTTGAGGAATGAAGTAATATCTCCCTCTGGGACAAAGAACAAGCTTGCTTACTGTTTGCTATAAAATGGCAGGTTCCCCAAGCTCAGTGTTCCTCTCCTGTAATGCAACCCCTGGCCTGTAAGCATCCACCTGAGCCCTCCACATCAGACTTGGGAGACAAGGGAAACCAATGCAAGCAAACAGGATGCTCATGCTACTTGCTGTTCTATGAATAATAAAGTCTTTTGTCTCTGACCCAGAAGTCTCTTAACTTCTGCCAGCATCCATGAAACAGTAACCAGCTATGTTATTAGTTGTATATAGGGTAAAATCAAACTCCAGACTTGACACTGTGTTCCAGAAATTCCAGAACAGTTCCCTTCATCCCTCAATACTTGGATTCAATTATTCCACAAATATGTATTGAGTACCTACTCTGTGCTAGACTGTGTGCTGGGTGCTAGGCTACAATAGTGAGCAAAACCATACACTGTTCCTTTTCCTATGCAAATTACAGCCTAAAGAGGGAGAGAGAGATTAACCAAATATATAATCTCATACAAATGAAAAATTGCAACAGTGATAAATGCTATAAAGGAGTGGTAAATGGTGGTAAATGTAGGAGCATCTGACTAATTAAGAAGGTCAAAGAAAGCTACCCTGACAAGGTAATATTTAAGCTCAGATATAAGTACGAATTCCCTAGGCAAAAAGGTGAGAGAATAGTGCTCTGAGCAGAAGGAATAGCATGTACGATGGCTCTGCAGCAGCAGGAAATATGGTGAATAAAGGGACTAGTGTGGCCAGAAAAGAGAGAGTGAGGGGTAGTATAAATGCAAGGTGAGGTTGCACAAAAAAAAAAAAAAAAAGCAGGGACCAGATCAGGTCAGACCTGGTGGGTCATGTTAGAATATTGGCTTTATCCTAGGAGCAATGGAAATCTATTGAAGAGTTTTAAATGGAAGGAGGGATAAAATCAGTTTGTTTTTGGAAAGGATCTTTTTTTTTTTTAATTTTATTTATTTATTTATGGCTGTGTTGGGTCCTCGTTCCTGTGCGAGGGCTTTCTCCAGTTGCGGCAAGCAGGGGCCACTCTTCACGCGCGGGCCTCTCACTATGGCGGCCTCTCTTGTTACGGAGCACAGGCTCCAGACGCATAGGCTCAGTAACTGTGGCTCACGGGCCTAGTTGCTCCGTGGCATGTGGGATCTTCCCAGACCAGGGCTCGAACCCGTGTCCCCTGCATTGGCAAGCAGACTCTCAACCACTGTGCCACCAGGGAAGGCCTAGAAAGGATCTCTTTGACTCTAAGGTTCCAAACATTTTAAATGGCTTTAACTAAAGCCTCGTAATAAAAATTCATCACACACATTCTCCAATATCTTCCAACATGACCACTCTCTACTCTTGGTTACAACAAGGACTCGTTAATTCTATTGTATTACATTAGTTAAGATCTGACAAGGAGAAGACACCAAGATGGGACAGACAGGCAAGAGATTTACTGGGGAGGAAGCAGGAGAAGGGAGAGCCTTCAGACCATGTTCTAGGTCTGACACCTGTGGAAGGAGAAAGGGAAGGCAGGAAGTTTGGATATGTGAGTCTCAGACTGCAGCACCATTCCAAGAAAGGTTTGGCCAGGCCAGTAGGAAGTCCTCAAGCCAAAGGAATCCCACATCTCACTAGGGTGTGCCTGAGTTAGTACCCCTGCTGTGCTCAGTCATTGACTGGGAGCCGCCTGCAGGATGTGTGGCCTCAGTGCAAATGTGGTGATGAACTCAGAGGGGACAGCAGTTTAAGGCTGTCAGTCAATTATGCTCCCTGCAGCAGGAGGTATTAAACACGTTTTCATGGCTGCCACACACACATTAAACAAAAATTTGAGCACTTAATAGGTGCATAGCTCTATTCTAGGCATTAGAGATGCAAAGATAAATAACATACATTCCCTGCCAGGAAGGTGTTCAAAAGCTAGTGGCCAATAATAACTTATCTTACCTGCTCTGCAACTGAAGCAAGCACTCCATGTACCAGCCAGGGTTTGAAAAGCAGCATAAGCTCTTTACTAATACTCTACATTTAACTGACTTTTTAAAATATTCATTCTTCCATTAAAAGACAGCATGAAAAGAAAACTCTCTTTTTCCCACCCTTGGTTTTAGCAGAGGCTCTTCAGAGGTCACTGCTGCCCAGAAAGCTTAGCCACCCTTGTTCTTTTCACTGAGATCTTTTCAGGCCCAGTTCCCTCTTTGAGACAATTTAGCACAATGTGCTGGGTGACAGCTCTCCTGACATGCAAACAACAGGGAGAATATTGAAATAAAGAGGAAGGGGAGGAGACTGCTATAATGGGGAAGGTCCTATTAAAAAGCATATGTCCATTCCATGTCCTGTTAAATCCCTTTTGGCACAGAGTACAGGACTATTTTTTAATGATTACTCAAAGCCAAATGAAACAGGGAGTCTTATTTCAGAAATGTGAGCATGAAATGAGAAACTGGGCAAAGTGATCAGGAAAAAAGCAATGAATTGTGATCTACGTTTGAAAATGCTCATAAGACTCATTCATTTCTAGAGCTGAAAGGGACTTTAGAGATTATCTAGTCCAAGTCAGGCTAAGAAATGACTTGGTTGAGGTCACATAGCTGTGGTAGAAGTGGGGCATGAATGTAGAAATTCTGATGCCCATGTTTTTTCCAATTTGGGAATCTTAACCCAGGGTCCAAGGTCCAGTCCATGGTTGAACTTCGCGGGGGTTCACAAGTCCCCTAACACTCTAAGTAAAATTAAGCATGTGTGTGTGTCTGTGTGTGTGTGTGCGTATGAGTATTTGTGTGTGTGTGGGTGTAGGGAGGGTGCTCATAGTTTTGATCAGATTTTCAGTGAGGAATCATGGATATAATGGTTTACGTAAGGATGGTTAAAGGGACAGTGAGGTAGGAGGGTAGCAATTACTGAGACATACATATCTGACAGCTACAATTAATTTTTGGAAGTCACTGATGGATGCTGGGCTGAAAGGGACACAAAAGACCAAGATAGTGAGGAATATTTAAGTGCTTGTACCATAATGTTGAACAACAAGAAAGATAATACTTTCGGTTTTTCCTTAGGAAATAAAATATTAGATGAATGTCTGAGAGGTAAGACAGACAGATTGTATACCCACCAGAGTAAAAACATTAAAACAACACATGGGGACTTCCCTCGTGGTCTAGTGGTTAAGACTCCATGCTCCCAAGGCAGGGGGCCTGGGTTTGATCCCTGGTCAGAGAAGTAGATCCTGCATGCTGCAACTAAAAGCCTGCATGCTGCAATGAAGATCCCGCTTGCTGCAACTAAGACCCAGCGCAGCTAAATAAATAATTTTTTTTAAATTAAATAAAACACCACATGAAACTATAATAAACATTTTATAAAAATAAATACAACCTTGTAGTGGTGCAGCATGGATAAAATAGATAATAAACAGATAATGAAATTGAGAGGTGAGTGAGAAGGTTCTCTCTGATCATACAGGATGATGAGAATAGTCTGGCCTGGCTTAATTCACACTATTATGAAGATAGGGAAGCTGGTTAACAATACTTCATCTGACATTTCCTATTTCAATTTGTAGAAGGTATCCCTGAATAGCCCACAGTGCATAGTCTCTGGAAGGGATGGAAGGGAAGGATTGAAAAGTGATGTGACTTTGGGAGAGGACTATGGTAAGCTGAATAATGCCCCCTGCCAAGATGTCCATGTCCTAATCCTTGGAACCTGTAAATGTTACCTTATGTGGCAACGATTTTGCAGACGTGATTAAGTTAGGGATCTGAGATGGGGAAGTTATCATGGATTTTTGGTGGACCCTAAACGTAATCACAGGTGTCCTTACGGAAGGAGACTTGATGAAACGCAGAAGAGGAGAAGGCAGCATGAACATGGAGGCAGAAATTGGAATGATGCAGTCACAAGCCAAGGAATGCTGGCAGCCCCCAGAAGCTGGAAGAGGCAAGGAAGCAGATTCTCCCCTAGAGCCTCTGGAGGGAGCACAGACCTGCTGTGACACCTTGACTTTGGCCCGGTGATACTGATTTTGAACTTCTGGACTCCAGAACTGTGAGAGAATAAATTTCTGTTGTTTTAAGCCAACTTCATGATAATTTGTTACAGCAGCCACAGGAAAGTAATACAGGGTCTAATCCAACATTCTAAAAATTAGAAACATTCAGATCAATCATTTTAACTACATATTCACTTACAACAAAGAAGCTGTCTGTGATTCTGAGGGAAAGGAAAAACTATAAACAGAAAATACCACACAAGATTCATTTGTTCAGCCTAGTGGAGTAGCTGGGCAGAATTTCCAATCATGTAACCATATTGTGATATAAAGGGACAGCAATAATTTTAAAATAGATAGGTTTAAAGAGGGCAACACAGAAGTTACAGAGCAAGGAAAGTGACTTGGTCATTCAGGCAATCGTGCTAGCTTAGAGACTACCAGCTGTCAGCCATTAGAAGACGGGGTCTATATGCCATGCGGAAAAAGGGGCAAAGGAAATGGTAATGCTAACAATACCTATCAAATGCACAGTTATCAAGGCATATCCACATGAGTAATAATAGCAGCCACTCATTGAGTACTAACTATGTGCTGTGTGCTTTACATTCGTTATCTCATTTAATCCATGCAGAACTATTAAGATAGGTATTATAATAGCTATTGCACAAATGGTGAACAAGCTAAGGAACAGGTCACAGTGGCAAAACCAGGATTTAGAACTAAGGTTTGTTTGCCTCCAGAACAACCCTCTTTCTGTTGTACTATCTTGTTTTATTGCACCATTAATCCTCACAGAGGCTCTATAAAGTGGACTGTGAGCTTCATGAAGATAGGGACTGAGTACCTGTCTTGTTCACCACTGGTGATCAATAAATATTCGTTAAATGAATGAATGGAACAGATGAGGCCTAGAGAGATAAAGTAATTTATCCAAGATCACACAGCCATTATTTGACAGGGCCAGGTTCTCTGATTCCAAATCCTATGCACTATAGACTGATTAAGATCCTGTAGCATACTGAGCTAGGTGTGTATCTTGGGCAGGGACTGCGGGGAGAGATATAGGACAAACAAGTGAAATAACAGAAGAATTTTAAAAAATAAATGCTGAGATCCTACATGAGTCAGGTAAATCTAAAGACTGTGCCTGGCAAAGGTGAATTTAGAGCAGTCAGGAAGAAGATGATGAAAGATCTGAATTGAAGATAATGCAGTAAAGCATTGCTGGATTGAGGACTGGTCTGGGCGACGGCTAAAGTAAATTATATTCAGGGGAATAGAGCCAGCCCCCAAATACCATGCCATCAGTCACAAAGGTATGTGGACATATGCCAATGGCAGCTTTACCTATTAATTGAAGCAAAATAAGTGATTCCATGTGGTGAAGGACTTCTGAGCCAAATCAGCAGAGATTCCGCTTGCCTGAAGCTAAACTATCTGCCAAACTTTCCCAAAGTACTGGCTGGACACCCAGACTGGAAATGAGAAACTCAAGAATAATGAGAAGGACTGTGGTGGGAGGTAGGGAGGTTGGAGGGGAGAACTGCTGGAGAGTCTGAATCCTGACTGATTGCTCTTGGTCAGTACAATCCCCTTGTTCCCTCATCCTTTCTAAGGAAATGAAAAACGTTTTACAGGATGCTCAGTTTAGACAAGAAAACTGTCACTCCTTTACAATTTTAATGAACACCTATAAGTTTCTAAGAAAGCGGCTTCAGATTTAGGGCGCCCACTCCTGGCCACTCCTATGCCCAGAGGCAAAGACCTTCCCTTGGTCTCGACTTAAAAGAGACCTGAAGCAACAGGACAATAGCTAATGGCAATTCCATTACATTGCTCTATTAAGTCTAGGAATTAAACTAGAAAAACAATTATATTCCCTCATGATGAATTTCAGGATCCTGTGCATTTGCATTCCCAGCACCTAGCAGAGTGACTGCCCCATGGTAGGAGTTCAAAATGCTGAAGAACAAAGGGAAACTGATGGGAAATGTATTATTGCGCATATAAAGCAAAATGGATCTAAAAATCTGTTTTCATAGGCATCATTGGTTCTACACTGTTAGGATTTAACAATGAGAGAAAATTATGTGTTCTTCCCAAAGAAATATGAACCAATAAATTTGAGAGAATACTTATCATTTTTTAAAGTACCCATTATGTGTCAGGTGCAATATCTCATTTAGTCCACATCATAATTCTTGAGGAAACTGACGCTCAGCGAGGTTAAGTTGCTTCCACAGAGACACAGCTGGCAAGTGACAGAGATTTAATCTGGGATTTAATCCAGACTAGTCTGACTCCAAAGCCTGCGTGTGTGCTCTTTTCACTGCACTTTCTCAGGGAGGAAAAAAAAAAGTCATTACTATCTACAGAGAAAGCCCCACAACCTTTCTCTGTATTAATGTTAAACTAGAAAATTAAAGATAGTCACTTCCAGGTCAGGCAGGACCTAGCCAAGCAGAGAGAAGTGATGTCTCAGAAATTCCAGACCTGAATGCTGTATCCCACACCGCTCACTATATATTTCTTGTTACACTATAAATCTGGAACTCAAACTCAGGAAATTCTGCACTGGTTAAACAAAAACAACAAAGAAAATTCTCACATCCCCCTTTTCAGAAACCCTGGAAATTAGACATCTTTAAGATGAAGATTTCTAATGGAAATAGGGTTTCTGCCTGGCTCATTTCCACTGAATTTAACATTGAGAGAGACAAGGCCTGGGATTTATCCTCAGTTCCTGGGCAAGGGCCAGGAAAACAGAGCCAGCCAGACAGAGAGGCTGGAGTTGTGAGGCTCCATACTTAAAAAGACACCAAAGAGGTATTAAGTCACAGGAAGCTGGTGTGGGCTCAATGGTATGGGTCCAGATTTAAAGGCACAATTATAGCGAACTTGTGAAAGCACTGCCTAATTCCCCAGCAAATCTGAAGTTGTATTGGAAATCTCAGAGTGACATAAGTAAGAAAAGAATTTAAAAGTCAAGGTTAAGGAGATGGAGTAAATTAGCAGGGAGCCCAGGAATTGCTGAGATCACAGAAGAAAGATTGAGAGGATATGGATGAGAAATGTCTTGGATATGAGATAAAGGATAGGATCCCACACAACGGGGACTAAAGGCAGAGAGATGTTAAGGCATTAAGCTACAGGAGGAATTCCAAAGGAGAAGAGGTTGGATAGAAAAGAGGGTTATATCTGTAAAAAGGGGTCCCTGGAGAACATAGTAGTAACTCAATGAAGGGGAGGGGTGGGAGGCTTAAACGTGTGTATGAATGTGTGCGTCTGTGCGTGTGCGAGTCTGTGTGTGTGTGTGTGTGTGTGTGTGTAGCCCAGAAGGAAACTCCCCAAAAGGAAATGCATGTGAAGGCTCTGCGCCAGGAAAAGCGATCCAAAGGACTGTGGGAGCAAAGCTCCCTTACAGAGAGGGTGTCCCACAGGAGGCCAGACCCCGCAGACTCACCTCGGCCATAGCCCTGCGTGTGTTTGGCGAAGCTCCTCACCACGGCCTCCACGGCCTCCCGCAGCACTGCGGGGCTGCCGGCGGCTCCGGGGGGCAGCGGCAGCCCGGCGGCCCCAGACAGGAGCAGAGGCGGCGGGGGCGGTGCGGGGGGCGGCGGGGCCGGCGGGGGGCCCGCCTGGGGTGTGGCGGTGGCTGCAGCGGCCCCAGTCACTCCGGGCCGAAGCGCTCGCAGAGTGCCCCTCCCGCTGGTGCCCACTCCAGGCTGCAGCCGCTGCGCTCGCAACGTCTCCATCCCGGCCGCCAGTGGAGTAGCGGTCCAGAGCCTGCCAGCCTGGCGAGCTAACGGTCCCAGCCTCCCCCGCCAGCGAGCGCCCAGGGACTGAAGGAGGTGCCGGAGCCCAGCCGTCAGTCAAGCGGGGGCGGGGGTGAGCCAGGTCCTATGCCAATCACCAGAGAGGGGGCGGGAGCTGGCCGGCTGCCGCTCCGCCATAGGCAAATTACTGAGGAGGGCGGAGGTTCTGAGCAACCAATTACAAAGAGAAAAAGCGATATCCTCAATACGGGAGAAGCTTAGCTTGGGCGCGTCTTTGGGAGTCCTGTGGGGAGCACTAGAAAGCGGGCCAGACCCCAGGGCCGAGGCTAGAGGCAAAAGAAAAAAAAAAAAAAAAGGCCCGGATGCATGGCTGGGGAGAACTGTAGACAGAGTGAGAGGATTCTTAGAGCGCCTTTGTCCGACCACTTCATTTTACAGATGTAGATGAGGAAACTGGCTCAGAGAAGTGACGTGACTTGTCCAAGATCACATGCAATTGGTGGTGGAGCTAAAGCAAGGAAAGATACTGGCATTTAATGAGCATATACTTACTGTTTGTCAGACACTATACAATGTACTTTAGTGCACTGTCATTAATAGTCACAATCACTAACTAGACTTTATTATTTTACGGATAAAGAAACTGACAGAGAGGCTAGATAAATTGTCCAAAATTAAATAGCCAAGAGATGGCAAAGGAGGGTTCAGACATAGATCTTCTGATCCCCAATATTTTAATCTTTTCGTTATACCACATCGTTGGGGCATTTTCTGATTTCACCTATTCTAGGTTGAGGGAGGGAGTAAGGAAGAGTAGAATGGGTTGCTCCCATACCTCTCATTAGAGCAAGGAAGAGTTAGATTATAGGAAGAAAACCAGCAAGCTGAAAGGTCCAGGGGGACAGATTAAGACAGGTACCTTCGTTCACAGGTACCTGTCAGGCTAGGTTCCTCCAATTACTCTTACACGCACACACGCGCCCGCACACGCACACACACACACACACACACACACACACACACACCCTGTTTGTCAGTTGACTATCATACCATTTTTACCTAGGCGAGATTATACGATTCCTCTCTCACTCTCTCTCTCCACCCTACAGTGGCTCAGAACTCAAGGATGCAGAAACAGAAAACAGAAGCAAGAAGTAGAAGAAAATGAAATGCACCTGGTGAGATAAAAGTTAGGCCCCCAAGGGAAAACTGTGAGTGGTCAAGACATAGGAAGCTTGAAAGAGGGACAGTTAATCTATTGGGATATATCTGCTGATGGTGAGGGAAGGGATTCTTTGTATGAATCTTAAGTTAAAGAATTTGAGGATGGACATAGGGGAGACTGAGGGAAATGAAAACCTATCAGATGGCATAAAACCTTCAGGACATGGGACACTTGCCTTTTCTTCTACAACCACAGTTGGTCTCCTGGAAAGAAGGTGGCTGGAACCTCGAAGTATCCCCTAGATCATTATAGCTATAGTTAGCATCACCCTCCCTCCCTATTCCTCATTCCCCACACCCTCCACCCCCAGCAGAAGTGACCAAACAGAGACTTCTGAACACATTTATTTGATATGTCGAGTGGAGAGAGGAGTGATTTAGGGTTACTCCCCACTTCTACCTGTGGGGGTGTTCATAAGCTCAGACAGACAGAACAGCAGCTTAGAGCCCATGACCCACCTCCTGGAAAAATGAGACAACCTGTTGTACTGGTTGGGGGAACAGGATGGGAAGAAAAAGCAGGAAGCTGAGAAGTAAAGCTGAGAGCAGGAAGGGCAGCAGCAGAACTGAGGCTGGGGATTGCTGCAGGAAATTCCCAAGGAGAGTGAAGAAGATATCCTGAAAAGTGGTTAGGGCTGGAAGCAGGGTGTGAACAAGGAGCCAAGCCTGGAGAGAGAAGCAAGACCTGCAGAATGGGGTGGGATATTCATGAAGAGGGTAGAGTGTCCAAAATCATGAGTGGGCTGTGTTGCAGGGCATACATGGAAAGCAAGGGGTTACTATTGCAGGAGGTCAAAGAGATTGGAGACTACCCATAAGTAGGGGCTCCCTAACGCTTCTGAACAAATGCAAGTGAGCTTGGGACCCTTTTGGGGCCCTAGCACAAATGGTCCTGTGTGTGAGTAATTCCCATATGCATGTGAAGTGGCCAGGGCATGAGTGCATGTGTCTATATGACCAATAAATAAGAGTACTTACCCTTCCCTGCAAGTGCGAGTACTGTGCTTGTAGACACATGTTTACCCATGTGTGCGTGTGCCGAGCCCATGAGCACATGCAACAGACCCCTATGTCCGAGGTGTGTGTGTGAGCTGGTTCTTCCACCCTTCCCAAGGTCTTGATCCCCACCCTCCTTGGCTCCTCTCACTCCTCTCAGCGCCCAGGCTCCCCTGGCCCGCCTAGACTCTGGAAGCCCCCTAGCAGGCGGATCTGCTCAGTCTGCATGGAGTGGCGCCTCACCAACTTGCGCTTGGTCCTGGGAGAGCCTGGCGCCCCCGCCTGGGGAGGGGCGGGCAGCGAAGGCGCCCGACCTCCGGGTTGGGGGCGAATGTCAGGGATGGGAGGGTGGGGGCTGACATTGAGCGGGGGCAGGAAACCAGGCCGTGTTTGCGCGATGTGGTCCAGAAGCAACGTCCCCGAGCCCCTCCGCTCCAGCAACCCTGGACTCCGCCTCCGCCCGCTCAGCGGAGACACAGCCCCAGGCAGACTCTCCTGGGACTGGCGCGGGGAGGGAACAGAGCCGGCTGGAGGGAGGGTCAGCGGGGAGGCGCTGTATCTACGGCGCTCCAGGGATGGGCGGCTGCACTCCGGCGAGTCGGGGCAAAGATTTCCGGGGATATCGAGCTCCATCGGCTCCATGCGGCTCAGTTTCTGCCTCAGCCCTGAAGGGGGGCCAGGCTCCTGAGCTTCTGGTGCTGTGTTTCGGCGCGAGAGAGGACCCCCACCCGTCACTTTCTCCGCCCACGGGGGCGGGTCCTCTGGGCCTTCAGTGCTATGACGTCTGGAAAGACGCGGTCGACCTGTCAGGGTCAGGCCGTTGAATTCGGTGGTCAGGCGCTCAATCCCCGGCCTCCCTTCGGCAGGAGGGACCGGTTGAGGAGGGGCCACTAGGCCCCAAGGCTCGGAGTTGAGCCTTTTGAGTGGTTTTGGAGGATGACGGGGTGGTTTGGGGAGTGGCTCAGAAGGGGAGGGGTCATCTGGGGGCTTAGGAAGAGGGAATTCAAATACGTCCCGCTTCTCCTCTTCTTCCTGGGCGCGAGGGGATAACAATCCCTGTCCTCCTACTCCTGCAGTCTGCAGCTGGATTTCCGACGGCGACGTGCAGACCCCCGGGCTAGGAGGAGCGGGAGCGGGGTCCTCCACCCCCGGGGACGGTGGGGAATTGAGATACTGCCGGGTCTTCTTGGTGCCCGAGGGCGAGGTGTCGGTGGTGATGATGATGACCTCCGTGCCCTTGGCCTTACAGGCGTCCAGCAGCGTGGCAAGGGTCTCGCGATCCCCGCGGTCCAGGGCGTGGACAAGCGCCGAGGCGCCAGCGTGATCTCGGACTGAAGGGTCTGCGCCATGGGCAAGGAGCAGGGAGGCCACCGCTGCGCCCCCGCCGCCGGCGCAAGCGTGCATAAGCGCCGTGCGCCCTAGGCGATCTGCGATGTTGGGGTCTGCGCCTTGCTCCAGAAGGTAGCGTACCATGCGCGCCTTGTTCTGGGGGTCGTCGTAGCGGGCCCGACAGGCCGCCATTAGCGCAGTCTCCCCTTGGGCATCACCCTCATTCACGTAGGCGCCCCCCTCCAGAAGCAAACGGGCCAAGCGTAGCTTACCCTGACCCACGGCCCGAAGAAGAGCGTGGCCCTCGGTGTGCAGCATAGCTGCCGCTGGGGCGAAAGCACCGATGGAGCCGGGACTGGGACCTGCCGAGGATGGCTAGGGGAGTGGGGGTGGTGGCTGGCAGAGGCCCGAAGGCTCAGTGGCGAAGCCAATCCCTGCAAAAAAGAGAAAGATCTTATTTATTGATTCAGGCAGGGAAACTGAGGCACTGGTGGAAGGATCGGCGTGGGGCGGGGGAGATCTCCCCGGCACTGCACACAGTCCTTCTTCTAACTCCTGCCTTGAGCCGCCCGCATCCCCCCAGCGCATGCCTGAGGAGGTGGGAAGGGTGCACCCGCACTGAAGGACGAGCGCCAGTGCAAATGCGTACGTGCACGCGCAGGGATATCCGCACCGCCACCCTCACCCCACGGCTTATCAGACCTTTCCAGCATCCCCCTTTTCTTATCCGTACTTGGAATCCCCCTTCCTAGGATGCTGAACGCCACCCCCCGACACACATGCACCCATACATTCACAAACAGTCCCATTCCTAACCTCTTTTAGGTTGCCACAGCCCCACAAACTGAATGGGGGGAGGGAGGCAGCTTGCGTTTGGGACCTAAAACGGGTAGGGGGAGAATTGCGGGTTTCTTTTGCCCCTGCTACATTCCCCATCACTCCTAGCTCTTTCCCCTTCCCAGGCTGTGCACCCAAATAGATACCTGTAAGTCCGCAGAATCTCCTCCGGGCCAGGACTGAGGCCAGGGCCACGGGGCAGCTGGGGTGGCGGAGCCGGGTTCCTGGGGGCCCACATGGCGTGGGGGTGGGCACCCGGATTCCCTGGTTGTCAGTATCTGCGCCCGGGCACAGAATCCTGGTCCCTCCTCCCGGTGCGCCCCGGGCACAGCGCCGGCTCGGGAGGAGAGAAGCTGGTGGGGG
>NW_006786767.1:45978-85565 GCF_000442215.2 Lipotes vexillifer | reverse complement strand
GGGGGGCGGAGCTCTGCCTCTCTATTTATAGCCTAGTCTCTGAGGGTGGGGGCGTCGGGCACCAAACCGTTACCCCACTCATGCATACATAAACCCTCAAAAGCTAGAGGCTCCAATCCTGACTTCCCTTGCTTAGCCGACCTCCCCTCAGTCACAACAAACCTAAGTGTTCCTTAGGAGACTCCTCCGCGACCCAGACTGGGACCATCCTAGTTCTTCGTTGAGCTTCAGCAGATCCCCATTCTCCGAGCTTGGTGTGTTGATGCGCGCCTGTGCGCCAGATCTGACCTGCCACACACAGCACATGGCACACTGTGCAGAGGGGTGGAGAGAGGCGATGGCGATCCACAGCCGGGGTCCTTACTGTGCAGAGCGAGGCAAGAGTTGTGGCTGCCTTCTCGTAGTTTAAATGTCAGGGGGAGCTGGAGTCACACAGCGATACATCTTCATTCCACCTCCCCCAAAACGGAACATGTACCACAAATAAACTTGGACCTCAGCTCCCTTGTACAGACCTCTTAGATAAGTATGAGGAGGTTGGATATCTGGGATCATTTTTAGATACAGCAAGGGGCATTCCCAGTTGTCTCCTCTCCATATTCTAGGAGGGGTGGGAAGGAGAGAGATAGAAAAGGGGCAGAGAAGAGTGAACCTTGTAACACATCCTCTCTCACTGCATCTCTTTACTCTCCGTCTTAGAATCATTATTTTTCCATCTCGCTTAAAGGTCTCAGTTTGAATCGCTCCTTAAAGTCTTCTTCTCCCTGTCTGTAGCAGTCGGTTTCTCTCACTGTCTGTCTCTGCCTCTCCTCACCATCTGCCCTGTCTCCATGGTTACCATAGCTTCCATCTGCATATTTTAGGAATGAGTTTGTGTCCAGCTGGAAGGCATCAGGGGGAGTGGGAGGGGGAGTGAGGAAAAAAATCCTAAGGATTTGGAAAACTCACCTGAGGTAATTCAGAGGCTGGAGGCCACCAGACACAAGATACAATGTTCCTGGAGAAGGGGGAGAGAGAAATATTTGCAGGGAAGCTACCCATTTTTACTAGCTGCCATTTATTGGAAACCAACCATGTGCCAAGTACTTTACATACATTATCTCCAATCCTCACAACAACACTATAAAGTAGGAATTATTTTCTTGTTATAGATGAAGAAACTGAGACTTAGTAAAGTTAAGCAAGTTCTCCAAATCCTCACAGCTCTGTTTCTGTCCTATTCCAAAGACTTGGTGCTTGCCACTCCACCTACAGCCTTCCCAGTCCAGAGGCTTCACTCCCAGGGCCATTTTCTCTGACGTCTGGGTTATTGTTCTTGACTAACTCCTAGATTCTATCTCTACTCTGAACTCTTTCCCTCTGTTTGTTTTTTGCGAAAGTGGGACTCCTCCTCCCACCGTGCCCCCTTTTACCAAGGGCTAGGAGGAACTGGAAGGCAGTGGGAAATGCAGGAAACACTGGATTCCTTCCCTGTCTCCTCAACTCTGGTTATCTGATTCCTAATCCTTCCTTTCCCAAACCCTCTTTCCATCTTCTCACAGACATGGCAGCAACCCACAGGAAAACATTTTTCTAGAAAAGAAATATTCATTGGTGGTGCTGGAGGGAGGCAGTGCAGGATTGAAGGGAAGGTTGGAGTAACGGAGAGGCCCAGTGTGAAGACAAGAGTCACAAAAAGAACGACCCCTAAGAAGCAGGTTTCACAGAGGTTCATTTCTCTGTGGAAGCTCCCTCAACAGAGTCCCTCGGTGAGATGTGAGAGTCAGGTTCCCTCTGTGAACTGTCGCTAGCCAGGCGGATCCTCCATCTGAGATGAGGTGTGAAATGACTGACCCCTGGTTGATTCTGCAACTCCATCTCTCTCCTCACCCGGCTTCTCTAGCCTGAGTTCCGGCGAACTCTCTCCCTCCCTCCCCTCCTCAGCGTCAAGTGGGCGGACCTCCCTCCTTGGCTTCTCCAAGATTGGCCGGGAGAACTCACCAATGGGGAGCTCTGGGAGGCGGACCTAGAACGCCAACAGCTTGAGGAAGACCAGCAAATTTCAAGTTGGCTGCGGCGTGTTTTCCGCGTGGGGGAGGGGCAGCAGGTAAGGCCCCGACTTGGTGGCTCTGACCTGGTTCCGTTCCACACCTTCCGAACTAGTTCACCAGGGCCAAGCTGCTAGATAGATAGACAACGCTTTCCGGCAGCCTGTTGGATCAGCCCGCTTGATCAGCCCGCTTCTAGTTCCCTACCCTTTTCCTCTGGGCTCCCATTGCTCTGTTGATTTTATGCCAGAGAACCGTAGTTTTCTTTCGCGCAAAGGGGAGATGTATTAAAGGAGAAAGTGGAAGACTCACTCTGGTACCTCTGACTCTTTGCTATGGCGTCAGCTCCCCCTAAATCTATTACTGTTAAGAGCCTGACAAACTCCTGTTATCTATCAGACTGATGAAATGTTACCTTTACCTGCAGCTTTCCTGGTTCACCTTTTTTGCAGAATTAATTGTTCCCCAGTCTCACGATAGCATTTTAGGCATACCTCTGTTGGAGCACTTAGTGCTCAATCCCTCTTTAATGTTTCTCTTCTTTTTAGAATATAAGATTTTGTAGGGCAGGTTCTAATATTTAATACACAGTGCCCAATAAAGGTTAATTGGATGGAATTAATTGGGGAGGAAGAATTTAAACTCCTGATGTAATTAGGGAAAAATTAATAAAAGATAAAACAAAATACAATACAGTATATAATTATGACCTCTTAAATTAGTGGTTCATAGTATAATTACTCCCACAGTCCAGAGAAGGGAGAAAGCTAAGAGGACTGGGATGGTGAGGGGAGGCTTTAGGAATCACAAAGTCTTAAGTTTGGAACAGACCTTAGAAATCATGTATTCATTCATTCATTCACTTTTAAGCCAATATTTATTGAGCATCTACTATATGCCAGACATAATGCTAGAAAATGGGGATCATAGTGAATCCTCTACTTTAGATATGCATTCTTCCTTTGATAAACCATATTTAGTAAATGGTTATCCAGCTTCAGTTTAAACTTCTTAGTAAGAGAACTTCCTATCTCACTTTGTTCTTCAATCAGTATCTAACAAATAAAACAAACAAGTGGCTCAACAAAATGCATTCCACATTTCCACTGTAAAAGGAAGAGCTGTCCTAGTGGTGACATTCTTAAAGAAAATCATCCCTTTTGTTTTCTGATTATAGAAGTAATATACATTTATCCTAGAAAACTTAGAAATACATAAAGGTATAAAATATCTATTATTTCATGACCGTGATATAGTGTTATTATTTTAATATGTATCCTTTCAATTTATTTTCTGCTTGTATACGTATGTATACGTCTGTGTGTTTGTGTATATGTTACACACATAAGGCCATACAACAAATACAACTTTATATCATGCTTCCCCCATGTTCACAATATTATATTGTGAACATTTTCTGCCTTTAAATATTATTTGAAATAATTATTATGTCTACATAATGGTCTAAGATGGATGTTTGATTTTTTTTTTAACCATTCATTTTTTTGTTGGACCATTTAGGTTATTTCAGAATTTGTGCTACCATGGATAGTTCTTTGATAAACATGCTTTTACTTATATCTTTGCCTATATATCTGATGATTTCTTTAGGATAAGTGTTTAAAGTGGGATTACTGGGTTGAGGATATGAACTTTTAAAAGGCTGTAGATTCAAGTGGTCAAATTGCTCCCCCAAAAGACTGTGTTTATAGTCCTTCCAGTAAGGTATGAGAGTGTCCATCTCAAAAAAACCCATGGCAGCCTGATTATTTTTTAAATCTTTGTCAATTTGATAGGTAAAGAATGGTTTTATTGGCTATTCTTTTCTTAATTGCCTATTTGCACATTTATTCTATTCATGTTCTTTGCATATTTATTCTGCTGGGGTGATTTTTTTTCGTTTGGATTTCCATGAGTTCTAATATGAGTGTTAACTCCTTGTCTTATTTATTACAAGTATAGCAAACTGTAAACATTAGAGTGCTCCAGGCCTCAGTCCCTGGATCTCTTCTTTTCTCTCTTCACATCCACTCCTTTCGGAATCTCACCCAGTCTCATGGCTTGAAACATTTGTATACTGAGAACGCCACTAGAATGTAAGCTCCATTTAAACTCCATGGGTGCAGGAGTTTTTTGTCCATTTTGCTCACTGATACATCCCTAGCACTTAGAACAGTGCCTGACACTTAATAAGAACTCAGTAAGTATTCATTGAATGAATTTAGATGGTTTTTAAATTATTATTATTCCCATTTTACAGATAAGGAAACAGGTTTACAGTTATTAAATAAATTGCTGAAGGTTGTATAGCTAGAAAATGACTGAACTGGGATTCAAATCCATGTTCTTAACCACTACATGTACTGCCTTTCTTAAATTTGATGTTTTCTGTATGTTTTTCTGTTTGTTCTGTTGAAACCTGCTTCATAGTAACTTCTACCACACCACACAGTTATGCTTAATTGGAAACGAGTATAATGTATATGAGATGTTGTTGTTTGCAGGGGAAGGAGAGTACACTGGTAAACACTAGGGAGGGTTGATGTTTATGGAGGAGCAGTCTGGGACCAGGTTATGGGAAACCTTAAACATCTTCAAGAATTTAGACTCAATCACAATCTTAAATAGAAGAGACTCATTGTAGATTCCTGAGCTGAGTGGGGTACAGATAGTTTACAGTTTCCCAACCAGTTTAGTGCCTTAATTAACTAAAGTTTTGTCTTCTTTTTACCCCACATCCTTGAGGGTCACTTGGTTAGTATGTGGAAATGAAGCTAGATTTGTCTAACCTGGAAGCTCATGGCCTTTTCTTAACTCCTCACTGCTTTGCAGTCAAAACAGCTCCTGTGTCCACTGCTAGAACTGTATCTATCAGGTGGAAAGACATCTAAGCTGGCTAGTTAGAGTGTCTTTTCCCTTGAAAGGGCCTGAAGACATGGTGGCAAATTCTTACTACTTCTCTAGTGCCCATAAGACATCCTCTCTCCTCTAATGTGTTCTTTAAGTCAGATCACAGTTTAATCTATTAACTAACAGCCATCTTTTCCTGACATTTTTCTTGGCACTTGGACTTGAAACTTTCCAAATTCCTCAGGCACACATTTTCCCACCTCTCCTTCCTGCTGCATATTATTAATCTCATCTACTATGCTGTTTTACTACATTTTAAATTTTTTAATGAATATTTTTTTCTTATTACAAAAGCAGCACCTATTCAGTCCAGGAAAAAAAAACCCATAAAATACACATCATCAAAAAAACCCCAAAACCCATCACCTCCAATTAACCAATGTTAATTTTTGTTGTATATCCTTCAAGAACAACTTTTTAATTCATATATCTGTATGGGTGTATGTGTTTTAAAAAACAGATTACCTTGTACATATTTTAAAATCTTTTTCCCCCTAACTAGTCTTTAGTGGAGTGCATTTTGTTGAGCCATGTATTTCTTGTTTTATTTGTTGAATATTGATTGAAGAACAAATATCCAAAAATGGAATAACCTGCAAAGTGGGAGAGGGAGTTCTCTTACTAAAAAGTTTAAATTGAAGGTGGATAACAATTTACTAAATATGGTTTATCAAAGGAGGGATGCAGGTCTAAAGTAGAGGATTCAATATGATCCCCATTGTCTAGCATTATGTCTGGCATATGGTAGATGCTCAGTAAATATTTGTTGAAAGAATGAATGAATGAATACATGATATCTAAGGTCTGTTCCAAACTTGAGACCTTGTGATTCCTAAAGCCTCCCCTCACCATCCCAGTCCTCTTAGCTTTCCGTGGGAGGAATTATATTATGAATCACTAATTTAAGAGAACATAATTCTATACTATGTTGTCTCTTATTGCTCCATAGCTAACATATTGTTAGTATGTACCGTTAATATGATGTGATGAAAATGGCTCTTTATCTCTGTGATCTTCCTCCCTGAAGCACACAACCCCAGTCTAATCAAGAGAAAAACATCAGAAAAATTCAAACAGAGGAACATCCTATAATACACCTAACCAGTACTCCTTAAAACTGTCAGGGTAATGAAAGACAAGGAATGTCTGAGAAACTGTGAATTTTGAATTGCTACTCAAGTTTCTTGCTTTTTTTTGTTTTTGTTTTTTTGCGGTACGCGGGCCTCTCACTGCTGTGGCCTCTCCCGTTGCGGAGCACAGGCTCCGGACGCGCAGGCTCAGCGGCCATGGCTCACGGGCCCAGCCGCTCCGCGGCATGTGGGATCTTCCCGGACCGGGGCACGAACCCGTGTCCTCTGCATCAGCAGGTGGACTCTCAACCACTGCGCCACCAGGGAAGCCCTCTTGCTTTTTTTTTATTAAGAAAATGTATTTCTTAAAACAGTTTTAGATTTACAGAAAAAACTGAGCAGATAGTACCGAAAGTTTCCATATGCCCAGGCACCAGTTTCCCCTATTATTAAAGTCATATATTATTATGGTATATTTGTTACAATTAATGAACAAATATTGATACATTATAATTATTCAAGGTCCATACTTGATTGGGAGTTCCTTAGTTTTACCTAATGCTCTTTTTCTGTTCCAGGATCCCATCCAGGATACCACATTACATTTAGTTATCATGGCCCTGTTATGTATTGAATATGTCTATACATACATATACTTACATGCACAAACATATATGTATATGTATGTATACATACATAACTGAAATTGAAAGGATCCGTATTCAAATACTAATAATGATTATTACTACATCATGGTCATGAAATAATAGGTATTTTTATATATACCTTTATGTTTTTCCAGGTTTTCTAGAATAAATATATACTACTTCTGTAATGAGAAAACAAAAGGAATGGTTTTCTTTGTTTTTGTGAAGGTCACCACTAGGACAGCTCTCTCTCTTTTACAACAGAAGTGTGAACTTTCCTTGTTTTTGATGACCTTGACAGTTTTGAAGAGTACTGGTCAGATATATTATAGGATGCTCCTCTGTTGGAATTTGTTGGCTTTTTTTCTCCTGATTAGACTGGGGTTATCCATTTTGGGGAAGAGGATATCACATCATATTAAGGGTACATACTAACAATATGATTTAATTTTGTTCATGTTGAAACCTTGGTCATCTGACTGAAGTAATGCTTGTCCAGTTTCTACACTGTAAAGTTACTCCCCCCACCTTTCCAAAATTGTTTTGGTCAAAATCCCCTATACACAGGCCATACTTAAGGAGTGGGGAATTACACTCTCCCTTCTTAGGGTGGAATCTACATAATTTATTTGGAATTCTGCATGAGAAATTTGTTTTTTCTCTACCACGTATTAATTTGTTCAAACGTTTATTTATATCAGTATGGTCTCTTGGCTATTTATTTTATACTTTGGTGTTATAATCCAATACTACTTTATTGCTCAAATTGTTCAGGCTTTGGCCATTGGGAGCTCTTTCAGTCGACTCTTATACCCCTTTGACACAGCCCCATCAATGTGTGTGTTGTTTTTTTGAGCACTTTCTTACTTTCTGGCACTACAAGATGCTTCAGTCTCATCTTGTATATTTCCTGCCCCAGTCCTAGAATCGGCCTTTTCTCCAAGAAGCCCTGGTTCCTTTTATTGGAAAATGGTATTAGGAGCCAAGATCTGGGTGCTAGGTATCTTTCCTGCTACTGGGATTTCATTTCCTTCAAGTTTCATTTTCATTTGATGACTTTCTTTATCTCGCATGCTATCTGACTGGCTTCTCAAAAATAATGACAAGAGGCAAAGTTCAGTTACGGTAGCAGGAGGAACTTTCAGTTCATCACAGTGGAACGGGCTGCCTTGGAGAGGAAAATGGACACCCTCTCTTTAGGAAAATGCCACCAGAAGCTGAATGACCAACAACTTACAGAGGGTAGTACTGTACTGGGAGGGTGTTTGGGCTAGAAGACTCCATGGGTCCTTCCATTCTAAGATTCTGTGTTTCCAGGTGGTGTTTAAAAAGATCAACTTGATTGTAATGGCTCTTATCACATACATCCCCACCCCCAATCAAATGACAGTGAAACTGATGACTCATTCCTGTTCCCTCCCAACGTCTGGCACACTACCTTTTTCATGGTAGATGCTTAATAAATGTTTTGTTGAAATGCATTGCATTAGATGGAGTTTAGGCCTGCTTGGGTTTGGAAAGTGAGGGAGAGAAAGAATTCAAAAAAGATAATATATAGATATGCAGATGGTGATAAACATCAAATTAACTTATGGGCATAGGAAAGTTTTATCCAAGGGTCTAGTCACTTTCCTCATTGTGCTACAGTCACACCATATTGCAATTATCTGTCCTGTTGGAACCGTGTCTCATCCATATTTTATATTTTTAGAAATACCTTGCTTGGCACTATGCCTTCTCAAAATTTGTTGAATTAAACTGGCTTTTCAGGTCTCTGGGAGAAAAGATTGAGTGTCTTGTACCTCCCTGGCTTCCTGTCTGTTCTACTGTACTTTTTCTCTGTGTTTTTGTCTTTATCAGGTTTTTCCTATTGGATGTGTGAATCCCCAGGCCCCCTCCATCATGGCCAGCCGGGGTGGGGGCCGGGGTCGTGGCCGTGGCCAGTTGACCTTCAGCATGGAGGCTGTGGGCATTGGGAAGGGGGATGCTTTGCCCCCACCCACCCTGCAGCCTTCTCCACTCTTCCCTGTGAGTGTCTGCCCTCCTTTCCCAAGACTCCCATATGCCCCTGGCTGACTGTGTATGATCCTGGATTCCTCCTGAGCCATCATAAAATCATCCTCATCTTGCCTCTCCCTGTCTGTATACTCCCACCTTATATGGGATGTTTTCCAGACAAGGAAGTGTCTACCCTCACTTTTTACATTCTCAGCGCCCCAGCTTTCAAAATGCTGTGTTGCTCCACCCATTTGCCTTGGTCCTCTGCTCAGTGGGAGCATTGGATTGAATTGTGGGGAGAGGAGAGGCCCTCCCAGATTTGTACTCCAGCATTTTCTCCCTGAATTGACCATTGCCTCTGCCTCCTTAGCCCTTGGAGTTCCGTCCAGTGCCTCTGCCCTCAGGAGAGGAAGGGGAATATGTCCTGGCACTGAAGCAGGAGCTTCGAGGGGCCATGAGGCAGCTCCCCTACTTCATCCGGCCTGCTGTCCCCAAGAGAGGTCAGTTGGAATGCTAGTATCATGTTCTGAGTGCCTTCCATGAGTAGTGCCCTATACTTAGCACCGCTGGGGCCCAGAGAGGCCAGAAGAGGCACAGAAAGCTCACTGCCTAACTGGGGAGATCAGAGTAATTGCCCCTGCATTTGAAATGCATTATGGTATCCATGGTTTGTTTTGAGTCTCACAGTAGTCTTGGACAGTAGGAGGTTAGGTATTAAGATGCCCATTTTACAGATATAAATGAGGAGATGTATTAAAAATTTTTAACAATCTGGATATTGCAGGTACCAACCAATCAGAAGAACTTGAGAAGGGGTCTCTGAGAAGCCCTGTAATTAAAATATTACCCCTTTGGTTTGTGGATCATGAGAGGTCAGGGAGCCAGGAGGGACTGGAGTACAGGGTGTACTTAGGGGGTCTGGGATAGTGGATATTTACCAGCTGGTGTGGAAGTACAGTATTTCAATGTATTGACAAGCAGTGCTTTCCTACTAAGCCCTAGAAGCTAAGGTTCAGAGAGATGAAACACTTGCCTAAGTTAGTCCCGTTAACGAGGAGTAAAGGGAACACCGAAACCCTCGTTTCTTGCTCTAGTATACTTTCCACTGTACCACACTACCAGTCAATATAGCCATGCCTTTGCATTAAGGGAGATAACAAAAACATTGTAGTTTGAGGTGGCAAAAGGACAGTTTAGAAGAGTGTTGAAGGTCCTCAAGGAAGCTGACCCCCTGGGCTCTGGGTCTGGGGTGAGGAAAAAGACAATTTCTGAGTTTTGAGAGGGCTGGACCTCAGGAAGAACCCTGTTCTAGGGCTCTGAAAGGATAAAACTTTGACCCTTGACCTCTGATCCCTCAGATGTGGAGCGTTACTCAGACAAATATCAGATGTCAGGGCCGATTGACAACGCCATAGATTGGAACCCTGGTAGGTGATGGGCCCTTTCATTGACCTCCCTTCTTTCAAATGCTTGAGATGCCTCAAGCCACAAGCCACCACCCTATCCACCCTCCTCTGTCTCCACCTTCACCCTACTCAGGAGCCTTAGATGTGCTCCAAAACACTCTCAGACTCTACCTAAAAACCTATTAAATGGCCCCCACTCCTCTGGAGGCGTCCAAGCCACAGTTTTGTTCCAAGCAGCTTTGACCCAGCCCCTTCCTTCCTCACCCTTAACCCTGATCCTTACCTGTCCTTTCAAGGAGTCATCATTCATAGGACACCCCAGGGCAGAATCTTGCTGACTTTTTCATTCCCGCTATTCCTAGATTGGCGACGTCTACCCCGGGAGCTAAAGATCCGAGTACGGAAGCTACAGAAGGAGCGTGAGTGTATCTGGAAAAAGGAGGGAAAGGAGAGGTTTCCTTCATCAGCTGTAGGGCCAAGGCTGCTGGTGGTCTTGCCTGCCCTCCCAATTCCTACCTACCCAGTCTACCCAGTATTGTTGCTGGGTGCCACGATGGCCACATGAGGGCAGCAGAGTGACATGGTCTATGCAAGAGGGTGGGGTAGAAAGCGCTCTAGGAAGTTTGCTCTGATGGTTCACCTTTTGATCCTCTCACCAGGGACCACCATTCTACTCCCCAAGAGGCCCCCTAAGACCACAGAAGATAAGGAGGAAACAATACAGAAACTAGAGGTAAGGAAGAAATGCGCATAGAGACCACCCGGGCCCCAGATTCATTCCTCCCCTTTGGCCCGTGTGTGCCTCAATTTTTCCCTTCTGTGAGCTGAGTTTCTCTTCCTATTCATCCTCACATAAGACCCTGGAGAAGAAGGAAGAAGAAGTGACTTCAGAGGAAGATGAGGAGAAAGAAGAAGACGAAGAGAAGGAAGAGGAAGAAGAAGAGGAGTATGATGAAGAGGAGCATGAAGAGGTGAAGGGGACCTCCTTTCATCCTCAGGCCCCCTTTCTTCCACTCATAAGCTCTGGGGATCTCAACTTCAGAAGGCTGGAGGGCCAAAGGAGATAGTGCCTCCAAAGGACAGCGCCCTCCACTTTACCTGTCCCTAGGCTCTTCTCAAGAGTGAACTACAGCTTGAATGCGGAGTGAACTATAGGCCTGGAATGCTGCGACTGGGAGGGAAGGGGACTGGGACACAGGGATGAAGGAGAATGCTGAAAGCATGCCGACATACCTTCCTTCCTTCCTTTCTTTCTTTCTATTTCAGGAAACTGATTACATCATGTCATATTTTGACAATGGAGAGGACTTTGGGGGTGACAGTGATGACAATATGGATGAGGCTATATACTGAAGAAGGACTCTAAACAATACCCTGGACATACATATCTTTCTTGATTTAGGACACATAGAGTAGCTGTCCCCTATTATTAGGTTTTGTGGACAAGCAAATCATTTGCTCAGAATCCAGATAACCTGTTTCGTCCCTGGAGATAGGAATAGAGAGTGACAACAGATAGCTCTCTTTTCTACCCTTCCCCTCCCTCTCTCCTGTGGTATTGTATCACCTCTGATATCTTGGGGAAAGGACAAAGGACCAATGTCTTAGTTGTATGAAAGGGAGAAAGGAGGGTCGAAAGAAGGACTGGAGTCATTAGAGCTGAGACAGCTGTGCACATGCCCCTACCCATTTGTAGTTCTTTGTGGAGATAACTGGGGGTGCGAGCAGTTAGGAGGAATAAGGCCAGTTTTATATTTTTAAATAAAATGTTTTTATCTGTCTCTCTGTCCGGGGTGAAGCCTAGTGGGAGAGGGCTGGAGGAATGAAGGGGATGCCTAGTAAGCCATTCTTCTCTCCTCACCTGTTAAGAGTCCAGTGTGACACACTGGGGGTTACAGCCTTCCTGTCCTTTGCCCCTTCCCTCCTACCCCCATGGTGGGGCACCTAATCCCCATCTAACTCTGCCAAGGCACATTCAGGAGCTCATCTGCAGGGCTGCGCAGAGAGTTGTACACAGCCCACGCCCTGAAGACCAGCTGGCTTCTGGGCTTCTGGTCCTCAGGCAGTGGGGACGACATGATTCACATGTGTTCACATGTGTTCACAGGGACACAGGCCCTCACTTTCCCACGCTTGACCTTGATCTTGTCCTTGTTTACAAGGAATGATTACAACTATTTTTGTGGGGAGAGTCAAGAAAGCCAGGTGTGGGGAGGGAGTAGGGAGGAAGTGCCAATTCTTCAGCACACTCGCCCTCTTCCAGGCCCTGGAGACCCCACTTTGAAAGGTGTGTCTGTGAAGCAGGAGCCCCCTAAATATCCTATTCTCCACTTCCGGAAGCCGCTGTGTGGCTGAGTTGCAGTTTCCCTTCTGTGGAATTTAGTTCTTCCTTTGTGGAATTTAGTTAGCCTTTCTCTCACTCCCTTCTTGTGGGGAGGGGGAGGGGGTAGGCAGTGTTGCTTTACAGGAAGTAAGGAGGGTGCGGAGGAAGGGGGTGACTTAGGGACACTCAGCTCTGAGAGGTGCTTTCTCACCCACACAGTTCTCCCTTGGGTGAGGTCACTTCCCTGGGCTCTGATTGGCTTCCGAGGAAGCCCTAGATGTACTGATTGGTTCCAGCCACTTGACATGCAACAGTCACGGGCGAGCTGCATGTCCAGAATAGGGACTGGATAAGGAGTCAGGAACAGATAGCTGGGATGCTGTCATAGCAACCTTACTAACCATTTGAAAGCCATGAAGATGGGATGTAGGAGAATCTTCAAGAAATTCCCCAGCCATATTCAGGTAGGCATACTGAAGTCCCTATGGCATCAAGTGATAGAGACTGGCAATCTAATGTTAGATAATTCTGACCCAATTGTAAAGAATGAATAGGGGCTGTGACTCCATTGAGGGAAAGCACCTTAAAAGCCTGGTTTGGGTGTGGTAGTAGATGTTACGGTAGGAGCCAAGAAAACAGAGAAGGAAACAGGAATAGAAATAGAACATTCCACAGTTATTGAGCAATTTGGATGATTGATGTGTTTCCTTTTCTAGTTCTCTGAGGTATTGTGTGAGTGGAGTAGGGGGAGGGGCCAGGGGACCTGTCACTGGGGTTTCCCACAGTCACACTGTAGCCTGTGATTGTGGCTAGGGAGAAATTAGCAGAAAACAAAAATAAAAGACCCTGGAAAATCTCCTTTTACCTTTCTCCCCTGCATATACACACATACCAGACCTAATCTGGTTAACTATGTTTGTGTCTATGTTGGGGGCACAGGTGACCTCCTAAATCCCACCTAATGCCAGCATGTGTACTCAAAAGAGTGGGAACAAAGACGATTCTAGACAAGAGACAGTAGAGGAGAACTGAACACACCCCTGCCCCCACCTCTATACACACACATCCTTTTCCCATGAAACAGGGGAAGGATAAAGTTTAGAGTGGCCTCTTGGGATCAGTTGTACTTCCTCAAAGACAAAGTGTCAGAGAGACCAGACCATTCTTGGACTCTTTCCTATCTGGCCTCCTGCCCTTCCTGGCAGGTGACCTTGCTGAACAAAGCCAGAGACAGGGGACCCAGCAGCTTCCCCAGATTCCGGAACAGTTCCAGGAATGAGCTAGACTGTTTCCATTGACCTTTCCCCTACTTTCCATAGGTTCTATTGGGCAGGCTGAGGCAGAAGCCTAAGACTCAGTAAATAGAGTCAGGGCTGCTAGTCCTCCGGAGGACCACCTGAGAGGGTAGAGGTCCAAGCACTACTTGCAAACATTTAGAGAGGCCCCACGTGGTTCTTGCTCAGCCCTGTACTGCGTGCCTGCTTATGTCGAATAGATTGCTCCCATGCCCACAGCCTAGGCTGCTCTGGCCCCAGTCAGGGTAGGTTCTCAGTCAAGAATCCTATCCTTCCATACCCCATGTTCCATCCCTAGCCTACTGGTCCCCTCCCACCTTGGGCAGGAAGCTTGAGATTGGGGTCTGCAAATTTAAGCTCAGGGACTCAAGTGATTTGAGGGCGGGCTGAATGAGAGACTTGGTTATAGCATGCAGTTTAGAAGACTGGGAGTAGGGACCAAAGAAAATTGGAGGGTCAAATATTGGGTGGACAGGACACCCATGGTTGGTGAGGTAAAGACACGTATTTTCCTCAATTCATTTTTATTGCTGTTTGAACTTTGAAAGGAACGAAGGGTGGCTTGTAGGCCTAGGCTAGTTTAAGAACGAAACCAAAGGGGAAAGCTGCCATCTCAACTGGGCAAAGCACTGGTTTATGGTCCTAGTTTCACCACTCCATAGCTTTGTACCCTTGGGAAAGTCATTTAGTCTCCGAGCGTCAAATTCCTCATGTATGAAAGAGAATTTGAGTTAGATGTCCACTAGAAAATCCTTCAAGCTGATGTTCATCCACCTGCAAGAATCCAAATGGTTCTGAGAGCAAAGGTCAGGATGTGTCCAGCTTTTGCTGAATTCATTCTGTCTGCTGGATTTCCCCACCTTATTCTCAGCTGGGCAGGCTAAACATACCTCAGGCAACTAGCCAGTCCTTTCCAGGAACCTGCTTCAGCCCAAGTAGCAGAAGGATCAGCAAGTCCATTAACTAGCAAGGAAGGAGACACCCCTGCAGCAGAGTTCAAGGTCATAATCAGCAAGCCAGGACTCAAATCAAGCAGGCCACCAAGGAATTTCTGACTGAGGAAGGGGCCTGTGGGGCAGGTCCTCCCTATCTCCCCTCATGTAGCCTGTCTGGCCAGAGGACAGAGAAGAGAAATGAGCTAGACAGGAATAGTTCAGTTAGCTAATCTGGCCAGACCAGTGGTGACCCTTTCTCCACTGACCTTTCCCCTACTGAGGCTCACTTTTTCCCCAAGGTCATTTGGGACCAGAAAGTGGGAAATAACACGTTCTAGTTTCCTAGTATCGCCTCAGAAAGGTCTTTGCCTTATCCCCAACAGGACTTAATTTGCCATTTTGTACTCCGGAGGGAAGGGAGGTTCCCCCTGCAACTCTAATGGGAGTCAGTGGAAAGACAGTGATCCAACCCTAATTGCAGGACCTGAGAGGCTAAGTGTGATCACCCTGGGCACCCAAAATTTGGGGGGAAGGAATCCAGGGATTCCTCAGATCCAGTCCTGACCAATGCAGGGAGGGGCTATGCCCCAGTGACCTCTGACTCTGGGACTGTTCTCCATTCTCAAACCTCTCCTCTTCCTGGGATTCTCAGCTGTGGGCTGAGGTTCCCAAGACTTGGACCCCTGCCTCTCCTTGAATCTTCTCCATTCTCTAATTCCATTTCCCTTGGTATAAAATAGACAAGGAGAAATATCCAAATCCTGTCTCTTACGTTCTCTGTTACACTCAGGGCAGCCTTAATAGGCAGGAATAGGAAGGAGGTTAGACCTGTCTTTGCCTTACCCAAAAGGATTGGGGAGACAAACTAACCTGAGTCATGGACACAGATCTGGGATATTTCCTGTCTTGGAGAGAATAGATGAAATCCCATGTGGACAGGGAAAGAAGCCCTGGTACTCATCCTCCTTATGCTCTGCTATGGCCAGAGAAGTAGCCATTCTAGAGGGGAAACTCCCTCATCTAAGGAGGTCAAGGTAACTCTTTTACCTCATTTTTCGCGGGCAGGGGTGGTAAGAGGATGTGAAACAAAGATGGGGTCAGTGACAGGAAGGACAAATGCTGACCAGTCCTTTTCTCAGCCCTCTGCTTCCTGTCTCCAAGCCTCTCTCTTGGCCCTTGGACAGTCTTTCTTGTTTGACCATACTTGGATGCTCTTGGCCCCTCACCTCTCCCTTACTTGGCTCCTGTTTTGAGACTTGCTTTCCATCCTGAGCCACCATTCTAACAGCTGTCCAGAGCTATCAGGGATGTTTATAAACTTCTCAGGAGCTGGACTGGGCCAGGTCAGGAGGGGTGGCTAAGAGCCAGAAACAGAGCTTGTCACTCAGACTCATTCTTATTGTCTTTCAGATTCCTTTCCTTTTCTGACTCTCTAACCTCGTCTTCTTTCTTTCCATGTCTCTCTTTGCCTCACGTCTTTAGCATTATGCTACTTAAATTAGGTTATCAATGGGTGATGTGGTGAGGAATATTTGGAGCCACAGACTACACATCTTCCCGAATGTCAATTTTACTTCTAAGATTTGCTGGGGGAAGATAAATTATTCTTATACTAAAATTACACAAATATATTATGCAGTGTGAATCAAAATTTGCACTTTTTAAACATAAAACGGGTACTTCAAAGACATTTCTGGCTTGTGACAGGCTACTTTGGACTGTTCCAGAAGCCCGGGGGAAAATTCAGTTTCCCTAATCTTAGGGGTCCTTCAGAGGAAATATTTGAGAAGCTCTACTTAGAGCAGAGGTGACAACCTAAGGCAAAAACCTTAACACCAGACAAGAGCCAAGGGTATAAAGGAGTGAAGCAGGTGAGTGTAATGCAATAGGGAGTGGTGAGAACTGGCAGATATAAGTCTGCCTGACCCTTTTAGCTCTAGCGGGTTGATGCCATGAAGGAATGTGGGCTCAGTGTTACCAAATGTGGTTGCTTTTCAGGGGAAGCCAAAACAATAGATTTTAGTGAGATTTGGTTTTTTAATGTTTACAACCAATTCAAATATTTAGGAAGAAGCTATACAAGTGTCTAAATGCCTGCAAGCTGATTCCATCTATGGGACCTCGGTTTGCTGCCTCTGACCTCTGTCAACGTTTCTTCCACTTCCCAAAGGTGTATGTGGCCCAAATCTGGGCTTCCAAGAGCTGTTCCCAAGAGCTGGGGGCAGTGAGCTTCATGAGGTTTCAGGGGAGAATGGAGCTCTCCTGCAGGACAGCTTGGGGAGGTAGAACAGAAGAGAAGCCCTTTGGGTACCAATGGCAGGTGACACCTTTCTCCAGCGGGAGAGAAGGAGCCATTGGTCCCTGCCCAACCACCATTTCCCTGATCTTCAGGGATATGGAGCTAAAAACATCTTGGGGTCTGGAACAGAAACCAAAGATTCCTCAGAGTTGGAAGATGAGACAAGCATGAAAGCCCACGCATAGAGAGAAATGGGAGAACAGGAGATGAAGGAAGGAAGCTGTGAGCCTGGATAGATGAAGGAGGAAGTCAGAATTTAGACAGGTAAACTGGAGAGGGAGGGGTCTTTAGCCACAGAACCATATAAGGGAAACACAGTTCTCACGCTCCTGAACCCCGCCTCCCCTCCCAGCAACTGAAATCCTTCCCCTGTCCATCTGTCCATGAGGTTAAAAATATCTTAGCTGGGCACCCAGCCAGACATTTCCAAGAACCTGTTTACCGACCATCTGATTGACTTGGAGAGGTGGTCAGCAGCTCCATCACCCAACAGGGAATGAGAATGGACCTTACTTGACATTCCAGGACTCAAGGCCCATGGGTGTCACAATTCTGTCCCCATGTTCTGCCTTTCCTCTTCCTTCTTCCATCACTCCATGGCCTGGAGATGACCAATAAGTTGGTAGTCAGAAAAATCCCAGTCTTCAGTCTATCCATCCTTTTCATAACAGGCTCCATAGAAAGTACAGCAGGGTCATACCAAGGGAAAGGTCAGGACAAGGCAGGAATAGCCTAAATAGGCTAAATTGGGCCTCATCAGTGGGGCTTACCTCCACTGGCTTTTGTGCTACTCAGTCTAGCCCACCTCAGGGAAATAAATCAAATGAGATGCAATACCTTCAAATAAGGAGTCTGAGAGTTCTTTGTAGTGTCACAAACAGCACTCTCTGTTTCTCAGTTTATCACTCCAAATGGTGGGAAGCTTTCCCCTGGAGTTGTATACTGGGAATTAATTAATTCCCAGAAGGTGATAGAGTTACTCCAGAGGCCTGTGAAGCACGCTGGGAGTATGAGAGAGAAAACTCTAGTGGTCCCAGAGCTATACCATGGGGGTGTGCAGAGGGCCTGTCCTGGCCTGGGGGTAGGAGTCCCAATAGTGGGCCACCTCTCCCACCACAAAATTAACTACAGGTTGAGTCAGCCTCTGTACAGTGACCTCTTCTCAGACTGTTTTGCTCCCCCAGCACAGGAAGGGAATCAAGAGGAGCAAAGAGAGAGTGGTGTTACTTATGATAGGCCAGAGAGGAGGAACAAATCTGAGGACATGCCTGGGAGTGAGCTAATTAAGGCAGTGGTGGTGAATATGCCTCCTCTTTTATTTTAGATAACAAGCACAATAACTTCGCCATTGTTCTAACACTTCACATATATATATATATATATATATATATATATATATATATATATATATATACACACACACACACACACATACACATATTTTTTTAGGAGAAATAAAGCTGTATTAGTTTGCTAGGGTTGCCAGAACAAAATGCCACAGACTGGGAGGCTTAATTAATTTTCTCACAGTTCTGGAGGCTGTGAGTCCAAGATCAAGGTGTCTACAGGTTTAGTTTCTTCTGAGGCCTCCCTCCCTTGCTTGCAGATGGCCTCATTCTTTTTTTTTTCAGTTAATTAAAAAAAATTATTTTATTTTAGGCTGTGTTGGGTCTTCGTTGCTGCACGCAGGCTTCTCATTGCAGTGGCTTCCCTTATTGCGGAGGAAAGGCTCTAGGTGCATGGGCTTTGGTAGTTGTGGCTCACGGGCTCTAGAGCGCAGGCGCAGTCGTTGTGGTGCACGGGCTTAGTTGCTCCGCGACATGTGGGATGTTCCCAGACCAGGGCTTGAACCCGTGTCCCCTGCATTGGCAGACAGATTCTTAACCACTGCACCACCAGGGAAACCCCTGGCCACATTCTTGCTGTGTCCTCACATGGACTTTCCTCTATGAGCTGAGTGTGCATGTCTGTGTCCTAATCTTCTTTTCTTATAGGGGCACCAGCACATTGGATTAGGGCCCAGCCATATGACCTCATTTTACCTTTATCACCTCTCTTAAGGCCCTATTTCCAAATACAGTCACATTCTGAAGTACTAGGGTCTGGACTTCAACATATGAATTTATGGGGTTTCAGTTCAGACCATAAGAGCAGCTGCTCCCTGTTGGTTGAAGCAGAATTCTTTTCTCAGAGGAGAGAGGAGTCTTCCCACATGGCCTAGAACTTGACCCAGCCAAGTCATGACCATGACTCTGATTCCCTGTTGTTTTACCACATGCCTCAGTGACTGAGAGTGTAGGTCAGGGAGTGAAAAAGAAATTATGTCCTTAGTACATTTTCACTAAATATTTCAGCCTTTGTGAGGCCACGTATTCACAAAAGAAGTAAAGAAGTTATGTTTTTGTCACCAAGTGGTTGGCCTTGGAAGGCACACAACTCACTGAGGAACCACATAAATGCCTCCAATATGCTGAGGCAAGCCATGAACACAGGAGCTGAAGACAGTGAGAAATCAGATGTCACATCCTAGTTGGGAAGCAGGTGCATCACCAGGTTAGTTCAATCAAATCCGTGTTATAGGTGCTGGGGTTGAGGAGGGCGTCAGTCCTGGAATGCTTTATCAGAGAAATTTATATTTTCATATGGCCTCAAGTTACTGGCGTCCTCCAGTACTCCATTTAGCATTTCTTGAAGGGTAGGTATTATGGTACTGAACTCCTTCAGCTTTTGTGTGAGAATGTCTTTCATTTTTTCTCATTCCCAGGTTTCACATGTGGATGACCAGGGTTCACACTTAAAGAACTTTACTATTTTCTTACAGCTGCATTGGACCACCAGGAAAATAACTTGCCTGGATATTATTTCTTGCTTTTAATGGTCACGATTTTTGCCAGAAGATGAGACAATGGATGTCTTCCAGCATCACATCTATGTACATATTTCTCTGCAATGTGTCCAGCAGGTCCCACTCTTTGTGGGTGAGTTCTACAAACACGTCTTCAAAGGTCACTGATCTCTAAAGCATCATGGGTATTCTGGTTCAGTCAGCATCGTTCTTTCCAGTGCCTCCCATGACTTGCTGTATTCTGTTGGTCAGAAGCCAGTCAGTAGCCACTTAGTAGTTGCACAAAGAATGGAGTTTCCTCACTGGATGTGGATCACAGTCTGTGGCTGGGAACATCCAGAAGGGGGGGGGTTCAGTGTTCTCCCCCAGAACTGGGAAAAGTGGCTGCATTCTGGAAATAATTGAAAGTGATGAAAATCCAGCCTCAATCATCACTGAGAAGGTGGGGATAAACCGCGCGGGGCGGCCGGAAATGAAGGCACGGTGACGGGAGGAGGGTGCATGACCCCTTTTCACAGGCTGGGGCTTGGGCGGGGAGCGCCTTCCTCCTGCAGCCCCGCCAGCCGCCACGCAGCCCCGAAGCCGCCACATGTGCTCCCGCCGCCGCCATGGCGCCTCCCTTCCCCACATATATTTTTAAAATCCTCACTTCTAAGGTAGTTACTATTTCTCTTTCCCATTTTACAGATAAACTGTGGCACAGAGAAGGTTAAACAAGTTGCAAGGTCATACAGCTAGTTAAGTGGTGGAAGTAGGATTTGAATTTAGATAGTTTGGCTCCAGTTGGTATTGTGCTTAATTACCACACTATACTATTTCTCCTTAATAGTATAGGGAGGCTGATCCCTGAACTTTTTCTAGGCTATAGACTCACCTATTGGGCCAAGACCTGCAGCCCTGGTTCTGCAGTCATCTCTGAGAGGGAGTTTTTCAGCTTTGGAAATGGAAGTGAACGTAGAGTCAGAACAGAGAATGGGGCAAAAGTTTCTTTCTTTCCACTCCAGAACTATTGAGGTCATGATGCTTGGGACAGGGGCCATCAGAGGGTCAGTAAAACATTTTCCTTATCCATCTTATGCATTCCATCAACTAGAGATAGTCCGAGGAAAAAATACTAGGAAGGGGTCTGTATACTACTGAAAGAACTGGGCAAAAGTAACTCTTTTACCCCACTTCATAACCTTCAGCTCTTAGGTGATTGTTTTTTGTTGGCCAGGTGTTTGGTCAGATCTTCTCTCCATACTTTTCCCTCCCGATGCCTCAACCCAAGTTATATCCTTGTTTTTCCAGTCTGTTCAGAGTTATCAAGGTAGCCAAGGATCCTGGTTGTGGAAGTATCTGTTCTTTCCTTGTTAATTTTACTTTCTCTAGCTCTTTTCTCTCTTTAGTTTTCTTTCTGTCTTCTCTCAGATCTTCCTATACCAGATTGGGCCTAATGAATAAATGATACTAAGAACTGGATCTCCTCAAATGGCTGTACATGTAGGTTATAGCTCTTTAAAAATTAAAAGGCATATGAGAAGAGCAAAAGAAAGGAAGACCCGGGGCTTCCCTGGTGGCGCGAAAAAAAAAAAAAAAAAAAAAAAAAAAAGAAAGGAAGACCCAAGATATCCACCCACTTAAGTGGAGAAACAGCTGGGCCGGGACCTAAGGAAGAGTACTTAAGCAAGCCTATGTGCAGATGTCCTGGGGTGGGGTAAAAGTTGTGTATTGAAGGCAAAAGGAAGTCCAGTGGAGACTTTTGTGCTCTAAGGGAGGGATGCGTTTTCTCTGGGTGAACAGCTATAGCTGCTTCCTTCCTTCCTCAGATTTTGCTGTGCTGTTCAATATGATAGTCATATTGTCCTAGTCACAGGGAGCTAACTAAATTTAAAATAAACAGAAATAAAAATTCAGTTCATCAGGAAGAGTAGCCACATTTCAGAGCTCACTAGTCACACGTGGATAGTGGCTACCGTATTAGGGCAAATACAGAACGTTTCCATCATTACAGAAAGTTCAGTTGGCCAGTGCTGGATTTGAGGTATTAGGGTATCAGGAGGAGGTGCATATGTTCTGGCCCTTCAAGGATCAAATCTCTATCAGACCTTGGGTGTAAGTTATCTACCCTCTCCATCCCCTTCTCATATCAGGTACCAGTAGCCAGGCTGTATACACAAACAACCAGGCTTTTGTGCTCCATGGTCTCTCCATCTCTTTGTCCTGCCCTCTGGCCTGCTCTTGTCCTTGCTCTATCCCTCCAGTCCCTGCAAAACAAGCTCCAGAAAAACTTTTCCATCAACTTTGACTTAGTTTCCTGGTCACAGAGTTGAAAAGGGCGGAGGCACTAAATTCTTGAACAGGTAAGAAAAGGAGGCAGAGGTGAGAGTAAAGGTCACAGACACGATGGCAGCAGAGCTAGAGACTGACACCTTGGTTAAAAAAAAAAAAACGACAACGGCCAGGAGAGAGCAAAAGAGCTGCTGAGAATGAAAGATAGATGCAGACAAAGATTGAAGTGGAAAAGAATCTTTTCAATCCTTCTTTCTGTTCAATTTACATTGATTTTATGAACTTCCAGGAGCCTGAGCTCTGGAATTACTATGTGGAGGTCCATAGAAAAGCCAACCCCCAAATAAGGGCTAGGACTAGATTTGTCTGCAGATTTAAATAAACCAGAAATCAGAACGTACGCTAACCTCTGCCATCTCAGGGTTTCTCATCACTAGTCACTCCTAGTCACTCCTTTCGGAATAATAAAAATCATTTCAATTAGAGGTGGAATTGCGCCATCAATCTGTTATTACCTACAAGGAAGTAACAGAAACTGCTGAAGCATATCATAAGGAATGAGGGCTGGTTTGAATATTCAGCAAACATTTACTACGTTATCATCGTGTACTTGGATACGAACTGTAATGGGAGCTGCAGAGATAAAAGAAACGGTAGCTGCCTTCAAATAACTTGATGGTCATAACTCTAAATCCTTATGTCCTGTATTATGTCTTCCTGCATATAAAGCAGGCTTATACTGGGAAGAAACTATGATGAAACCAAATTATGAAAAAGACCCATAACCTTTTCCTTCCAAATCCCCTCACAAACTTCATTTCCCTGTATTTCAAGAGCTCATTAAACAAAACAAAAATCAAAGCTTCATGCACTCCAAAGTTGAAGGAATTTAGTAATGATTAACTATAGATGTAGAAAACTAGCTTGGACCACCAGAAGATCCCACTACAGTTCTTTAGTGAATTCAACAAAAGACAATGTAGCTCAAATTCCTTCCCTCTTCACCCCACCAACCCGCATTCTGACTATATCCATTACGGTCAATAGGAAATGGTTTCTCTACAAGGTTTTCAACAATGTGAATTGTGAAGTAGGGGGAAACCTCCTTTGGGCACATTTTCTTTCTAATAACATCTTCAACACCATCTCAGAGACAAGAAAACAAACTTTTTTGCCATTAAAAAAAACTTTATTTATTTTTTACAAAGAATACCCCCACCTGGGGTGAAAAAATATATCTGGTTAAGTACAAAATATAGTTTTTGTCATACAAAAAGATATACAATTAAAAAACAACAAGAGAATGAAACCACCTTCAGCCCACATACTTTCTCAGGAAAGGGAAGCTAGAGCTCAGTGCTCTGACACAGGACAGTGAACAAAGTGCTAAGGCTGAGGGAGACTGAGCAAGTGCTAGAGGCTGCAGTGAGAGAGGGGCTGTCAACATCCCTGTCTCCTAACACTGGGCAGGAAGGGAGCCCGCACAGCTTTTGTGAAGACCTGCCCTCTACTTTCTCATGGCAACATCTGTATGCTCTGATCACAGTGTTGGGGCATTTTGATCTAGAGTTCCTCCTTGGGTTTGGAGAAGTCACAGTGGGCAAGGCTGATAGCAGCAACCCTTCTCATATAATTAGAGTGTCAGAATTGCAGAATTCTGTACACTAGGACAAAGTCTCAAAAGCAGTAACACTTTTTTTTTTGTCATTGTGCTTACCCCTAGAGACATAGTAGACCAGTTTTAGCTTACACTTGAGAAAGGAAAAAAATCGCAAATTTGACACAAACTAAAGTGCTAAGAACATCACCTCAGAATCAATTCCAAGGAGTCACATGAAAAGAAAAACACATTCTCCCACGTGAAAATGTTTGCCAACAGGAGAACACAGTGCAATAGGCTCTAAAAATGGCTTTTAAGACCTTTGGTGGGGCACAGTTACTACCGCTTTATACCTGATTAAAGTACTTTCTGAACAAAGACAACCTTTGAGCTTCTTCCCTTTAATCCACATGGGAAGCTCACTCCAAAGTCCAAACCAAATCAGCTCTAGAGGGCTTTTTTATTTTTATTTTTTTTCTGTAAGTGTACAAACAAAGTGGAACAACGATTTTAAGAACATCCTTTTCCCAAAGTTTTGGCCGTGATTTTTTTCCTTTTCATTTTCCTGGTTTGCTAAATTGGCTCTCCTCTACATGGCAGAGGTTCAAGGTCTATTGTTATACCAATCTATAATCCCCTCCATAAAACACTGGGAAGACCATGCCAGGAGGCCATTTCTACCCCTTATTCAAAACTACTGAAAATGCCTCAAATTTCAAAGAGATTTAAGAAAATGGGATTGGCCTGAATTTTTCTAGTATGTTTTTAAACCCATCCAGCAAAATACCCCGTATCACATCTCACTGGCTGAGGACGAGTGCGCACCCATTAAAGCCCAGGAGATTGCATGCTGATCACCTCCTACACTGGAGAGTCAGAGGCTGAGGTGGACCGGTACCCCACTGTAGAGACTGCTGAGTCTCTAAAAAAGTAAGTGTCCGGGAAGAGAGATGAAAAGAAACAAGTAGGTACAGCTGCTTCTTTTCTTCCACATGCTCACTGCACATTGTTGTTGAGGATGCAGGGATCCACCTGGGAAGAAGAAAGAAAACATTTTAGTTTGGGTGAGAACTAAAAGAACAACCCAGATTAGCAATCCCTCCAAGTCAACTTCCTATAGTAGGCTTAGGGCAAACGTAGTGGTAAAATGACAATTCTCACCTCAGTGTAAGTAGGTGGTGGCATGAACTTGAACTCAGGAGCATACATAAAAATAGGGCTGTCTTGAGAACCATCTGTGTCATCTAGCAGAGGAGTAGTGGGGCTCTCCAATCGGTGATCTTCAGGAATGATATCCATATAGCAAGGAGGAGCTAGAAAGAGAAAGTATGGGGATAAGAAGCCTGGCCGAGGAATGCTTGACCATCACCAATTTTACAAACCCAAGCAGGCCAGAGAGGAAGAACAGACATTAGGTCTAGCTCACCTTCTGGGGTATCGGGGATGTTTAGATCTACCCAACTCATCTCAGAACTGGTTCGGCTGGCCATGCTGGATGTCCGGCTATTGAGGCCTGACCTGCTGCCAATTACCAGGGGCAGGTCAAGAATGACTTTCTTGGAGCCAGGGACGCTAACATAGATCTAGAAAAGGAGACGGCGGTTTGTTAGACTGGAGATCTGGAGAAAACACCACTATTGTTCTGACAGATGAACAATTTCTCTCTCCAGCCCCACCCACTCACCAGTAAGAAGTATTCAACTCGAAGGATGTTGCAGCCCAAGATAGAAGGCCTGATCTTCTGCACCCGAAGGCTCTTGCCACGCCATGATGCGCAAGTTCCTGAGATAATATGATTGCCTCTGACCGATGACAACTTCTGCGTCAGCATCTTGGTTTGGCCATTGGCAAGGTAAGTGTGGCGGGCAACAATGGCAGCTTTGGGGACCACGATGCGGGAACTCGTATTCTCAAAGTCAGCATGGATGTTAATCTCATCACCTAGCAATGAGAAAGATGAAAACTGATGCTTAGTACAGTTGATGACTTTTCATCTGTCCCTGTCTCCTGCCCTCACCCCCAAACCCACAGTTCCTGTTTTAATAGTCTCCCATTTTCAGCACTAGATCCTTACCTTCACAGAATCCTTTTCTGTCTATTTGGGCAGAGACGGACACCCGCCCATCAGGAATAAACATGCAGGAAACTTTCTTCTCCTTTTTAGCAGACACAGGTGCCTATGTAGAATGGAGAAGAAAAACGTGTTTTGAGAATTCCTAGAGATCCTTTCTCTGCTTCTCTTTCCTTTCCACTGCTAATTTAGAATAGGCAGCTTTCCCTCCCACCTTGATGACTTAGGACTTGATTCCCTGAGGGGCTTCACTCTAATGCCCTAGACACTTGACTTATTATCCCTGAAACCCAGAAGAATAGAATCTTAAAATGAACCTCACCAGTAAATCAGGGGTATTGACATCCACTAGATCCATCACTTCAAAGTTTTTCTTTGTCTCCTGAGTTGGGTGGCTGGGGCGATCAAGAAAAGCCTTCACCCAGTAGTCTACACACCCATATTTTCCTTTGAAAGATGTTCCCAGAGGCCTTTATCAAGAAAAAAGAAACAATTAATTTAAAAATGCTCTCCAAGAAGAGTAAGTGATCAAACAAGGGGAAGATAAGTCCACAGATGCATTTAGCTGATACATACCCCTGAGGAAGCTCAAAGCCAAACTTGTATTCATATTTGTTTCCAGGTCTCATGATCACCATCTCATTCTCACCTGAAGGGAGAGAAAAGCGAGTAGCCATTAGGTTTCTTGTTACACTTAAAATGCATTTGTGCGATATGGAATTCTTGGGCAGCATACAAGAGTATTGTAGAACCCCCATTTTCATCCTTTATGTTCTTAAACGAGAGATTCTGATGCATTTCGTTGGGCCAAAAAGTTGCAAAGCCCTGCAGTGCTCAAAGGCTCAACCAGGACAGTTAAGCTACTATCATCTCAAACAGGAAGCAAACAGAATAAACAAGTTATGCACACAGAAAATCTTTCAATAGCTAAGGCAACATCCCTCAGGATCACCTACAGAACACAGCACCATAAGAAACTGCACACATCACCCTTTTTTGGGTGGCGGGTGGGAGGAGTTTGCAAATTAAAACTAAAAAAGATAAGGAAGCCACACAAAATGCAAACCACACAACCTGAGCAACTTAGAATCTACACTGTAGGCTCCATTTATTCGTATCAATTCTCTTCTCGAATCAGCTTTCACCTTCCAGCAAACAGCTGGGTCACTCACCTGTTGGCTGGTCGTCCAGGAGAAGCGTGTCTTCGTAGCGCAGGTAGTTCAATGTCTGTTTGCACTGTTGGGATCCCTGCAGCCACAGGACTTTGGCCATTCCGCAAGCCAGGATCCTGACAGCTTTGACTCCAGTGACTTCACACACCTCCACTATCACCCGGCCAGCCACCTTCTCCCCACTGCCGTACACCTTTTCGGGGTCGTTAAAGACCACCTCGAAAGACTTGATCTTCTTGAACATCACCATAATCGGGCTGGGTTGGCTTAAGAGTTAAAAACGAGGGAGGAAAAACAGAACCCCAAATCAAAGGACCCTTACCAATAAGTTAAAATTATTTCACTCTTCAATCCTTTACTAAATTTTCGATAAGATGTCCAAAAAAATTGTAAGCTGCGGCTTAGGCCAAGGGATTTCAAGAGAAAAATAAACCTTTTCTTTTCTTTCTTTCCTCTTAACAGCTGGAAGAGAGCCCCGGATCTCTGCAGAAAGGCCAAAAGCACACCGCTTGAAGAGACGAAAGGAGAGTTGCAACTAAGAGCCGGAAACTGCTCTATATAGTAGCCCGGCAGGCAGGGCCACGCGAACGCTGGCCTGGAGGCTCGTGCTGCCCTCGTGCACAGCCCTCCCATTGGCTGCCCGTTCCTTGTTTACCAGAAGCCCGACCAATCAGTGAGGTCGCAGCAGCGCGTGGACACAGTGTGCTCCTGGCGGGGAAAATAGTTGTTGTGCATCGCTGCAGGGCCAGGAGGAGGGGTCGGAGGGGCTGTGGGTCGGAGGGGCTGTGGGTCGGCTTCCCTTGGGCCCAAAGGAAGGAAGGCTTCGCAGACCCTAAAATTTATCCGAGGCCAGAGTCCTTCGAAGGATACCTTTGGGGTGCCAGCGATGTTTTGAGGTAAAAGGAAAATGTGCTTATGAGGGAATTTCGTGCCTAGCCTCAGCCAATGCAATTAATTTAGAGGCAACTGTTTATTTCCGACTCACAAATCGCAAGTCGTGTGAAAAACAATCCCAGAGCTCCAGAATAATTTAGGATCGGGGCGGAGGACAGGGAGTGCCGCTGTTACTGTTCAGGAACATCCCCTTTGTCCTTCTGTTGCCCCGTACCTCTTAAAAACCAACAAACAACACCCCACCCCACCCCCTAAAAAACCTGCTGTGTGGGAAGGAAAAGAGAGCTTGTCACAAAATTTTAACTTCTCTTCAGCGCTCACAGGAAAGCGAGTATGTGGGACTGATCCGCCTTCTCCCTCCCTTTCTAGCCCCCGGGCTCAGGGCTGTGTGCCTCAGCCCATGCGCCCTCCACTCTGTTCTTGGGACCGGAAACAGTGCGGGCGTGTCCACGTCCTCTTGCTTATCCCCTCATCTCTTCAGTTCCTAATTGCAAAGTTGGGGAACACTTTATGTTCCGCCAGTTACCTCATTACCTCTTTAGTAAAGTATGTTTTTTAGGCTCTGATTATCTCTCACTCCCCGCTTCTCCAGGAAAGGAAAAAAAAAAAAAAAAAAAAAGGGTGCTTCACTCTTTTCACTCCCCCCCACCCCGTTACTTTAACTCTTTCTTGTCTTCGTCCGCTCTCCAACTTAGGAAATCAAAGGTACATCCCTAAATCTGCTTCCTGTGTTCCTCACAGCCTTCAAATTAGTTAAAAGCAAGAAAGTTCTCTTGTTTGTAACCAAAGTGTCCGAGGAAAGGTGGCCGTATTCCTGTTTGAAAGAAGCATTCCCCTTTGAAAAGTTTTTCGTTTTTTATTGTGTTTTGTTTTTTTCCCTAAGCTGTTTAGAAATTGTTGAGAAAGGGAGGAGGAAACAGAAGGATCACTAGCACACTATATATTCCTGCTAAAAGAAGCCTTGACTCTTCGTCCTGTGTTGTCATTTGTCTCTCTGTCAGATGGGCTTTTCCTTAGCTGGCCATGAGATGCCTTAGGAACCGACTCCTGAGAAATTTTTCATAAATGCAATAAGAAAAACTTGTGTGCAGAGATACAGGGATTCTTCTCCCTTGTCTTTGATTCCTGATTCCCTCCCATTTGTTGGGGAATCAGGAGATGACTTCATTTCTTGTGCTGGAAAGAGAAAGACAATGTTCCCAAGACTGAGATGGGGAAGTAAATAAGAAGCATTAGAATATCCAGAAATCCTACCCGCTCAGCAAAAAGACAGCGATTCATTGCTGTGAAAGATCCTTCTTCCTTCCTCACACGCCCTAACTGGGTTGACACTCTAAGGCTAACAAGTTACAACTCAACCCCACCATCAAGCAAGCTCAAAAATCAGGCATCAAGACTACTGGAAAACACACACACACACACACACACGCACAGCGCCAACCCCCAGGAACAAAAAGAGGAACATGTTGATCCTTAGGGTGTGTGGGTTTGAGGTGGCACCCTGTTCAAGAAAGTTAACCTCTGTTATAAAGCAGAAAGTAACACACCATTGTAAAGCAATTATACCCCAATAAAGATGTTAAAAAAAAAAAAAAAAAAGAAAGTTAACCAATAAGGCCTGAGTTATTTTCAGTCGGTCAGCAGTATTGATTGAGTTATCTGGAGCAGGGAAGGTGGGACTCTCATTAAATTAATTTAAAAATTTTGAATTGTAGCTTCTGAGAGAATTTTTAGCTTGATAGATATGAAAGTACATAAATATGAAATATCAAAATGTTTACAAAGAAATACATGAATCAATATTGTTAAACAGTGTGTGATGTGTAACTACATAAATTTTGAGGGACTGAGAGGAGAGGTGAGTGTAATAGACCAGGGTGGTGTTGACTTGGGACATCTTAGAGAAAAGGGAATGCTGATATTTATTTGGGCACATCTGTGAACTTCTGACTTTAAAAAAAAACCCATAATACCATTCCGTTTTGCTCTAAGTTCCTCTCTTGGACTCCAGTTTCTTCTTTCCCGTTCAAAACTTGGTACAGACCACTTGTTTGCGCTGTGCTACGACTGGGTTCCCTTAAATGCCAAAAACCTATTTCACTTTGGCAGCAGCTGCTGCCTACCAGGCCTGTAGCCAAAGCATGTTCTGAAACGGAGTCCCCCCTGGCAGAGTTGTTTACAACCTTTCACCTTATAACCTGGTATTCTGATGAAAATGTGCCTTCTGATTCTTCTTTCTCAGTTCCTGTGCCAAAGAAGAAAAAATCTTGTAAACTGCTGTCCTGAAAACAGAGTACAAACATTTGTGGGGTGCAAGAGAGAAAAAGGGCAGGTCCAGTAAGGAACAGCAAACGAGGGTTAAGTCCAGTTTTGCAAATTAGGTCATCTTTACCTGCTCCTTCCCCACCCTCTTCAATCCCAGTGCCAATAGGAAACCAAGTGGTGATTGTTGTTTGCTTTACTGGAGGTGGTTGAGTAAAGCCAAAGCGTTCATGAAGAGAAGTGCCCTCAGTGCTCAACTGCCAATCAGAGACAAGGAGCTGGTTGCATTTCTCTTTTCTTTAACCTCTGGTGTGATAAACATTTAGTACTCTAAAGACTCAAGTTTCCTAATAACCCCTTCTTTTTTCCTTTTAATTGCTACTGTCATCTCCACTCTGTAAAATTCCCTTTTACTCTTATCTTTTCCATTCTCCTCTAGGGAATATTATTTTAGAGACAAATAAAGGGAGTGTGGCATTTGAGGCTGACCAACTTTGCGTATGCCTCCAAGTCATAGATAACTGAGAACTTAGAGTTCAAAGTGACTTTTTGGCTATTTATTTAGCACCTATAATGGACCAGTTCCTTTACATAATTACCTCAATAATATTTTATTTATAGGTTCATCTGTCATCTTGTTCCAGAAAGGATTTAAGGGTAGATTATTTCATTTAATTCTCACAATAACCCTGTGACTCAGGGTTGATGAAGTCAGGCTCAGAGGGTTAAGTAATTTGCCTGCAGTCACAGATTTTGTAAATGGAGCAAGATGTTGAACCCAGATCTGTCTATATGTACCCTTTCTAATGTGTTGTCCTGCCTCTCAGTGCTTTAACACATGGTATCCTGTTTGATCTTCACTGTAAATGATTCAAGCAAGACTCATAAAATGTTAGAGTTAAGGGGGGCTCTAGCAATCTTTTTTTAAAAAGACTATTCCCTTATTTTAGTGAAGTGACTTGCCCTAGGACATACAGCTAGTAACTGGTGGAGCCACTCTCCAAACCCAGGGTTCTTAATACTTAATCTAGAGTCTTATCTCTAGTTTGCTTTGTAAGGGTTCTTGTTTTTCAGTTTATCTTTAATTATCAAAAAATACTTCATCTGAACAGATTGGTGGTTGCTGGGGGTTGGGGGTGGGCGAAATGGGTGAAGGGAGTCAAAAGGTATAAACTTCTAATCATAACTGAGTCATGGGGATGTAATGTACAGCATGGCAACCATAGTTAATAATACTGTATTGCATATGTGCAATTTGCTAAGAGGGTACATCTTAAAAGTTCTCATCACGAGAAAAAAAATTCTGTAACTATATGGTGACAGATATTAACTAGACTAATTGTAGTGATCATTTTGCAACATATTCAAATATCCAATCATTATGTTGTACACTTGAAACTAATATAATGTTGTATGGCAATTATACCTCAATTAAAAAAAACCCTCATCTGGAAGCCCACATTTCATGTTTATTGGGGTCTGTTTTTCTACTGTGTTGAGGAAGGAATGGAGATGTAGAAGTTGTCCAACTTCAGGGAAAGATGGGGAGAGGAGGTAAATTAATTTGTTCAGGACTACTGCAGACATATTTCTTAAAGTTGCCTTATTATATAAAAAAAATTGTTTCCCCCTCTCATGCTATCACCCATATATTTTCTTTCCTTTACTGTCAAATTTCTTAAGAGAGTAACTTATACCAGCTTTCTCTGTTGGCTAAACTTGTCCCTTTGTAGTCTGGCTTCTGCTATCGCTGAAATGCTTTTCTTAAAGTTTTCCAGGGGAAACCAGAGTAGTTTTTTAGGCCTTTTTCCCCTTGACTCCTGTATAATTTAAAAACTGCCATCTTTTTAAATTTAAACGTTCATCTTGACTTTTGGATTTTATCCTTTTTCTCCCTTGCTAGCAATTCCTTTTTTCTCTACCCCTGCCCACCCCCAAAAGCTTTTCTCCTTGGCCATCTCCTTTTCTGTCTTCAAGCTTTGCTGTTCAGTTTGCCCATCTGTACATCACTCAAGGAAACCTCTAGCCCGTCTTGAGATTTCCAGTTGGCATCTCAAATTCAACTTGTCAAGTATGGAGCTCATAATCTTCTCCCGTGCTCAACCTCAGTTCTTACCCTTGTTTCTTTTAATGGGACCATTATATATTCCCCTGGTTATCAAGGCATAAAGTCCTGAAATTGTCTTCAATTCCTTCCTCTCTGACATTCCCCACGTTCAATCAACTGCCAAATTCTGAAGAGGCCATCTTTCCAGTGTTTCTAGAATTTCTTATTTCTTACTCCACTGCATTCATTCTGGTTCATTGCCTAGATTATTTTAATAGCTTTTAGCTGATCTTTCTGCTATAATCTATAGACCATGACTAGTTTAATCTAACACAATTGAGTTCCTATCTGTTCCTGTGATGCTCCAAAACCCACTGCTTACTGAATCAAATTCAAATGATTCAACCTGGTATTTAAAGCCTTCACAAATTGACCTAAACCAAACTTTCCAGTCTCATTTCTCTCTACTTCCTCAGAAATGTACCCTACACATCAGCCAAACCTGAGTACTCAGTATTCCTCTAATATATCGTTCTCCGCATTTGTTTACGCTTTTCTCTCTACCTGGAATGCCTGACTTTCCTCCCCATCTCTACTTTTTTGAAATCCTACCCACTCTTCAGTAGACAGCCAAATGACTTTTCCTGTATGAAACCTTTCCTGATTCCCAAACCCCCTCATCTCTCACCTTGTAACCAGATAGGATTTCATTCTCTTTGAATACTCCATTCCACATTGTTTATATTTCTCATATGGAACTTACATGTAAAGTTTCTTTTCTCTCCTAGGTAATGAATTCCTAGAGAGCAGGATCTGTGTCTTTTTAATTTTTTTATTCTTCATAGCATCTAGCAGAGTATATTTCATAGAGAAAATATGTTATTAAATATAAACTGCATTGGTAGACTGGGATATGTCTCTGGAGTAGAATATGTTACTAATTCAGAACCTAGTATAGTTTCTTATCAGCAATAAGAAACCTCAATCTCAGTTCCTTCTGCTATACTTGAACATAACCAGTCCCTCCTCAAAGCCTGTGGCCCAATTATGTATAGAGCAAGGGTGGTTAGGGTGGTGAGGTGGTGAGGGGTGATGGTTTATTTCTCTATGAGGGAAATTTGGACTGTGTTGATGTTTATAAACATGAGAGAGATGGGACATTTTGTGCTTAAACCAACTTCCCCTTTTCTGAGAAATTCTTTCTTACACAATTCAGTAATCCAGTTGGCTCAGCCCTGCCACCCAGTGGATAAATTAAAGTACTATTGAGATCCTTAGTCCATACAGAAGCTTTTCTGAGACCTGAAACTTGACCCAGACCACTCCCCTGAGTGACGCAGATGATTCTTTGATCCTGAGAAAGGAGCAGAGGAGGGAATATGGTGTTTGTGACTGAGAGGAAGAAATTACATATTAAAACAGTTTTCTGTTTTTTATCCATTTAACAGTACTTTCTATGTTAATAGCATTTTACAAATGTACATAGAGCTAAATATACATGTGCATTATAAAGCAATTGCACAAACAGATTCTCACTAGATAGGCAGGCAGATATTTTGTAGAAAGGAATATTGCAATGTGGAGAGCTCAAGTGACTTTAACTTCACGCAATTAGGACAAAATTCATCTAATTTATGGCTCAAAAATCTTTCCACTAGAGCATCTCTTATCCTTTTAAAAAAAAAAGTCATCTCCTTTGTAACGATTTCTCTAATTTCTACAAGCAGATTTAATTGTCACTTTCTTTGTATTCCTAACAGCATATTGGACATACTTATATATATTATGAATATTGATCATTTATCTGTTTATTTGTCTGTTCCTTCCCACTAAACTGAGTTTCCCAAAGATAGGAACCATGTTGTCTTATGGCCTGGCATAGTTTTGGTGCTTCAAAAATTCTAAATAAGGGTAAAGGTCAGTCCGTAGAGGATTATTTTAGCCTGATCAGCTAATGTATAGTATATTTAGCCCATCCCATTGCTCATCCTTCTGGTTTTGGCTTCTCCAGCGCTGATGGTATTCTCCCCAGGCTTGGTCGTGGTAGATGCAGGACAGTGATCTCCATAAAGAGAAAATTAAACCATGGCAGAACATTTTCTGTTCCAGGTGCTACAGTTTCAGCAAAGGACCTTTCGATTCTTTGCTGGGATGAGGCAGGGTTGGAGGGAAGGATGAAGAGACTGATTAATTTTTTAAAAAAATCCAGCTTAACTAGTTCCTCATAGGTAGAAGTAGAAATGCTGTATCAAAGACCAATTACACAAAACCCTTGATATTAAAAATATTGAACCAGTAGCAAAGAATGATTCCATAATAGCCCTGCAGTAGAGGCAGAATCCAGTTATCTTTCCTGATTTCTCTTTCACTTTCTCAAAGCCCACCCTCCATTCACACACAAATTTTACCTCAGGAAACGTATGTAACTTATTTCTTCTTATTAACTATTAAAAGGATGATGAATAATTTGGTGTGGGAGTAGGCAGAAAAATTGAGGAAGGCCTATTATTTTCTAACGTTCTACCTTCCTTCCTTTCCTTAGTGCTGGTGCAGTTTCTTGGCACTGATTTTGAGAACGTGTAATTACTGGACCATGGAAATTATCTGTTTTTTTAGAAGAAATGTGGGAAGGAACTTGCCATGAAGTATACAAGGTGGAGTGAAGTGGGTAAGAAGGGGGTTGGGTAGACCTGAGAAATGGTTGAGGTGTCCACAAGTATAAGAAGCTAAGGGGAAATGCTCAGGACTGGCCAAGGTAGAAATGCCCTCTCTTTTTAAGTAAAATCAAAATAATGTAACATAATGTAGTTAAAAATCACATAATATTTGATGCTTAGGCAAAAACCCAGCAGTCCTCAGTTCACTCCACTGAGATAGTCTCTTTTAATTATTTCAGCTTTTTCATCTGGTATTTACTTCCTATTTCTAAATTATATGTTTCTTCTTTTGTTTCTTAATTTAGAAATATTAGACATATCTGCTCTTTTTTTGTTATAGTATTTGAAATTTTAAGCATCTTACATCACATTGTATCCCTACCTTCCTGTTCCTCCTACCTCATCCTCCTTATAGAGTTATATAACAGTTTTGGCCAAATCAGTAGTCATTGTTTACACTATTATCACTGTGTAAATAGCATCAATTGTGGAGCCAAGTAGTGTATTTTGATTGTTTTATGTCCTGAACAACCCTTTCTTTGTTATGAAGTTATAATTATTTAAGAAATTTATTTAGTTTATTATGCACCTATCCTCAGTTTATGTCTGAAATGCCAATTCTGTCAAATACTTATTAATATTTTCTCTCAAATGGTCAACAGATCAGATAATCTAAGAAATTAATTTTCTTTTTCCTGAAGGCTTGCTCCATCCCCACTGGGTAATTCTTTTTAGTCATCAGTACTATCTGCTGACTGTGAAGTGAAGTGGAAAGACAAAACTGAGGCACAGGGTTGATGTTTCTAAACCAGAAAATGTCCTTTCTGTGATCTCTGACCTGGAGAAAGACAATCTGAAGGAAGGAATATGGTCCTTGTGATAGGAGTAGAAGCAAGAGTGTACAATATTTAAATATTCTCTTTCCTTTCCCCATCACCCTCCTCTTTTCTGTGTTTTCCTAGAAGAAGGAAATCCTGTTCTAATCTTCCTTTTTATACCGTGGTCATTCTAAGCCTTCGACTGACCCACCAAAGGAAGAGGGAAATGCAGGCTACCTATTTTTTTAAATTACATATTTATTGGGTATACTGGACGTTTGATGAACTGCACATACTTGAAGTGTATATTTTCATGGCTTTTGAAATGAAATCACTGCCACAATCAAGATAATGAACATGTTACTCCAAAAAATTTCTTCATGTGTCTTTGTAAACCATCCTCCCTCCCTCTTCCTGACCATCCCCAGGCAACCATTGATCTTTTTCCTGTCACTATATATTAGTTTACACTTTCTATAATTTTATATAAATGGAAGCATACAGTATGTAGTCTTTTTTGTTGTTGTTTGGCTTCTTTCACTTCCATTCTTATTTTGAAATTCATCATATTGTTGTGTGTATCAGTAGTTTATTTCATTTTACTGCTGAGTGATATTGTATGCAAGTCATTGTGCAGGCACATGTTATCATTTCTCTTCTTTCAATACTTAGAAGTGGAATGTTTAGATTGTAAGGTAAGTCTATGCTTTAAAAGAAACTGCCAAACCATTTTACAGAGTAGTTGTACTATTTTACTTGCCCACCAGTAGCAGGTGAGAGCTTCACAATTTGCCAACACTTGATACAGTCAATCTTTTAAATTTTAGCCATTCTGGTGGGTGTGTAGTGTTTTCTTATTGTTTTTTTTTAATTTGACTTGCATTTCCATAATGAGTAATGATGTTGAGCATCTTTTCATGTGCTTATTTTGAGCTACCCATTTTTAAATACTCCATTGGTAATAGGGTTAAGCTAAGTTTGGGCAAAGGAAGCAGTGTTGCATGACAGGTGCCGTAAGAGAATCTCACTCACCAATTCGCTATGAAATTCTTCTTAACTTACTTGAAATTCCCACACCTGAGGGACAAAGTTACGTACTTTTTTGAGTTAAGAGAACCAGTATAAGGAGCAGTTTCTAAAAAAGATGTTTTGAGTTAAAATGCCTAAGTTATCTGTAAGTGAAGACAGCAATGGATATGTTTCCTCCAATTTTCTTCCATTAGAACAGATTGTTTTCTAGATTAGCTAAAGGTCATATAGGGACTTCCCTGGTGGTCCAGTGGTTAAGACTCCTGCTTCCACTGCAAGGGGCGTGGGTGCCATCCCTGATCAGGGAACTAAGACCCCACATGCCTCGTGGCGTGGCCAAAAAAAAAAAGAAAAAAATTATAGAGACTATGCTTTGTGGGAATGGCAGAGTGGCTATGGTCCTTAGAGAAGGTGGAGAGACCAGAATAGAGGATGAAGAATTGCAAAAGAAATTGGAAATGGCAGCCCAGATAGGACCCCCTGTCTGGTAAGCAATGGCTGCTGTGTATGTGTATCCTGGGGGAGTTTGGTCAGGTGGGTGAGACTGAGAGAAGAAGGAGGAGACAGGGTGAATACACAATTATGTTAGGGAGGGCAGGCCCTAGATAGTGGAGTGCCTAAAGGGGAGACTGAGACCAGAAGCGGGGACAACACTGAATGTTAATGTTATCTCCTTCATAGTTTTGTTCAGAACAGAACTGTTACTTTAGAACATCCTGAACTAGAACATCTTCTATTTTCAGTCTTCTACAAACTAGATTCCTTCAGTTTGGGGCCTTTCCCACCCTTTTCCAGCTCTCCCTTTTGGGTTTCATATGATAGAAGAAGAGAATAGTTTTTGTGGTGGCAGCCACTGCCTGCAGCTCCCCTTCCCTGCCAAGCTCCACAACCAAAATCTTTAATGGCTGTTTCCTTGACAGCATAATTTTGTGGTTTAGAGTTAGTTAGGTCTCTGGAGCCAAATTGCCTGGGTTCAGTCTCTAGCTCTACCATTTATTAGCTGTATTACTGTGGGCAAGTTGCTTAATCTTCCTGTACCTCAGTTTCCTTGTATAAAAATAGAGATAAGAATATTACCTTCCTTAGAGAGTTGTGAGGATTAAATGAATTAATAATTTTAAAGTGTTTAGGGAACCACTGGTGGTCCAGTGGTTAAGACTTGGTGCTTTCACTGCCATGGGCCCAGGTCCAGTCCCTGGCTGGGGGACTAAGCCATGCCGCATGGCCAAAAAAAAAAAAACAAAAAAGTGTTTAGAACATTACCTGGCAAGTTTTAAGCTCTCAATAAATGTTAGCTGTTAATTGAATTTAAACTCTTTGGCCCCACTTTCAAGGCATTTCATAATCTGGCCTCTGTCCATCTACCCTTCTATCCCATTACTTCTTGTCTACTTCATTTGAGTTTTGCTGATTTCCTCACTGAATCATGAATCTATGTATAACTCCAGATGGTGTCCATTGCCTGGAAGGTCCTTAATTCAAATCCTACCCAGTCTTCAAAGATCACTTCAAATCCCATTTCCTCTTCTACCTCTTATTATATCTTGAGTTCTCATCAACCATCTTCCCATTTGGATTCATAGTACCATAGAATTTAGTGAATAATTACACTCTCATCACTCCTTCACGTGAATCAGTTTTGTCTCCCTAATAGCCTGTTAACTTCCTGAGGGCAGAAACAATAGCTGATACTTCTGAGCCCTCTTTCAGTGGAGTGAACACATTGTCTTTATGCCATCTTAAGCGTCTGTAAAGAGATTCAACATAGGCAATAAATGTGAAGAATTCATAACTTTAATAACAGATTAGTTAGGGGTGGGGATGATAGCTTCTTTCCTATCTGTGCTATTCTCCAAAGACAGAGATTCCCTTCACCAAAAATCCAGACAACTCCCACTTCATCTCTGAACCAAGAAAGCAGAACACATCTTACCCACATATTCTTATCAATTAGACTCTTCTCCTTATCATTTCCTCCTCTTTCCACCTTCCAAGAGAAAATATCATTAGATTTTGAGTTTCTGATGGGTAATGATCACCTCTTTCTCTTTCAGTTCTTCTCTATTAAAAGTCTCAACCCTTAAATTTTCTGCTGATGGTCAGGACCCCATAACCTCTAAGCTTGTAGGGGTGATCTCAGGAGTAGATGGACTGGAACAATTTGCTTCCTATAAACAAGACTGGGAAAATTAGTGAAGAGCCCCTACTGAGGTCTGGAATGCAGAAACCTTGCCCAGAATCCTCACTCTGTGATCATTTCAACCCTGGACTGCAGCCTCTCTCACTCTGGATAAATGTCATTGTTTCATGTGTCTCTTAGTCCCCACTGTTTCCTTCAGTGATTTTTTATGTTCTTCCTTGCCAATCTCTATCCACAAATCACTTCTAAACCAGTCATGAGATTGCTGGCCTAGTTATTGAATGCAAAGCCACAGAACAAAGACCCCAGAAAGGAGTGGGGCTAGGAGGGTTGCTGAGGAAAGAGGAACCCCAGCATCTGAAGGGAAGAGGTGCAGTTTTTCCAAGTCCGGCAGGAAGGCTCGGGCATCCTCCAGAGCTGCCTGAGCTGCCACAGTAAAGTTGGGGTCACCAGAGATTAAAACATCAAAGACACAGGAATGGAAGTAAGCGTCTTCAACTGGCAGCCCTTCCTTGCACAGCTGTCTGGCAGTATCAATGGTTATAGCTCCCCGAGGACTGCGCTCTGAGCGTGAGAGTCGCTGACTTGGAGGGCATCCCCCAACGCAGAGCTGCAAGTCCTGCTCAGCTGAGAAGGCCCTGGCCACATCCTCTGCTACTTTGATGGAGAAGGAGAGCTGCCCACCTGTCTGCCGAATGATTATAGTTGTGCCAATGTAGGCAGCTCGGATCTCCACATGGCTCCCAGGGTTAGCAGTTCGAATGGATAAACTTGAGCCCCCAGGTCGGTCACCTCCATTGATAGAACCATCTTCAAAGGCTGCGGGAAGATTGTCCACCTCAGCCTGGTAGACCTTCTGATCAATGCATTC
>NW_006786767.1:14047-45922 GCF_000442215.2 Lipotes vexillifer | reverse complement strand
ATTCCTGCATGTTCTTAAATATAATGGTGAGCTGTGAGGGCAAGAGGGAAAACAGTTTATTTTGGGCTCAGTGCATCGTACCCACTTCCACCAGTCAGGCCTCATTACATAGTCAGGGATCTGATCCCAGCAGAGATGAAAGGCTTATCATGTTTTCACTCCTTGATCCCTTCTTTATGTTCCAATATTGCTTTATCCCTGCTCAACCCCTCTCTTTCTTATTTGGTCTCAACCTCGGAAACTCCCACAGGAGAAGGAAAAGTTTCCTTTCTGTAACTCCTCAACCCAGGCAGGGCTCCTCAACTTTCCTCTTTCCAAATTTCTCTTCAGTGTTTTCTGCATTGGTGTGAAATTCCCACTGAGGGAGAGTGATTTACAGGAGCGAGTGTTTGGTAGGAGGGAGTGATTCAAGATGTGAGAGCGGTTGAGGAGGAAAGGGAATAGGGAGCATTGCTGAGAAATAGTGGGAATGGCATGGGAGTGGTACCCTGAGGTGACCCTGGGAGGATCTGGAGGAGCAATTGAGTCCCTGACCTTCCGGGTGGTGGTGGCGTTGGCCCCCGATGCCACGGGGGAGCTGGTGGCCTGGACAAAAAGGAAGTCATTATCCAGCAAGGGCCAAGCTCCTTGGACACGGCACGTGTGAAAGTGGTGATGGAAGCTGCGCACGTGAGGGTCCCCGAAGGAGGCGCAATGCAAGAAGCCTGGGGGCTGACCATTCAGCCGGAAAAACCGGCCTTCATAGTCACAGGGGTCCGGGGCTGGGGGACCAGAGGAGCGCACCAGGCCTGCGCCTGGAAGGGCTGGGCCCCGGGGTGGGGGAGGGGCCGTGGGGCCCTGGCGGGAGCAGTTGTGCTGGATCATCAGGTCTTCGATGCCGTGCACAGCAGAATGGAAGGCGAGGTCCCCGCGGCAGGTGCGGGCCGTGCGCCGAGTGCAGAGCGCGTAGGAGCGGAGGGCTCGGCAGAGGCCGCTAGAGCCCACCCCTCCACCCCGGCCTCCTCGAAGGGCTCCTGGTGAACCCCCACCTCTAAGGCTCAGAGTGGAAGATACATACTCAGCATTGCAGCGGAGGATCTTGCACTGAGAGTGAGCTGAGGACGGAAGGGAGAGAGGATTGTGAGATGGTCCGCAGGTCCCCGCTCAACCATAACTCTCCCAAACCTCATCAGGGGATTCCAGCCGGCCCTAAAACCCAACTGAGAGCCTTCCACAGTCCCCAGTGCGCAGCCGCGAGCCCCCAGCCCCCCAACTTTCTAGTCTTGTCCTCTTTCAATCTTGCTAAACATGTGTAAGCCCTGCTAGATCTATTCTCCCTGTGGATCAAGGGCTTTCCCGGTGCCCTTCCCCAAGTTGAATGGAGAATAAAATATACCTATCTGAGAGTGGGGCGAGTGACTGGAATTCCTCAGCACCCATCTCTTCTCACTCACCCAAGCTCACATGCCCACCCCTACATAGCAGCCTACCCCCTAGATTCCCCAAACCCTTATCTAACCCTTCCTTACCATGTCCACAGAGGAGCAGCAGGAGAGTGAGAATGCTTAGAGTTGGGGGACTGCCATGGGGGCACCAGGGACTAGGGGACTGGCCTGGATCCCCCATACCTATCCAGCCAGGTCCCCCCAGGTTCCGGTTCTTTCCAGCTGGTGACCCTCCTACCTAGTGAATTTTGACCGGACGTCCTGTAAGGGACTGAAAAAAGAGATTTGGCTGGGCATGGGGAAAGAGAAGAGTTGAAGATTGTTCAGAATCGTGTGAAGAGAATCTCGGGAGATCAGGAAAAAGATGAGCAGACTGGAGTTTGGGGAGAATGGGGTTCCCTGAACTAAAAGCGAGGCTGTTAAGCCTCTGTGCCCTGCTCTTGTGGCCACTTTCAGGTCCCTTGTGCAATACCCCTAGGTGGGGGGTGGAAGAAAGGTCGAGTGAACTCAGGAGGGCAGAGTCCACTGTATTGCCCCATTCTGAGCTACCAAACAGCAGAAATGTCAAAAAAGGAGGAATCATGTGGATAGATCAGATCTCAATCATACTAGTGGGCTCCCCAACAGAATTAGGATCTGAAAATGCTTCAGAAACATACCTCTTATTTGCCCTTCCCTATCAGGAGGGGACACCCTCCAGAGGTCAGTCATTCATTTATTTTCCTCCTTTGTGTCAGAATTTTCAGTGAGAAAGGGGTAAGGGTGGTATAACCATCCCTGTTCTCTGGAACATCAGTATTCAAATGAAAAGGGAACCAGTCTCTTTCATCTACTCTAGAGAGCAAAAATCATAATCCTTCTCTCTCAGGGGATAATGGGATGCAAACCAAGCATGCAAATAAATATTTGTTTGTAAGTCAACATTTCTTCTTGTATTTTTCCAAACCTCACTGAAGAACCACTCTTTCCATTAACCTTACCTTGCAAGTTTAGAAGTTCTCAATCTTTTGATGAGAACAGAGCTTGGGGAGGGGCTAACTCCCTTTTGCCAAACTACCCTCTCCTGGGATAAGGATACGATTGAGGGAGAGTCATGCAGGAGGAAGAATAGGATGATGGGACTAGAGTTGTGGGAGAAATCATTTACAACAAGGATTAACCCCCAGCCTTGGAAGCCCAATGTGAAGGGCACTGCTAAGTAGGAGCAGGATAGAAGGGTATCAGTGACTAATCATCTCAGGCTAAATTTGGCCTTGGTGAGAAAACCACAGAATAGGAAATGTGGGACACATATTAAAGAAGGAGACTTCATCAGAAGTCTTGAGGTAACAAGATAAGAAGAGAGCTGACTCTCAGAGGAGAGACGGAGGTTTAAATTTCTAATGGCCAGAGGCCAGAAAGAAGTAAGACAGAAGGAGAAATGGAGATTGGGGCACCTTGGTATGGAAGAGATCCTAGCTTTTGGACCAGAGACATCCAAGTAGATGTCATAATTTTATGAAATTCTAACTTCAATTCTAACTCCAAAAGCTTATTAGAGGAATTGCAGTTTCATTTTGACTTACTGTTTCCAGAGGTCAAACATTAGTCTGATATCCAATTCTCCAGCCATGACTGTCTACTGTCAGTCAGCTCCAGCCAGGGAATCCCCCGTCTCTTTCTCCATGTCTCCCCTAGGTCCCCAGACCGGCTGCAATCTCACTGAGGTCAGGGAACCAGAGAAGGTCTGGTGTGGGGGGAAGGGGGAGTATATGGCTGGCTGGAGTACTGGACAGCTGAGCAGGGGAGGGAGGTGGCTACTGAGTTGACTGTTTTAAAAATAGCTAAGTCCAAGATTCCAGGAGCATTGGTGGGGGTAGGGTGTTGGAGTGGGGGGAGTGGGGAGGGTAGGATTAGAAACAATATGGAGTATAGGGTGCCAAGTGCGGGGCGGAGCACAGAAATATGACAAGCAAGTCAGATACCCAGTTTGAGCTTATATGATTCTAGTCACTGCCTACTGCAGGCAGCCCTTCAGCATTGTTAGTAATGAGCTCCTGGCCTTTAAAAATTAGAGTGGACAACTTATGCATTTCATTCACCACCCTCATCCCTGCTGTACTGAATATTGCGTTTAGTTTCTACAGAACATATCTAGGAGGTAGCTGACTTTAAATAAGGTGCATAGCAGAGGTAGTTCACAGCCCCTCCCCCATTTTTGTAGAGATTTCAGGACTAAAAAAGCCAGCTGTTTAAAGAAGAAATCTGAGCTCTGAGTTGTTTAGGATGAGGGTTTGTTTCAGTCTACCAGCTCAGATCCTTGCAGCTGTCTATCCCCCTACCTCCTCCATTCTCACTCCCTTGTTTATGTAGCAATTCCTCTTCCCAAGTATACACACAAACATATAAGCTCCTGAGTTTCTGGGGAGGAAGCTAGCAAAGGCAAAGAGAAGAAAAAGGAATGGGGACAGAATTTTTTGAAGGTTAGTAATCCACAGGGAAGAAGAACTTGGAGAGATAAACTGTGAGAAAAAGAGATTCAGAAAGATACTTTTGTGAAGTAACACAATCTAGTGACCTTTGAAGATATTGCAACCAAGGAATTTAGCCATGTCGTATTTTTGCAGCCATAGGCACCAGGGATCATCATCTCTTAGTACTTGCCAAGTGAAATTAACAGAAGGACTGATTCCAAATACTGTCATTAAAGCATCTTAAGTTACTCTACATTTAATTCAGAACTTAGAAGTCCACAGAGTACTCTTCTCTTTTTTATACATATAGATCTGAAAAATTTTCTCTCCACCACATGAAGCCATATCACAAAGGCTTTTATTATAAAAATGTAAAATGACCCCAACCAAACTATCCAAATGATTTTAAAACACAATAATTTGACTATGACATCCCAAGTGGGATATACTCTAAGGACAAAAAGAAGTGCAAAAACATTTTAGGTAGTCATATTGTTGGTGGTAGTGTTGGTATTGTTATTCTGAAAGTATTGTGGGTGTACTGTGGGATAAAACAAATGAGTAATAATGTTAGTGTCTTTGTGAACCAGGATTTTTGATGTAGAATAAAGAGATACAGATTTATGATTGATGAAATTAAGTAAAAACTCTATATTCTAAATTTAAATTGGAAGTATAACTCATAGTTATACTTTGTTTTGTTTTTTTGCGGTACACGGGCCTCTCACTGTTGTGGCCTCTCCCATTGTGGGGCACAGGCTCCGGACGCGCAGGCTCAGCGGCCATGGCTCATGGGCCCACCCGCTCCGTGGCATGTGTGATCCTCCCGGACCGGGGCACGAACCTGTGTCCCCTGCATCGGCAGGCGGACTCTCAACCACTGCACCACCAGGGAAGCCCCATAGTTATACTTTTATATATGGTATATATTCATAGTTATACAGAGCTCATGGTGTATTTTATCCTAAAACATATCCTAACTTTATCCTGAAAAGGCCTAGAAACAATAGCCCAGTAGCAATGAACACCCCTGGTGTCCAATCTGAGCTATCTCAATACCATTTCACACTAAAAGGAACTCCTTGGAGAAATGGCTAATTTCAGGTATGGGGCAGGAATTGTCCAAGATGAGCAAGGAAGTTTTCAAAAACTGTTAGAATTCTATCAAAAGGACTCAGAAGCAACTAGAACAGTTCCCACTGGCCAAAGATGGGACAATTTGAGTGTCAAAATGGATACTATATGCAATGGATCTAAACATATCAGGTATGTTTAAATCTATGTTTACAATGATTCTTAAACATACAAACTCATTGGTCATTGTTGGAGAATGCTAGGGGAACAACTAATTCATTATGTTGAAACTGGAAAGCATTAAGCATTTATCCTATTTTTTCTGTGGGAACACAAATTGAGGGGAAATTTTCTCTTTATAGAAGTTTTCTAGCAAATGAATGAAGAAGGAATGGCATTTTACAATATCAGCATTTTGTAACTCCTAATGAATTAATGTATCTAGTCAATGATCAATGATAGCTGTTATCCATCACAAAAGGAGAGACAAGCATGTCCTTTTGATCATAGGTGGAGTACACAATTCCACCTATGAAGTAGTCCTGCAAAAAAAAAAAACAACCCCTTTGGTCTGAATCTGATCAACTGGTAGTTAGCTTACTACTTATTTAGAAGGAATACAGGAGACATAAAATGATACCTCAGAGGTGCAAATCCAGACTATGGGCATACTCTTCAGAACAAATGACCTGGGTTCTTCAACAAATAAATTGGGGGGGGGGGGAAGACGAAGATGGAGAGGAAACCTATAGCCTAAAAGAGAATTAAGGGACATCAAGCAGTTGCAGCGTATGGACTTTATTGTATTCTAATTCAAGAAAAAAACTTATGAGATATTTGGGGAAACTTGAATGTTGATGAACACTTACTGGATACTTGATGATTTATAAGGAATTATTATTAAAGTTGTTGATGTGATACATTTTTTAAAAAGTGCTTATCTTTTAGCAATACATCTTGAAATAGTTGCAGGTGAAAAGATATGATAGCTGGGGTTTGCTTCCAAATAATCCAAGATGGGGGAGAAGTGGGTGGGGGTAAAATAAGATTGAAACATGAAGTGATCATTGTTAAAACTGGACGATGGATACACAGGGATTTGTTATACTAATCTCTTTCTTTTTGTAAATGTTTGAAATTTTCCATAATAAAATTTTAAAGTCAGAAGTCATCTGTGGGCCCTTTGAGATTATTGGAGAATTTTTACCAACATCCTTGTCAAAGCCCATTGACCAAAGACCACTGGGAACAAACCTGAAGTCAAAAAAACTGGGTTTCTTGGGCTTCCCTGGTGGCTCAGTGGTTGAGAGTCCGCCTGCTGATGCAGGGGATATGGGTTCGTGACCCGGTCCGCGAGGATCCTACATGCCGCGGAGCGGCTAGGCCCGTGAGCCATGGCCGCTGAGCCTGGGTGTCCAGAGCCTGTGCTCCGCAGCGGGAGAGGCCACAGCAGTGAGAAGCCCGCGTAACGCAAAAAAAAAAAAAATTGAATTTTTTGCTGCAGCAAGGAAGAGAATGCTGCAGTAGGACTATGGGATCAGTTCAGTAAGGGGAAGTTTGGAGGAGCCTCTTGTAGAGACTGGTCTGCTGTTGGATGATTCTCAACTAGAGTGTAGAATAGTAAGGGCCAATTCTGGACTGAATATTGTCAAGAAGCAGGGGCATTTCAATGGTTGGGTATCTAAATTTTTATCTAGGAGGTGGAAGGATTAAAGAGGGATTAGAGCTAAAATTGGTTAAAACAACAACAAAAAGTAGCAAATATGCATGTTAAGAGGGGATGTTTGCACATTTTTGTAATTGCAGAGTGGTCTTGTCTCTGTTTTATTCCAAACAAAGTAGCAATGTGGGTCCGATAAGCTGAGAGATAATAATTGCCAACCTTGACTTCTATACTCAGCTAAAATATTATTCCAGAATTAAAAGTAAGTAAAGCATTTCAAACAAATTGAAACCTGAAGGAATTTACCGCTAATATATCCTTGTCAAAAGAACTGTTAAAAAAAAAAGAACTATTAAAAAGATTTACTACAGAAAGGATGATTTGAGCAAAGAGGATGGATTAGATGAGAGAAGAACTGGTAAACCAAGAAATGTGTGGCTAAATCTAAACAAATAATTACTGCATTTAAAAAACAACTGCTTCTGGCAGTAAAAAAACACAATAGTAACACATAAAGCAGGAGAGGAATTGTAATTAAAGCTGTCATATTGTTTGTCAAAATTTATTGGATTTATGCTTTAATTAATTACTTTAATTAATTAGTACTTAAGTATGTATTGTAAGGGTAGGTACCAAAATAATAGGAAAAAATAGAGTGTGTTATTTCTGAACCAAGAGGAGAAAAAGGGGAATTAAAATAACAAAATAAGACTAAACCTTGATTAATTCAAAAGAAGATAAGAAAGAGGAGGAAAACAAGTATAAATCAAAACACCAGAATAATATCATAAGCCAAATTTTAAAATCAGGTAATTCTCACTGATCTGTAGAAAATGATTTTGGAAGTGGGGGAAGAGTGGAAGCAGGGTCAGCCATTCAGAACTATGACTGTGGCCAAGGAAACAATGAAAAGTGGTCAGTCTTAGGATATATTTTGCAGGTAAAGCTATAGGACTTGCTGATGCTCAGATATTGTTCTTGAGACTAATTTTTACTACTTTTGACAATGTCTATTTTTAAAGGTAGATCATTTCTCTCATGATTCTATTCCTTATAAAGCTTTAAACTAGTCTATTTTCTCTAAATCCATGGCTTTTGATAGGAAGTTTCCCTTCTCTCCTAGAAGATGGTCACTAACTCACTGTTGCCCCAGGATGATTTGGAGCATGGTTCAGGTCCTTTAGATCTTTCCCATCCCATTTACAGACCTGTCTCCTTTACCCCTTTGGATTCATTTATATTGTAGTTGTAAGTTACTACATGTTCATTCAGTGTTAGGAAGCTGTAAAGAAGCTGCAACAGGAAAAGTAGTGGAATGAACTGTATAACAGCTACTAATTTGTATACTCTTTGTGCTAGGATAAAAAACATCCCAGCTGTGGCTGAGGGTAGTGCTACCTTTGGAAGTATAGACAAAGTTAAATGATAGGAGAAACACAGCAGAGAGTATTATGTTGGTTTTACAATAGGGGAGTAGTCTTAGAAATGGGTAGGGAGATTTGTCATGTGACACAGTAAAGCAGACCGACCTGGACAAGGGTAATCATAATAATAAAAGTAGTTTAAATAATAGCATTGCTGAATATCTGCTGGTGCCATATGCTATGCTGAGTGATCTGCATGATAATATTTCTAATCCTTACAACAACCCTGAAAGGTAGGTTTTATTCCCATTTTACAGATATGGAAGCTGAAGTTCAAAGGACCATCTTGCCCAAGGTTTACCTAATTCAAGCCCAGATTTACCTGACTCAGGAGCCAATACTCTTTGCATTATAATGTCTTTTATAGGTTCAAAGGTGGCTGAGTTTAAAGGATGAGAAGGAAAACAAAAAGATACAGATTTAGACAGGGATGTGAGAGACAGTATTGGCAGAACAGAAAGAACAGTCCCTAGATCGTCAAATTAGAATGCTGGCTAGGAGAATGGGCCTATCATCAGTAAATAATAAGAATAGAGACAGGCTGGCATCCAGCTTTTATATACCTAAGGAGTTCAACAAAATTTGTGTTTTGACTCATTTAAACTGTGTTACTAAACCCTTAACTTATAGCAGTATGCTAAAAAAAAAGAAGATAATCATTTGATAGCCTCTTTATTTTGTGTCAAATGAAAAAAAAAAAAAAACCAAGGAAACAAGATACTTTTTGTTTGTGTGTGTGTTTTTTTTTGTTTTTTTTTGTTTTTTTGCGGTACGCAGGCCTCTCACTGCCGCAGCCTCTCCCGCCGCGGAGCACAGGCTCCGGACACGTAGGCCTAGCGGCCATGGCCCACAGGCCCAGCCGCCCCATGGCATGCGGGATACGGGATCCTCCCGGACCGGGGCACGAACACCACGCCCCCCGCATCGGCAGGCAGACTCCCAACCACTGCGCCACCAGGGAAGCCCACAAGATACTTCTTCAAATTCATTTCAGATAAAGCCAGTGATGGTTATGGTGTTCAGTTGTTATGGGTATAAGGGCCTACTTGATGAATTCACCTTGTAATAAAAGTTTGCGGGACTTCCCTGGTGGCGCGGTGGTTGAGAATCTGCCTGTCAGTGCGAGGGTACATGGGTTTGATCCCTGGTGCGAGAGGGTCGAACGTGCCACGGAGCAGCTGGGCCGGTGTGCCACAACTACTGAGCCCGCGTGCTGCAACAGCTGAAGCCCGCGGCCCTAGATCCGATGCTCCACAACAAAAGAAGCCACCGCAATGAGAAGCCCACACAGCGCAACGAAGAGAAGCCCCCACTCGCAGCAACTAGAGAAAGCCTGCGTGCAGCAACGAAGACCCAAAGCAGCCAAAACAAAAGTTTGCCTCTTTTGGCAGCTTGATGTGTTTCCTTTTAAGAGGCGATGGGAATTATATAACTCATTTTCTTTTTCTATTTTACTGTTCATAAATCCAGAGGTAAATATAATGCTCAATTATAGTATTTATATTAGCTCAGGTTTTTGCTCTATAGTTTGTCTTTTCTAAAGCTTTTGAATCTTCTATTTTTATGTTAGCTGTTTGCTGTATTTGGTTACAAATGAGGTGTTTACTTTTAACACCTCACTTCAAATCTCTTTTGGGAAAAACGTTCCCAAAACGTAGAAGTAAATCAAATATTTTTGGAAGTGTGAGTTTAAATTTAAATTAAATAAAAAAGCATTCATTTTTTCATAGCTTGGAATTTTGCCATTTCACTCACTCGGAGCTATTATAAAAAGACGTATTCTTTGTGCCACCTTTACCCACACATTTGATGTTTTTATCAGTTCCTGCAAAGGTGAAGAAAGCGGTGCTTACATTTCCCTGTATGAAGGTGAGAGTTCCAAAAATAAAATGTTTCTAAAATCTAAGACTGCCAATGCAGTAAAAGATAAGTTTCCTTTTGTTGAACTGATTGGGAGGTTGGCCGTGTGAGATTACTTGGGATTGAGAGTTTATAAATTAATGGTTCTGAACTTTTTGGGTCACAAACTCCTTTTGAAAACCTAATGAGAGATATGGGCTCTGTCCTCAGAAGAATGCTCAAGTACGAGCACTTGACATTTCAACCACAATTTCTCGGGGATATATATGCCTCTTACTAGAAGGCTAGAATAGATAAGACGTGACTCCTCTTTACTGTGATAGCGCAGATTCCTAGTCACCACCTAGGCAGGGAGCCTTTATTGTGGATAGCAGTAAGAACAAGGTAGACACTTGCTAAATCAACCTTGAGTAAGTCAGTCAACACGTAGCTCAAAGCAATAATAGAATCATAGGCAAACAGATTCTGCTCTTACTGCTCCAAGAGTATTTTGCATTCTCTTTGAAGCAATTCTATTATGGTCATCAAGTAGTTCTAAAAAATACCCAAGTTGCTGAAGAATATCCCCTACAGTATATGCCCTCATAGATTTTGTTTTGTTTATTTGGGTTTATATTAATTTCTATCTTGAGGTCTAATAGAGGGGGAACTCTCTATTAACTATTTGGGTAGAAAATTCTGTCATGTTGCCATAAAGTGTTTTTATGTTTCATGTTTCTTTTGTGGTGTGTGCAAAGTCCTGACCACTAGCACACTATTAAAAAGACATTATTTATTTATTTATTTATTATGGAGCCAACCACCAGAGGCTCCTGGACTCTATGGAAGCCGCAGATCTTCTAACATCTGAGAAAAGGATTATCCTTTTGAATGTGAAGGTGAATGTGAGTAACTGAGAAAAGGTAGAGCAGGCTGTGAAAGTAATGAAAAAAGAGAGATTAGGGTTCAAAACATATTGAGGTGTGTCTTAGGGGCCTTGAGTGTAAAGCTGCCTTCAGTGTTTCTCAGTGGGGCCTTATTGACATTATGGGAGGGACAACTTTTTGTGTGTGTGGAGCTGTCCTGCCCAGTGCAGTACATTTAGCATTCTTGTCTCCCGTCCCCTGTCAAATGCCATCTGCATCCCCAGTCAATGTAAATTTTTAATGCCCCTACATATTTCCAAAGGCCTCCCAGGAGGTGGTACCACTCTGGTTGAGGAATACTACCTGATATTCTTAATCCTAGGTTGTCTCACACTACCATGACCTAAACTGGTTTAGCAGAAGTCTTTTCACTGTATGGACTATCCTTGCTTTAGCAAGATACAGGACATTTCCATCACAAGGATCCCCCATGTGGCCACACTCACTTCCCTCCAATCTCCATCTCCACATTAACATCTAGCAACAACTAATCCATTCTCCATTTCTAAAATTTTGTTTTTTTAAGAACGTTATATAAACAGGTTACAGTATGTAACGTTTGAGGATTAGCTTTTTTTACTCAGCATAATTCTCTGGAGATTCATCCAAGTTGTGTGTATATCAATAGTTTGTCCCTTTTTATTGCTGAGTAGTATTCCATGCTATAGATGTACCACAGTTTCTTTAACCATTCACCTGCTGAAGGACATCTGCCTTGTTTCTAGTTTTTGGCTTTCATTAATAAATTTGCTATAAACATTTGTGCATAGGTTTTTTTTGGTAACATCTTTATTGGAGTATAATTGCTTTACACTGGTTTGTGCATAGGTTTTTATGTGAACATTAGTTTTTATTTCTCTGGGATAAATGCGCAGGAGTGCAAATTCTGGTTCATATGAAAATTGCATATTTAGGTTTTTTTTTAATAAACTGTTTTTTAAAAAAATAAACTGTTTTCCAGAGTGCTTGTACCATTCTACATTCCCACAAGCAATGTATGAGTGATCCAGTTTCCCTGCATTATTCTCACCAGCATTTGAGGTTGTCATTATTTTTAATTTTAGCCATTCTGATAGGTATGTAGTGATATCTAATTGTGGTTTTAATTTGTATTTCTCCAGTGGCTAATGATGCTGAACATCTTTTCATGTGCTTATTGCTGCCTGTATATCCTCTTGGGGAAATGTTCCTTCTTGACTTTTGACCATTTCCTCACTGGACTGTTTTTTATACTGTTGAGTTAGAGAGTTCTTATATATTCTAGACAATAGTCCTTTGTTGGGTATGTGGTTTACACATATTTTCTCCCAGCTAGCAGCTTGTTTTTCATTCTCATAATAGGGTCTTTTGCAGAGCAAACATTTAATTTTGATGAAGTCTACTTTATTGAGTTTTCCTTTTACAGATTGCTTTTGGTGTCAAAACTTTGTCTAGCCTTAGACCGTGAAGAGTGTCTCCTATGTTTTTTCTAAATGTTTTATACTTCACATTTAAGCTCTTGATCCACTTTGGAGTTAGTTTTTGTATAAGGTATGAGACTTAGGTTGAGGGTTTTGTTTATTTGTTCGCTTTTTGTTTATTTGTTTGTCTATGGATGTCCAATTTCTTCAGCAATGTATATTGAAAAAGCTATTTTTTCTCCACAGAATTGCTTTTTCACCTTTGTAAAAAAAAAAAAAACATGAGTTGGCATACTTGTATGGGTCAACTGCTGGGCTCTCTATTATGTTTCATTGATCTGTATATTTATTTTTCTGCCAGTACCATACCATCTTAACTACTGTAGCCTTTTAATAAATCTTGAAAATGGATAAGCTGATTCCTCCCACTTAATTCTTTTTCAGAACATTTTTAGCTATTCTAGTTTCTTTGCCTTTCCATACAAGTTTTAGAATAATTTTGTCTATATCTACAAAAAATTCTTACTAAGATTTCCCCTTTACTAAGTTTTAAATTGTGGTAAAATACATAAAACATAAAGTTCACAATTTTAACCATTTTAAAGTGTACAGTTCAGTGGCATTTAGTACCTTTGAAATGTTGTGCAACCATCCCACTATCTAGTTCCGGAATGTTTTCATCACCCCAAAAGGAAGCCCTGTTCCCACTGTGAAGTCAGTCCCCAACCTCTGGCAATGACTGATCTGCTTTCTGTCTCTATGGATTGGCCATTCTGAACATTTCATATAAACGAAATCATACGATATGTTACCTTTTGTGTCTGGCTTATTTCATTTAGCATAATGTTTTTGAGGTTCATCCAACTTGTAGCATGTCAGTACTTATTTGTTATGTCCAAATAATATGCCATTGTATGCATATACCACAGTTTGTTTATCCATTCATTCATCCATGGACATTTGGGTTGTTTCTAACTTTGGGCTATTATGAATATCATGCTGCTATGAGTATGCATGTACAAGTATTTGTATGAGTACTTGCTTTTAGTTCTTTGGGATCTACCTAGAGTGAAATTACTGGGCTCTATTCTATGTTTAACATATTGAGGAGCCTCCAAACTGTGTTCCACAGCAGCTGCAACATTTTACATTCCTGCCACCAGTGTATTAGGGTTTCAATTTCACCTCATCCTCACCACACTTGTTATTTTCCATTTTTAAAAATTATAGCCATTCTGGAAAGTGTGAAGTGGTATCTTACTGTGGTATTGATTTGCATTTCCCTATTGACTAATGGCATTGAGCATCTTTCCATGTGCTTGCTGACCATTTAGATATCTTCTTTGGAGAAATTCTATTCAAATCTCTTGCTCACTTATTAATTGAGTTTTTTTTGTTTTTGTTGAGTGGTAGCCCCTTTGTTCTTAAAGGATATTTTTGCTGGATATAGGAATCTGGGTTGACAGTCTTCTTTCAGTGCTTGAAAAATTTGTGCCACTTCTCTGGCCTCCATGGTCTCTGATGAGAAATCTGCTGTCATTCAAATTGTTTATCCATGGTATGTAAGGTGTCATTTTTCACGGATTTCAAGATTTTTTTCTTTGTTTTTAGTTTTCTGCAATTTGACTATGATGTGTTTTTTTTTTTTTTTTTAACATCTTTACTGGGGTATAATTGCTTTACAATGGTGTGTTAGTTTCTGCTTTATAACAGAGTGAGTCAGTTATACATATATATATGTTCCCATATCTCTTCCCTCTTTGTCTCCCTCCCTCCCACCCTCCCTATCCCACCCCTCCAGACAGCTCAATAATTGATGATTGTCCTTATCTTTAAAGTAAAAATTAGATAAAGAGAACCTCTGGAAGCAAATTCTTAGTATTATAATCTAATAGATTTCTCTAGAACTTAATTCAAAATGAAGTATTAGAATGACTGTATTAACTTGTAAAAGTAGTTGAATGGGCACTAGGATCTTGTTATTGATGTTTATAAGTGACTATACAGGTGAACAGGTGAAACGCTAAGAAAAAGTCAAAATATGGCCACTTTCAATTACAGAAGTGCATTTTTTTACACAAGTAGCTGCAACTATCCCATTACTTCTGCTACCTTACATAAATTAGACATTTATACAGATGTGTCTTAGATTATTTTCTATGCATCAAAGAAAAAAGGTAGTTGATAAAAAATAGTTGTTTTTATCATTCATACTGGGTTCACTTCAACTTGCTTTGCAAGCAGCTATCAGAATCAACCAATTCAACTAAAATCAAAGTTTTAGGGATGATTTAGAACATGAAATAAAACGCATATGATGCATTTTGGGTATTGAACTGGCATTCTGACATGGAGTAAGAAATTATTTGATTGTTTTGTCAGGAGTAGGTTACAGTGCCTTTTACATAGACACCTGTATTCTACTGTAACTAAAACAATTTGGGTTTTGTAAAGTTCAAGGGAAAATTTTATTCTTCCAATTTAAAATTGCCTTAACACTTCATGTCAGCCAAATGATAATTTTATTTTTTTATTTTTTCCAAATGATAATTTTAAAAAGAAATAATGTTTGAAATTCAGAGTGCTACAAATGTGTCAGTTAATAAGCTTCATTTAATTAAGCAATTCAAGAGTGTCACCCAATTTCTTAAAATGACTTATATTGAAGGTTTTAATGATTACATAATTTATATGCTCATAATACATGTAATTTAGAAAATAAAAAAGCACAAATTAAAATCAACACCCAAAATTTTAATATGCAAGCAGTTCTCATTACCCATCTGCAATCATGAACAAAGTTCACTTAAAAGGAATTCACACACACACACACACACACACACAAACACACACAAAAGGCAAGTGCACATTTCATTAAAATTGAAAAAGTAATTAGGACTTTTTAAAAATAAACCACAGGGCTTCCCTGGTGGCGCAGTGCTTGAGAGTCTGCTTGCCGATGCAGGAGACGCGGGTTCGTGCCCCGTTTCGGGAGGATCCCACATGCCGCGGAGCGGCTGGGCCCGTGAGCCATGGCCGCTGAGCCTGCGCGTCCGGAGCCTGTGCTCCGCAAATGGGAGAGGCCACAACAGTGAGAGGCCCGCATAACGCAAGAAAAAAATAAATAAATAAAAATTAAAAAAAAAATAAGAATAAACCACAACTTAGAAAAAGTAATTTATATTATGCTCAATAAAATGTATTCTATGTTTGGGACTCTGCCCTAACTCGGATAATGAATCAAGCATCAAATCTAACACAATTTCTGTGATAAATATTGTGTGATGGAAAGATATGAAATCCATCATTTCACATGTGATTTTACCAGAATTATCATATTCTTTGTGTAGAACCCATTTTGTCATACTTAACGGATTTTCTCATTTTTAACATTCAACTGGTCTAACTCTGAAAAATCTCATCTGTCAGTGTTTTTTGTGTAATGTAAGCAGTTCTCCAAAAATGCTTTCATGGAAATCTCTTCTTTTGTGACATCCTGTATCTGTGGTAAGATTTGCAATTTTACTTTACGAATGATATGTGCTGTGTTTGCTTTGGATTATCGGATTAGCTGAGACTGATCTACAAAGACTGACTGAAAGAGTGGGGATAGGTTCTAGATGCAAGTGGGGAAGGATATTTGAGGGGAATACATTTATAACTGATGATTTTGTTAGTGAATATTTTCGGTTATAACAAAATTCACTTTCCTGTGCAACCTCAGTACTTTGGGTACCCAGATAATGAACTTGAAGATAATTAGTACTTTCTATTTATCATTCTTGTATTTGGGTGTATTCATATTATATTTTAACTTATACTGTGCTTTGTAAAAAATCCATGCATGCTGTTTGTAACCTAGTTTTTCTACCTTAAATATCATGAAAGTTTTAATAATGTATCATGTCATTCACCTGAGTTCTTACTCAGAAGTAGTCTAATTAAATTGAATGTGGGTTTAAGATTTAGCACTTGCTAAAGACTTTAGGTCTTAGCAAAAATAATTCAGTCTTAAGATAATGAATGCACTAAACACAGTCGTTTGGGGATTCAAATTCATATAATACATGAGTAAAATGCTAATAAAAATCCAGTTCTTTCTATAGTTCAGAGTCTGTTCCAGAGTGTCAAAATAGAAGTATTTGTCTTATTTGCTCAGGCAATGTTAGTGTATTGAAACAAAAGCTGTTTGAAGCAATTAAGGTTCATTAAAAATGTTGCTAATTTAATGAAACCCTAAGAATGTGACATCACAATAATAAAAATGAGCTCTACTAGTAGATTCTAATAAAAAATATACAGCTTTATGTTTCCCAGAGGGAGCTCATAAATGGTAATTATGGTAAATCTCTGATTTATATAGGCTTTAGAAACCTCTTAACTAGCAAAACAAAGATAGTATCTTTTCCTTCATATGGCAAGTTCTTTTTATTTTTAAAGTAGAATATTCACTTTTTTAAAAAGAAATAATTGTTAGAGCAATATTCTTTTCAGCTTGTTAAGTTGCTTTAATTTTAAGCAAGGTATCTAGCTATGTAAATGTCAAGTCTGTTACCAGAGCTAAATTTAGGAGATTTTTCCAGGATGACCAAGGACTTTCCATTGTACATTACCCTACTTCAGATTTAACAGAAACAAAACAAGTAGGAATTAGAATTCAAACTGAAACTGGCAATCCATTCTACAAAAATAAATGTTTTCCAAAACCATATACTGCAGGAGGAGTTCCATAAATACCAATGGATGGCCATAATCAACATTACTAATATTGGTTGGCAGCTTTCAGGCTAATTGTGTGTAACTTTGGCTTATACTCTTTCTACCACAAACATGTTAATTGAGACTTTTTTCAATGCACTTTCATCTTTCTTCTGCAATTCTCGTTTCCAAGTTGGAGAAAACAATGCACGCATATAGATAGTTTAACAATACAAATATTAACATAAATTTACAGTGTGCTTTGTTTCTCTACTACTCACAGTTGGCCTGGAATTTATGAGATAAAATTAATATGCGAAATCCAAATTGGACCTAAGAATACTTATTGTTCTTTCACTTAAAGTAAACTGAACTTGCCAGATTCTCTCCAGAACAGCTACACCACTCCACACTCCCAACAGTCGTTCATGAGATTGCCAATCTATCAGGTGTATAACCATATTACATGACTTAATTTTCCTTTCTCTGTGCCTTAATGAGTTGGAATACCACTTTTTATGTCTTTGGGGATTCCTCTTCCATAAATTGCCTGATATAAACATTGCTCATTTTTCTCTGACAGTCATTGCTTTTTTTCCTGTTGATTTTCAGAAGTTCTTTTTGTTGATCTTACATATTTTAAATATCTTTTCACTTTAGTCATTTGTCTGTTTTCTTTCTCCATGGTGTCTTAAACAGAAATCCTTCATTTTCATATGTCATAGCATCTTATTTTGTCTTACGGTTTTGCTTTTGAATTAGTCACAGTCTCCTACATTTTCTCTCTTAACAAGGTTTGCCTCTCATATTTTGGTTTTTAAGGCACGTTAAGGCCACTTTTTACATGGTGTTTTTTTTTCTTCATATAGTAAGTCAGCTTCCTCCATACTATCTACCAAAGCCATCTACCCTTTCCCTATTGGTAGCAAATTTTCATACAGCAAATCCCCATATATGTATGGGTCTGCCCCTAATCTCTCTGTTCTGTTACGTTAATCTATGCCTCTGTTCTTGCACTATGATACTACACTGATTTCATTGATATGGTTTTGCAGTAGTCCTTCAAATAAGGTAGGGCAAGGTCATGATGGCCTCTGTAAGTCATCCCATCCAAGACCACGGGTTGTATCTATATTACTTAAGGTAATCTAGTAATGTGACCTTAAGCTAAGTGACCTCTCTAAGGATCGGGATGATGTTAATAGTAACTAATGCATATGATTGGTGAGAATTAAAGGATGATTGTGCAAGCCTATCACTGAACAAGCGACCTATGCATCATAAGTATTCAATAAATGTTAACATTAAAAATTAATAATAAAAAAGAAAATAATTCAAATGTACTAAACCAGGTTTCTACTCTTTTTAGGGAATAGAGATAATGTATACAACATTACAATTACATGTTTATTTTACTTTAATAATATCCAGTAAAAACATTGGATTGGTCAGCAAACAGCAATCTGAAAAAATAAATTTTCCTTCTATTATGCCATTATTTAGTATTATTTCTGTCATTATTCATGTTAAATGTTTTCTACTAATTCCATGTTGAACTTGACCAGCACTGAATTAAAATACTAGTTTTTAATTGCCCATTATATCTTTCAAATAATATGACAATGAAAGAGTTCAGAACTCCTCATGAGAGAATCCAGGATTTCACAAAATTGTGAGGACAAACCTATACCTAGTTTCACTCTTCAAGTGAGTAATTCTTGACCTGGGCTTGCATATCCAGAACCTGTTCCCGGCTTATAAGTCAGAATCCCCAGTGGTGGAGCACAAACTCTGGTACTCCTGTTTGAAAATCTGCACTAGATTATTCTAAGGTGCCAGCAGAGTAGAGAGCCACTGCTTTCATAGCCTGTTGAGGCTGCTGTCTCCCTCCTTCTCAAATCAATGTCTTAGGCGATTTCCTTTCCCATATTAGGGAAGTTTTCAACTATAATCTCTTCAAATATTTTCTCAGTCCCTTTCTTTTTCTCTTCTTCTTCTGGAACCCCTATAATTCGAATGTTGGTGCGTTTAATGTTGTCCCAGAGGTCTCTGAGACTGTCCTCAGTTCTTTTCATTCTTTTTTCTTTATTCTGCTCTGCAGTAGTTATTTCCACTATTTTATCTTCCAGGTCACTTATCCGTTCTTCTGCCTCATTTATTCTGCTATTGATCCCATCTAGAGTATTTTTCATTTCATTTATTGTGTTGTTCATCATTGTCTGTTTCATCTTTATTTCTTCTAGGTCCTTGTTAACTGCTTCTTGCATTTTGTCCATTCTATTTCCAAGATTTTGGATCATCTTTACTATCATTATTCTGAACTCTTTTTCAGGTAGACTGCCTATTTCCTCTTCATTTGTTAGGTCTGGTGGGTTTTTATCCTGCTCCTTCATCTGCTGTGTGTTTTTCTGTCTTCTCATTTTGCTTATCTTACTGTGATTGGGTTCACCTTTTTGCAGGCTGCAAGTTCGTAGCTCCCGTTGTTTTTGATGTCTGTCTCCAGTGGCTAAGGTTGGTTCAGTGGGTTGTGTAGGCTTCCTGGTGGAGGGGACTAGTGCCTGTGTTGTGGTGTATGAGGCTAGATCTTGTCTCTCTAGTGGGCAGGTCCACGTCTGGTGGTGTGTTTTGGGGTGTCTGTGGACTTATTATGATTTTAGGCAGCCTCTCTGCTAGTGGGTGGGGTTGTGTTCCTGTTTTGCTATATGGTTGGCATAGGTTGTCCAGCACTGTAGCTTGCTGGTCGTTGAGCGAAGCTGGGCGCTGGTGTTGAGATGGAGATCTCTGGGAGATTTTCGCCGTTTGATATTATGTGGGGCTGGGAGGTCTCTTCTTGACGAGTGTTCTGAAGTTGGCTCTCCCACCTCAGAGGCAGAGTCCTGACTCCTGGCTGGAGCAGCAAGAGCCTTTCATCCACTCGGCTTCATCCTGCGGGACGCCAGAAGAATCCCAGTACCTTCATCCTGTGGGACGCCAGAAGCGGAATCTGACTATGATGTGTTTTGGCATGAATTTGTTTGGGTTTATCTACTTTGGGGTTTGCTCAGCTTCTTGAATCTGTAGGTTTATCATCTGCTAATTTTGGGGAGTTTTACTCGTTATTTCTTTTAGTACGTTTTTCAGTCCTGTTCTTTTTCTCTTCTCCTTCTGGGAATCTGATGACACAAATGTTAGATCTTTTGTTATAATCCCACAAGTCCCTGTGACTCTGTTCTTTTTTTTTTTTTTTTTCATTCTATTTTCTCTGTTGTTCAGATTGAGTAATTTCCATTGTTTTATCTTTCAAGTCACTGTTTCTTTCCTCTGTCCCCTCCACTCTGCTGTTGAGCCCATCCATTGAGGGGTTTTGTTGTTATTGTATTTTTTAGTTATAAAATTTCCATTCAGTTCTTCTATTTCTTTGTTGAAACTTTGCTGGGACTTTCTATTTTTTTGTTTGTTTCAAGTATCTTCATAGTTGCTTGTTGAAACATTTTTATGATGACTGTTTTAAAATCTTTGTCAGATAATTCTACCACGTTGATCATCTAGGTATTGTCTGTTTTCATTCAGTTCAAGATCTTTCTCATTCTTGATATGATGAGTGCTTTTTTATTAAAGCCTGGACATTTGGGACTCTGGATCATATTTAAACCTTCTGTCTCAGTTGGCTTCTTCTGATACTAATCAAGTAGAGGAAGTGGGGGGTAAGGTACATTGTTACAGCCAGGTAGGTGTAGGAATCCAGGTTCCCCACTTAGTCTCCATTAACCTGAGGAGAGGGGCTCCTCATTACTGATGGGCCGGGGTAGGAGTTCCACCTCCCCATGTGGCCTCCACTGATACTGGGAAATAGGATTAACCTTGTTATCACCAGGTGTTGGTGAAAGTACGATTCTCTACCATGTTTCCTCTGATACCAATCCAGCAGTGAAGAGGAGGAACACTTCTTTACTGGCCTGCTGAGAGGAAGTCTAGGTACCCCATATACCTAGACTTTACTAGGTGTGGGTTGAGGTGAGGCACAATTCTTTCTGTGGCATTTGGCTGGAGTAGAGCAGTTATTATCTAAAAGTTTTCTATTTTGCTAGGCTACCTCTTCCCTGGTCCTTTGGCTAGAGAGAGCAGGTTTTGTTGTTGTTAATACTATTGATACTTCCTAGTTTCTCGTGTTACCAAAAATTACCGGCAGGTGGCAGAATAGCTGATGAAAATGGACTGTTCACCAAAACATAAGAAGGCTGATTTCCTTTGTGACATAGGGAAATAAAATCTATTACCTTGTACCCACCCTGGATACAATCCCAAGATTTTGTTCTGAGGGTTAGATACTCTTTATCAGCCTTTGAGTACAGGTAGCTGCCCAGTGGGAATAGAGCTGGAGTAAAAGGAAGTGGGCTTTGTTAGGCTCCTTGGTGACATATGACACCAGGATTACTTGGGTTTTGTGAAAATAAATGTCTAGCATTTAGTTACTCTTCTCCCTAGGAAGGTGGAGATTGGATGACTGGAGAATTAATACTTTCTTTAAACAACATTTTAACATTGACACTTTGAAAGCAAAACAAAGCAAAAAAAACCCCGGAAACACCTCATATCCTATCAGTCATTTTTTCTAACAGGCCCTGCTGATATGTACACATATATGATTCAACTTTTTAATTCTATTTTTCACTTATTATCAAAGGTGTTTTCTGATGTTAGTGCATGGGGGTGGCTTTTTTTTTTAACATCTTTATTGGGGTATAATTGCTTTACAATGGTGTGTTAATTTCTTTTTTTATAACAAAGTGAATCAGTTATACATATACATATGTTCCCGTATCTCTTCCCTCTTGCGTCTCCCTCCCTCCCACCCTCCCTATCCCACCCCTCCAGGCGGTCACAAAGCACTGAGCCGATATCCCTGTGCCATGCGGCTGCTTCCCACTAGCTATCTACCTTACGTTTGTTAGTATATATATATGTCCATGTCTCTCTCTCGCCCTATCACAGCTCACCTCATGTGCAAAGAATTAATCACACTGCAGTCATCTGACCAAAAAAGGTCTGAGGGGAGGCTTTTGATTGATTGTTTCATTTTTGGTTTTCTCAAATTTTTATTTTGAAAAATTTCAAACCTACAGAGAAGTTAAAAGAATAAAATATTGAACATTCAATTACCCTTTACCTAGATTCATTGTTAACATTTTGCCATATTTGCTTTCTTTTCTGTCTCATATAAAGCTAATTTGCAGACATTGATGGGTATGGCTTTCAAGGTTCCTTTAGTCTAGGTATGCACCCCAGTTTTCTTTTCTTTCTCCTCACTCCCTCTCTTCATTCTTCATATTTGAAAATTTTGAAGCTCCAAAACTTTCTCTTAGTTTCCCACCAGCGAGTTATGCTCAGATCCTGCTGACCACCAAGCACTTGTAGGCTGAGTCACTTTCACTTGTCTGTAATAGTCGTTTTGACCAACAGAGTTTGGCTTAAATTCACACGAGATGGAAAAAAAAAAGAAAAAGAAAAAGCTGCTATAGGACCAGGATCTCCTAGAGTTACTTACACCACAACCTTTATATTCCTTAAGGAAAAGTTCCTAGTCAATTTGGCAAAGCCCAGTTGGAGACCTCTACTTTTCTGCTCATCCCAATTCAGGAAATCACTGCAACTACAGGAAGCTGAGAGTTTCTTATTTGTCCTTCTATCTTTTCTCCAGACATTTGTCTCTGGTCTTGGGAACTGCGATCGTATGTACACGATCCTCCCTTAGCTCTGGGAGCCATGCAGAGGAGTTCTCTCAAGGGTTTTCTACTCCAAAAACGAAATACAAGGAAAAGGTAGCTTCGACGTGGGAAGGCCTAGTAGTCAAGAATCTCAAAATCTAGGTGGTTAAAACAATATGCGTCACAAAAAAGGTAGAGACACACGTTGTATTAGCCTCATACATTCTCTGTCACAACACATTGCCACGGTCCCTGGTGGTCTAGTGGTTAGGATTCGGCGCTCTCACCGCCGCGGCCCGGGTTCGATTCCCGGTCAGGGAAAGGGCAGTTTTTTACACCTACACAATATTTTGTGTTTTTCTTCCTACAAAATACTTTTAATGACAATTCCTATAGAACACTTTTAATGATTAATTTTGTTTCTTCTACTCAGTTGCCACATGGGTGACCTTAGCTGAAATACAGGAAATGCAGGAAAACATAAAGAAAAAATCGTTTACCATTCTACCAACCACCGGTAGCTATTATCCAGTTTTTGAAACAGAAAATGGAATAATGCTGTACATACTATTTAATTATCAGCTTTTTAAAAAAACATCTTTATTAGAGTATAATTGCCTTACAATGGTGTGTTAGTTTCTGCTTTATAACAAAGTGAATCAGTTATACATATACATATGTCCCCATATCTCTTCCCTCTTGCGTCTCCCTCCCTCCCACCCTCCCTATCCCACCCCTGTAGGTGGTCACAAAGCACCGAGCTGAACTCCTTGTGCTATGCGGCTGCTTCCCACTAGCTACCTATTTTACGTTTTTACCAGCTATTTTTAAAGTTAATATATTTCTAACACTTTCCAGTAGAAATAAATACACTTCAGCAACATGATATTTTCTTTCAATTTAATTATTTAATTTTTGTAAAGGTAATATATTTACATGGTTTAGGATTCAAATATCCAAAAAAGCATAACTGATAAACCTACTTTTCACCTCGGCCATCTAGTTTGCTTCTAATAAGGCAGCCAGTAGTAAGTTTTATAACTATATTGTAATATAAGTATGTTGTAAATATAAAATATAAATAGATTGTAAATACAAGTACATGCATACATACGTATATATTTAAGTACGTTCCCCTCCCTCGCACAAATGATAGCAATCTATACACACTTTTCTGAACTTTGCCTTTTTCACTTAATTTTAGAAATAGTTGCAGATTACATATGAAGAGCTTCCTCATTCTTTTCTATGGCACATAGTATTCCATTATATTGATATTCCATAATTAATCAAACCAGCTTCCTATTGATGACACTTCGGTTATTCTAATCCTTTGCGGCCATAAAAATAATCTTCTACATATGTTATTTTGTACGTGTGTAGAATAAATGTCCAAGAATTTAAATGTTGGTTCAAAAGACATGTGCATTTGTGGATGGGTAGTGCCAATATGCCCTTCTTAGAGGTCCTGCCAATTTATACTCCACCAGCAATGTACAATATAAAAAAAAAAATGTGGGTTTTCATCAAAATGGATTTCATCAATCATATTTCTGGACTTTTAGGTTTTCCCCCCCTAAAATTTTGGTTTTACAAATAACACTTTGATGAACATCTCTGTGAATACATCTTTGTATATCCTTAGGGATTGCTTTAGGATAAATTCATAGAAGTGGAATTACCACCTCATATCATATATTAGATGGGTTAAATAATTAAATGTAAGAATTGAAACAATAAAAAAATCGGTGGATAATTATCTTATTGGGCTGGAGAAGACTTTTTCAAGGTAAAAGCAAACACAGAAATTATAAAGGATAAAACTGATAGGTTAGACTACATGAAAACTACCCATGTGAAAATCCTCTAGTATTAAAAGACAAATGCCAAACTAATATGTAAGTAATATACATATAATATAAATTACCCAATAGCAAAAATCGATAAAGTGTATGATTTAGTAAGTCTCAAAACTAATACAAATAATTAGTAAGTTTATGAAAAATGATCAACCTCAATAGTAATACAATAAATGCAAGTTAAAATGAGACTCCAAATTTTTATGTTGCACTTTCGTAAAGATAAAAAGAATGATGATATCTAGTTGCCTGAGGAATTTGGTAATACTCATTGAAAAGTGAAAATTGGTGATATCGCTCCACACAGCAGTTTGGCAATATGTATTCAAAGCTTTAAAATGTGGGTTATCTTTTCAATGGCAACTTTACCTTTATGCATTCGTGCTGAGGAAGTACTCTCAAATGCGTAACGATATGTGTACAGAGATAACACATTAAGGCCTTAACTCGTCCACTTGATTTCAGAGGCTCCCTTCAAAAGACAATAAACTAGAATTGATGATTTTCCTTCCCTAAGCCTCTGAAACGACTAGAAAAACTACCACAACATTATCAATATAATCATAGGTAAAATCCTAGAGACCTTTTTTTCTTCTTCGTCCTTTGGCTTTGTGTTGAATAGTTCTCTTAGCACGAATCCCTAAATATGAAAGACTTTGGTCGGAGGAAACCATGAAGAACTAGTCATAAGGATACAAACAAAAGTTTTTCTTGTGTGCGTTGGTGGTATAGTGGTGAGCATAGCTGCCTTCCAAGCAGTTGACCCGGGTTCGATTCCCGGCCAACGCATTACCGATATCTTCTTTTCTCCGGAAGCTCGAGTAGAGCAAATAGGGGGGATAAAGAAAAGCCTTTGACCACCCATCCGTCCTCAAACTCTGAGCCTTCTGGGAGACTCTACCGTGAGCGAACCTCCAGACTTCATGCAGCTACCAAGGCAAGCCCATCTGCAGCGTTTGGCCTCTTGCTTCGCACCAGTTTACGATAATTCTCCTTTTGGGGGTCTTTAGGGAATGTCAAAAATGGAGGCTGATCGGATATGTTTTTCTGAATACTCGGAGGCGACTTAGATTTACTAAAGAGTCAGAATAAGGAAGTCAGCCCAAGACTCCGAAGTTCCTAAGAGAGTGCGCCAAGGAGCAGTGAGGGAAGCAAGAAAAATAATAAAGGGGACCTCACGCCGTTTAGCAGCTCACCAGCTTCGCTTCTCTGCCGGTTCCAACATTCTGGCGACAGAAACCTCAACTCCAGGGTACAAGGTGGAGATGTAAATAGGAAAATCCTCGGGTTGCCTAGTGGGGGCGGCTTGATTATTTGGAGGGGAAAGAGAGAAGTGGCTTGAGGAGAGCGACTGGGAACGCGGTCCCCGAGCTGCAGGCGACGCTCTCAGACCTCGTCAGGACTGGGTGCGCCGCCGTCCAGCGGAGAGGGTGATGATGGCGCGGACACGGCGGGATTCTGAGACCCAGATTCGGGTGTCAGGGCTTCGAGGTTATGGGTGGAAACGTTTGGGATTTTAACCTAGGCGAATCAGGCGAACTGAACAAAGAAAGCTGCAGCACCACTTAGACAATCCTGTTTGAAAAGACATTAAAACAAACTGCAGGACGCTGCCCTGGAGGTGGCGCGCCGTGATCGTATAGTGGTTAGTACTCTGCGTTGTGGCCGCAGCAACCTCGGTTCGAATCCGAGCCACGGCATACAGTTAGAATTCACCTTCGTGGCTTCCCGTTTTGGAAACTTTTAAAGGTTAAAAAAAGCTTGTAATCCGTCTTTGCTCAAGGCTGCATCGCAGAAGTGCAGACTACGAATTAGATAAATAACTGTCTCCACTCAGCTCACTCCGCGGCTCTCCCACCTAAGCGAATCTAACCAGCCCTGGCAGAGCTGCTACAGGGCGGTGTGGAGCGCCTCGGAGCAGCAAGCAAGGCCTACCTTCACCTGAGCAGAGGAGAGAGCCCTTCGCTGGTGACTCCGGAACTCAGCGCCTCTTCGTGAGATTGGAGAAATGAACGTTTTGGAGAGTGGAGTGAAATCTCCCGCGAGCGCCCACGCCTGAGGCTCTAAATCCCATCTGACTTTAAATCTCAGTGGGACCTTCAGGTCCCACAAAATTTTAGTATTTAAAAACAAAATCGTGCCCCAAATGAATAGTCAATTGGACCTAATTTCCGACTGACGCGTCCTTCAGCCTCACCCCACCCCATCCCCTGGTGGTCACGGTTTAGGCGGGGAAAGGGTTTCGGACCTAGAAGAAGGAAGAACGAGGCTGTAGGACCAAGGGCCCGGGAGCACAAGTCCCCGCGCCCCTCCTACTTCTCGCGGCAGTTTGCGCCTCTCATCCCCATTCCCTCGCGCTTTTTCGTCTCCTCTTCTGGATTCCGGGTCCTAGAAACCGGGTTCTCCAAGAGAATTTGCTGTCCAAAAGGTCTCAAAACCTGTCTAAAAGGAATTTGAAGAAACGTCGAGGTTTCAGGACTAGTGATTCCCGCGCCCTCTGCAAGCCCGTCTAGTCCCGTGTAGTCCCATCACTCTAGAAGCCTGGAGTTTCTCGGTGACAAAAGCTAGTACTGCGTTTAAAATCCTGGAGCCAGAGAACTTTCAAACTCAGCTGTGTGTATCTTTGACCACGCAAGCTGTCTCTCGAAAGAAATTATATTCCTGTAAGTAGCAGTGCACAGCAGCGCCCGGCTAGCTCAGTCGGTAGAGCATGAGACTCTTAATCTCAGGGTCGTGGGTTCGAGCCCCACGTTGGGCGGTACTTGTTTTTCCCCGCCTACCTCCGTTTTATTGAATCTTCTTTTGTTAGCTACCAACTGAACCAGCAGCTTCTAAATAGCCATTGTGGTCACTGTTGTTTTAAACTTCGCTAAATTGTTCCAGAAATCGCCTCTACTCGCCCCAAATCTAGCAAAGAAGAGGAATCCGGGCTACCGATTCCAGCATCTCAGGTTGCGACCAGGGGTCACAGATCTACAGCTGCCCGAACCCAGGCTCCTCCGAGGAGGCTCCTCCTCCTCCCCGCGGGGCTCCCCCTTCGTCCTGCCTCGACTCTGCTCCACTTAGAAGACATCTTAGGATATGACCAAACGGAAACACTTTCGTTCTCTTCTCGTCTGCGGGAAATTTTGGTTGAGGTGTTGAAGGGCCTTCTTAAGTAGTTAAAATGTTCTCCATTAGGTGCTAAGGAGAGTGCCTTTGCTTTTTAGGTTTTGAAACGTTCATCAGCCTCAAAGGGCTGTAAAATACAACTAGTTTAGGAAGATCTCGAAACGAAAAAGAGGAGAGGGCGCTGGAAAAGGAGCTGAGGAGGAGGGACGCGGAAGAGCAAAGAAAGGGGGAAGTACGATAGGAAGGGGAGGGAGGAGCAAGGACGATGGCCCGGAGCTGGCAAGTGGAGAGATTGCAGCGGTCTCATCAGATGGATGTAGGCGGACTCTCTGGAGCGCTGCGCCCGAGCGTTTCGAGTTAGCTATTGATCGACCGGAGAACTCCGTTCTACCCCGAAGGCCTGAAGTTGTTTGCCTGACATTTGTTCCTGCTAAATCTCTCATTCAGTGTTGGGATGAGTGGTGTGAGTAAAGTGGGTTTTCAAAGTGAGTGGAAGCCGAGTTTGTCCCCAGTCATCAGGCTTCTCCACCACAACGCAGACACTCGCTTTTAACCCCTCATACAGGTCTTTCCCACATCTCCCTAAGGATCATTTACCAGTCCTACTTTTTTTTTTTTTAGTTTGTAAGTGTGCTTTAATCTCCTTTATATATCCCGCCAACCATCTCCAAAATCCTCAGTACACTAGCCGATTATTCTCAAGGTGTTGTGCCGGGACAAACATCACCAGCATCATCTGGAAACTTTTGAGAAATGCAAATTCTCAAGCCCTACCTCAGACCTACAGATTCAGAAACTCTGGAGGTGGGCCCAACAATCTGAGGCTCAAGCTCTCCAGGTGATTTGGATAAATGCTCAAGTTCAGGAACCACTGCATTAGGGCAACTTCCTTTCCCATCAACCAAGATGTACCATGTTCTTGGGTAGGAGACTCAACGTCATAAAAATAACACCTCTCTTTAACTTTGTGTCTGAATTTAACATAGTTTTCATTAAAATATCAAAAATATTTTTCTTTTTTATTCAAACTGGACAATATAATTCTAAAGTTTAAATGGAAAAATAAGCAGTAATACTCAGGAAATTCTTTTTTTAAAAGAACAATAAGGAAGGATTAACCCTATGAAATATTAAAATGCCATAAATTATAATGATTAAAGCAGTAAAATATCGTGTATGTGTAAACAACAATTAATGGGACAGCACAGAGTCCAGAAATGGACCAAAATACATGAAGAAATGTAATACATTAGAAAGAGGGACTCAAATCAATAATTCTAATGACCAATTTTTTAATAACTAGGTAGCTGTCAACAGAAGGGCTATGACAAAATAATGGGAAAAAATAATGGTCAATGAATATCATGCCCTTTACATAAGGGTAAATTCCAAATTGATCAAAGATTTAAATAATAATGAAAAGGAACATAAAAGTTCTTGTAGAAGCATGAAACAATTATTTTGTTATATTGGGGTGTGTGTGTGTGGAAGAGCCTGTTATAACTATGACACAAACTCAGAAGTCCTGAGATAAAATATTGATGAGTTTGACTATATAAACCAAATGGAATCTGCATAAGCAAAGTCCAAAGACAAATGACAATTTGGGGAAGTATTTGCAACTCACATTGTGTTAAAAATCCTCCATTTTGAGTTAATGCTTTGGCATATCAACATCCTTCTCACAGCCCTAATTGTGAATGCACACTCAAAAACAGCTGAAACCCCCTGATAAGCAACCCAACCCCTGGACTCTAACTTTCCCCTCCTCCATCCTCTTCTCCCAGCCCCACCCCCCCCTTCCTCCTCCTCTTTCCTTCCTCTCTTTCCCCAACTTTCCCTCCCTTAGACCCCACTCAGGACCCCAGTGAAGGCTTTGGCTCACAGGTCCTGGCTCTCACTGCTCCCCACCAGTTCAACTGAACACACTGCCAGTTGGACTCCTGTGTGGCCCTGCGCACGCCCGCGGTGACCCCCTCTGGGACCTGTGAGTATAATAAACTTCTCTTCTGGTTCTCTTCCCTTCCTGTGGAGGCACCAAATTTACCATACCATGCTAGACATCTACATTCTTAGAACATACATCATGTACAAAAGGCTAATTTCCCTAATATTTACAGAACTATAAGCCAATAAGAAGTAAACCAATAACCCAATAAAAAGTAGCAAACATATAAAGAATAGAAAATATAAAAGGCTATTGCCCATATGAAAAGATACTTAACATTCAACATTACTATTAATGAAAGTAGTGCAATTTAAAACTAAGCTGAGATAATATTTTCAACTATAATATGGTAAATTTTTAAAGTTTAATACGTTAGAGAGTTAATAAATATTGTTAAAGAGAGGGTAAATTGGTTTAAGTTCTACAGGGTGTTTTGAACAATATCTATCAAAAATTTAAACTTTTTTTAACTTCAGCAATCCACAGTTAGAAGTTTTTCCTACAATATTCCTATACTTATGTGAAATTAAGTGTATACAAAGTTATTCATGGAGCACTTTTTATTAAGCAAAAGATTGTAAACTCTCTAAATGTCCATCAGTTTTGGGGGTGACTAAATAAACAACAGTACAACCACACAATGAAATATAGTTCAGCTAGCTGTAAAAAAGAATGAGGAAGCTCCTGAGGGGAGATTTACAGAAATTGGTTATAATTCAGTAATAAATACATGGAAAACTAAGCAAATGGAAAAGTAACATAATTGTTACTGCCAAGGGAAGATTATATTCAAAAAGTGATCATGTTAAATTATGGGGCTTCTCTGTTAATAGTTTATATATTAAAAATAATAATCATTGATCTCATCAAAATTAAGATATAAGCATATTGATGTATTAGGGTTCCCCAGAAAAACAGAACCAATAGAAGATACACACGTATGTATATAGAGATTTAGTTTAAGGAATGGACTCATGTTATTGTGGAGGTTGGTAAATCTAAAATCTCCAGGGTAGGCCAACAGGCTGGATAACCAGGGAAGAACGGATTTTGTAACTCTAATCTGAAAGCAGAGTCTGGAGGCAGAACTCCCCTTTCCTCTGGGGACCTCAGTCTTTTTCTCTTAAGGCCTTCAATGCATTGGATGAGGCCCACTCACATAATGCAGGGTAATCTGCTTTACTCAGAGTCTACTGATTTAAATGTTAATCTCATCTAAAAAATACCTTCCCAGAAACATCTAGACTGATGTTTGACCAAATATCTGGGTACCATGGCCTAGCCAGGTTGACACATAAAATTAGCCATCACAATTGGGAAGATGGAGGAGTGGGAAATGTGTGTGTGTGTGTGTGTGTGTGTGTGTGTGTGTGTGTGTGTGTGTGTGAGAGAAGTGGTAAGTGTAGGGGAATACGGAAAAGAGCGATAAAGTGCCTAAAACTAGAAAATCAAGAATTAACAATATTTGTCTACAGAGACAGAGGTGAATAACAAATCACTGATTAAAAGAATTTAAAGAAGTTACTTTTAGGGAGTAGGAAATGGGGGAGAGTTTCAGGGGCCTGTCGGTTTTCATTACCGAGTTTATGAGTTTGACTCTAAATTATGTGCATATATAAGCTTGATAAAAATAAATACTAAATAAAAAAGGCTTTTTCTATGTTGTAGTTTTTCAAGTATTTTACCAAATTGTTGTCTTTTGAATTTTGTAGGGGAATGGCTCAGCTGTGGCACCCAGGTGACCTTGTATGTATTTGCACAGGCCACACCGGCCAAGGCTTGAACTAATACTATTCTGAATCTTACCACAAGGCAGAGAACCTTGTGATTGTCCCAAAGCAAGAGAGGATGGGAGGGTTGTGAAGAGTGCCAGGAAACAGCTTCCATTCCCCTCCCTGTCTACCCTGGGACAGTTTCTCATTGCCCTTCAGGTTCTAATCACATATGAGGCATTCTGCTCACCTCCTTGTCCCTTCCCTGGGGACAGCTGCAGACTGTAAAACTACTTAGCTGCAGTCTAGAATTGGCTTCTCAATAACAGGTATCCCACAACTTGCATTGTAGTCACTGACCCCTTTTGTTTCAGATGACCCTTTGGATGTGTGGGATGAAGGCCCAGGAAGTCTATACCTTCAACTACTCTTCCTTTTGCTGTCTATGTAAGTAATAAACTTTCTGAATCTAAAAGTGACTTGTTATAGCTTTACAAGCTGCATCACTCAGACCTTGGCTTTGCCAGATGTTGAGTGCTTGCTTGATTGATTGACTGACTTTTTGCTAAACAAATTCTTAAACTTTTTATGTAGCTAAATGTATTAAACTTTTTCCTTAGGGATTTGAGTTTTGTCATGCTTAGAAAGGATTTTCCCTAC
>NW_006786767.1:0-13489 GCF_000442215.2 Lipotes vexillifer | reverse complement strand
CCCTACAAGACTAAAAATTTTTTGAAAAATTATTGGGGTATTGTTTGAAGGAAGAAAGGTGTAATTATTCTTCTGCTTATGAGCTGAACAGAGATGCAATGAGCTACCAGATAACTTTGTGGCACATTCCCCGAGGCTCTCTGAAACCCAGACCTGCTGAGGATTGAGAGGGTTTCCTGGGACCTCCCAACTCAGGAACGCTGGGCTCTAAGAGGGGGATGTAGCCACTAAACAGATGGTGCGACATCCCAGGCCTAGCAACAGTGGAGAGCAATTACTAGACCTGATTGGGCAAGGGGAGAGAGCTGTTCCTGGAACCTGGGAAAGTGATAGTTGTAGGTAAGGCTGTAACTGTAGTAGAGTGCCACTAACCAATAACTGTGGTCTTGGGGCGTGGCGTAGAACACAACTACTGCCAACCTGCAGGAAATAATTACCTTGATCTCATATTCCTCCTACACTCCCATTCCCAGTCAGTGAATCCCATTGGCTGTAGCCAGCAAGAAGTCGGTGGGTAGAGGAGCCCTTTTGCACAGTTCAAAAAGATTAACTTTCTGGGGCATATAATAGGGTGGAAAATGATGAGAATGTATCTGGAGGGACAAATGCAGAATACCCAGCAATTTTCATTCTTGTGATTAAAAAAAAAATCCCATATACTCCCCTCTCCTCCACCCACACTGCTTCCCCTGTTATTAACATCTTGCATTGGTGTGGTACATTTGTTACAATTGGTGAACCAATATTGATTCATTATTATTAACTAAAGTGCATAGTTTCCATTAGGGTTCATGCTTTGTGTTGCATAGTTCTATTCCTGAGATTTTAATTGTGAAAGCATCTCATTATGAGGTGAATTTTAGTGTCAAATAGGTTTTTCAAAAAAGGTTTTGTATTTCCTGAATTCTTTCATTTATTTGACATCTGTTTGTTGTCTTTAGACCTGTATGATATCTGGACTGGAGATATGTATGTATGTATTTGATTCCATCTTTTTCCCCCCTGATCATTATAAACCCTAGGTTAAATTTTCTTCCAATCATTGTTTGTCAGAACCTTATTTTCCTGTCAGAGCTTTCCAACTTCATTAAAGCAAAGTTCTATAACTGGTATATGTTTTTCATACCATAGCTAGAGTCTCTTTTCCACAAAAATTGCTGGTAATGTGAATGCAAAATGCAGGGGTTTTAGTTTTTTTCTTTTCATTTTTGTCTGTTGGATTAATATCTGTGAATTTCTAGCTCAGATCAGACAAGCAGACAAGGGAAGAAAGAAGCAAAAGAAAATCCTTCAGAACCTCTGGATCATGATGCTTTAAGAAGTTCACAGAGATTGTTACTTGCCCAAGCTCCCAGAGGAAAGGCTGTGAGTGTGGTTAATGGCCTGCCTTGTGGCTTCAGCATCCTATAGTCAAGTCTGAGTTACAGCTGTGTTTGTCTGAGGTTTTTAATATATACTTATAAAGTAGGTGACTACTTTGTTATAAAAATAATGAAGTCATGCCTGTTGACTTTATTGAAAATAAAATTGTTTTATTTTATTAAAAATAAAATTGTTTATAAAAACCACCAGGTTGGTATTGTTTGGCCTTTGGGAACTGTGGACTTGAGTAGTGGAGGTGAGAATTCTCTCAGTGTATGTACCTTTCTATAATCCCTTGATTTTTCTATTCACACACACACACACACACACACACACACACACACACACACACAGAGTGCCTCCAGGAAGAAAGAAAAGAACTGCTGGACAAGTTCTCTCCCACCTTCATGTGACTGTTAAGTCTGTGCAATCCAGTCACCATAAAGGCATTTTAGACACTTGAGGAATGTCTCTCTGTGTTACCACCTATTCTGCACTGAATGTTGTTGTCCGTCCCAAATTCCTATGTTGAAGCCCTAACTCCCCAATGTAATGGTATTAGGAGGTGGAGCCTTTGGGAGGTAATTAGGTTTAAATGAGTTCATGAAGATGAAGCCCCCATGCTGAGATTAGTACTTATAAAAACAGAAGAGACACCAGAGTTTCCTTTCTCTGCCATGTGAGGATGCTGTGACAAGGTCTTCTGCAAGCTGGGGAGGAGGCCCTCAACAAGAACTGAATTCTGTCAGCACCTTGATCTTGGACTTTACAACCTCCAGAACTGTGAGAGGTGGCGAATTGATAACCTAAAGTTGCAAGTAGCTACGAAGGACTTCGATGAAGCAAAAGGTAACGTCCCTGGGTGGGTTTGAACCACCAACCTTTCGGTTAACAGCCGAACGCGCTAACCGATTGCGCTACAGAGACTTGAGAGCACATTCCTCATAACTCGTTTCCTGATTCAAGAAATTGCTTTTCAACCTCTGGCTGGGGACATCCTCAGATTCTCATATTCCGGAAGCCAAGGGTGCGCGCGGGAGACACTGAAGCCAAGAGTTGGTGTCATCGGGCACGTTTGGACATCGATAGGACGTTTGAGAGTCAGCTAGGGGACTCTGACTGCCGAACGCCAGATCTATGGCCTTCCCACCTGCTCCCCGCCTCAACAGCCGCCCGGCTCCAGGTGACGACCGCAGCCTCCCGGGCTGAAGTCCACGTTACCATTCTTAGCTTCGCTCGCCGTGAGTCACCACTTGACTCTGTGCGCGCGCGTGCGAAGTACACGAACCAGCTGTGCCCCCACTGCGCTGCCCACGTTCTGCGTCTCTCTCTAGATGTGGACTCCGACCGGCAAGACCTCAGAACTGCTCGCGATGCAGCCCGCCCTCCGGGCAGGGCCTCGCACCTAGTAGGCACTCAATAAATGCCCGGTGAAGGATGCATTCTGCCGCAGGGTCCTAGGCAACCAAGAATTCCAGTGTGTGCTTTAAGCTTTTAGGCCTACGAGTAACTCCGGAAACGGAAGGCTGGAAAGGTTTCTCAAAGCCGGAGGCGCTTTTATTCGCGCAGCTGACTGAGAACAAGGCAAAAGTCTTGACTTTGGACACGTGCGCCCCGGGAACGAGCTGAGTTCCCCACCCTGGACTGCGACTCAGCCTCGGTCTGGGGTCGTCCGTCCTGAGGGGTTGAATAGGGAAAGCTGAAGAAGAGAAGAAAGCGAGTGGGGGTGGAGGCAACCCAGCGAGGGACGGGGAGAGAGCGAGCTAGTGCTCTGGCCACTGAAGAAAAAGGCGAAAAGAAAACGGAAAATGCCTATTTTCGTTAAATAACTTTGATTACCCTCCCCCTGCCTCCTCTTTGTCGGCCACCGCGCTGACCATGATTGTGTAGTGTTGGATGCTCTCGAATCCGGATGACTGAGGTTCCTCTTTGAAATGCTTGGTTAAAGACCGCAACGCCGTGAGATGTCACCGGAGTCCAGATCTCGGAGCAGGTGGCGAGGCGCCCCCGGCCCCGCGCCGTAAGGGGCGCACAATCCCCTGCTCACCGCTGGAGGGTGAGACAGGACTCCGACTCCGCCCCAGCCCTCCGAGGCCGGGAGTCGGCTGCGCTCCTCCTCTCCCCCTTCCCCTGCGCCCTGTGCCTTGCGGAGGAATGCTGAAGAATGTTATCCAACCACTTGTACTGTCGGGTAGATGCACTGTCAGAAGCAACCGTAGAGAGATACTGATAAAAATTCTGAAGAACAGAACGTCTGAGTAAGCTTAATCTCATTCCTGGAGCAGACTGAGTAATGCTGACTGTTTACTAAAGGTAGGATGATGACAACTGTAGCTTTAATCCCACATAAATAGAGCTGGAAGTCCACAATAGCTTTGTAGTCATGTGCGGGCTACCTGCAAGCATGCACTCTGAGTTTTTTTTTTTTTTTTCTCAATAATAAACTTAGCTAATACTCAGTTGGTCAACATGCGTGCTCCTTTGAGTCTCGATTTCTTATTTCCCCAACAGCCCCACATAAGAGGTGGAGGATGCGCAAGGCTGAAGCACCGAAAGTGCCCTTGGCGCTGCCTGAATTCTCCCTTGTGACGGAAGACCTTGGAGAAAAGCATTCACGATTGTCGTGGAAAGTTAGAAAATTCCAGTAACAGGACGAAGGAGGTGGATCCGGTAAACCTCGGTGGGACCTCTTGGGATGAATTGGAAAAGACCCTTTTATCCTGGACGTCCTTTCCATTGAAGTCTGGGGTTCCATCTGGGCGGAAATGAGCACAGGGAGAGGCCGTTGTAAAAGTCCCAGAGGAGGGCGGAGTCGCTCCCTCAGCCCGACCCCACCTCTCGCAGCAGTTTCTACCCAGTACCCCGGTTTCTCCTTGAAGTCGGAAGTAGGACGATCGTAGGCCTGGTCCGTGACTTACTGCCGATGAGCCCTGGGCCGGAGGAAATCCATTACACTCTCTACAAACCTATTTCCTCATCAGCAACTCGCCGTGGTTGCCTTCAGTCTTGGCGCAGACATTTTCCATTTGGGCAACTGATACCAAGCTGGTAGGGAGAAGAGAAGCTCACGGCTTTTCGTCTTCCTGCTAGCTCAGTTTGTAGCGTGCACGACTTCTAATTTCAAAGTCTTGAGCATAGCCCAGCTTCCTGTGCGTTTTATTTGGTTTTCTTTGGATTAGTATCTGCAGTTGCAGGGCTGTACTGCTCCCCGCAGTGGCCACGAGAGGGCGCGTGATCCTTCTCCTTGGAACTCCGTCCCAGGAACCACTACTTTGTCTCAGTTTGGTTAGTATAGAATAATGATGTCCAGTAGTTTTAATTCCTCTGAGACCGGTGGAACCCAAGATCTCTTATTTTTCACCACCTCAACTCTAGGGTCATCTTGGGTCGAGGCATGGGAGGTTGATTGTGTAAGCTCAGCCTTCCTGCTCATTCTATCAGACTAGGGAAGCCTCACAAAGAAAACTGTATTTGATTCAACATATTAAAATTCATTATTCTAACCCCAGGACCTAGAATAGTGGATATAAATAGGAGATGTTCGATAAATATCTTTTTAAATAAAAAAACTCATTATTCTGAGAAGGGTGCGCAGGTTTCAGCAGATCACCAAAGGAGTTTTTGGTAGAAGAAAGATTAAAAACCCAAACACATGGAGAGAGACATTGGTGGGACGAAGACCCAGGCCCCGGGTGCAGCCTAAACATAGGCAGGGTCGAAATGGGAAGGAAAAATCAGAGGGAAGAACGGCAGAACTGGGAGGAGGAAGAGGAAAGGGGAGGAAAGAGATGGATTCAAAGGAGAAATTTATTCACTGGTCCCCAGTTATATGACAGCTGGTCTCTCTGGGCTTCCCCAGGCAACCACTGTCTTTTAAGGTAGCCTCTCACCCTTCCACCCATATGATTCTGGGAATTCTAGCATTTCCTATTAGGTCTACCAAGCCTACACCAAGTCCCCTCTACCAGGACCAGTTCTGGCCCCTTACAGATAGTCTTTTACTAATCCTTTCTTTTGTGGTCCTAGGTCAGTCTGTAGGGGAGGCAAACTTCACCTCAACCCTCTTAGGGTCTCCAGCTGGGCCTGAGGATTAGATTGACATAAAACAGATTAAGAGGAGGAAAACATCCAGATTTTCACATGTACATGGGAACTCCAATAGGAAAATGAAAACCCAAAGAAGTGGCTAGGCCTAAGTATTTATATACTAGGTTGAACAAAGAGAAGTGATTATGGAAAAGTAAAACACATCGGAAGACTAAAGGAAGATACGAGTTATTTTAACAGTCTGTTTGTGTGGATTTCTCTCGGCCTTGGCTTCCTGTCTCTGGAGACAAGAATGATTGTACTTGCTGTTTTCCAAATGCCTTTAGCTCAAAATAATTCTTATGCCAAATTGGCATACTTTGGAGTGGCATATAGTCAAAGCATTGGAATATAGCCAAAGAACAGGATCCTCAGCCCAGATGTCCTTGTGGTGCTGGGGGGGTCACCATGCTGAAAGTGAATCCAGCAAGCCTAGATTGGTTTAGTTGTATTTGTTAATAAAGTAAAAACAAAATCCTTGGACCAGGTCATTTTAAATGTGGAAAACAGTGTTCAAATTATTTAGACATCAGTAATGCATGCGATTAAACCTTAATTTTAAGGCACTGAAAAGAATCCAGGACTTCCACCTACAGCTATAGTATAGTAATGTCACCAGTTTAGTCTCCTTGCCGTAAACAACCATAAAAATGGACAAAATATGTGAAGCACCTGTTATAGACACTGGACAGAGGCAGTGCAAGACTATGATTGCCTGAGAGAGGGTTGCGGAAATGACCTGATGGTGGTATGTAGCAAGCTGGAATCCCAGCAGAGCATGGTGTTCACACCGAGCTAAGGTAGATATCAGAGGACAGCTGAAGCAACTGGAATCTGCAGAGAACCAGAAAGGAGAAGACAGTTTACAGGCTAGTTTTCAGAAATCCATACTGGGTCTCCTGCCAGTCATTTGCTGAGTGCTGGGCTGCTCATGTGTGGAGAGCTACTACCAAGGCTTACCGGACAACAGATGCTACAGGATGGAAAACAGAACAGAGATCTTAGAAGTCTCTGCTGGCAACATTGGAATTCAGCCTTTGTTAACGACTCTTTACCACCCTGAGCATCCAGTTGATACTCCAGAAAGGCTGCTTTAGGAGTAAAGACCACAACCTAGTGTGAGGCCTACTCTTGATCCTCCCTAAAAAAGGATAGAACAAAGACCTGACAAGATGAGCAGGGTTTGGACGTTGAGTCACACCAAAGAGGTGTGACCCTGGACTTTCCTCAGATCTACTGAGAAACCATTTATCCAGTCCTACACAAGTTCAGGGTCACTGGCCAGTAATCAAAGTGCGTAGTAGAACAAATGTTGATACTCTTTGGAGGAAGATATCAGAATCAAGAGTCTCTACATTGCATCATTCAAAATGTCCAGTAAACTATAAAAAATACTAAACACACAAAGAAACAGAAAAATGTGACCCGTTCAATACATATTCTTAAAAAGGAAAACAAAGCAGGTAAAAGAAACCAACTCCAAGATGTCTCAGATGTTGGATTTAGCAGACTTTAAAGCAGGGTTGCATGTTATGTGTGGTTCAGCAATGTGGGTTCCACTCATCATGGCTAATCTAGCTACAATCATTAGTGGTGCCCAAACAGTCAACAGCAGAGAACAACTCCGCCCCTGATAATGACAGCAGTCCCTAAATTGTTGAATAAAGACAACTAGATGTTCAAATTTATCTGGCTGAATTTTATTTGTTGATAGTAGCTAAGAAGACAGTTGATACAGATATCACTGACAGTTGCAGAAAAGAGGTCCATAACAGGTATGAATATTTCCTTATTATATTACTAATAGTTTTATATGTATCAACCAATATTTTTCTCTTTTCCTCTTTCATCCCACTACCAGCTAACAAAATCTGTTGCTAGGAGTTAACTTTTAATTGCAGTATTTGTTACAGCATATCTAAGGTAAAAAGAATGTGACTCTGCTGGAACAACAAAAAACATTCAAACTTTACCCTCTTCTGTGGAAAGATTGGCATGTTTTCACTGTTTGAGACAAGCATAATTTTGTTATTGGCTTTGTTTGAAAGTTAAGAATGGCTACCAAAGGAGGAAAAGGAAAAGATAAATATAGATATCTCCATATATATGGATGTCAAGTGCAGAAGATGTTTATTGTGGAAGATTCGTGTCAATATTACTAGGCTAGAAAAAAATCTCCCAGAACTACTCTGCATAGTTCTGGGTTAACTTCGACCATAGGACGACATCAGCTGAGACTTTGAAAACAGAAAGGGAAGTGGCTACCACATTCATTTGGACCCTGAAAAGGTAAGAGAAGTCACCAGCGCTTTTTACTACTTGCACATGCAATTTATCAGCTGATAACAGGCAGGCTTGCAGCAACCTAGAGCTCCTCTCACATTTCTTTCTACTGCTTCTGGATCCTTGACCCAGCAAGGTGTTTAGCTTCTGGCAAACAGCAGTAACAAAACACTCTTCTCGGCCAACAGCAGTAACAGAACACTCCTATTTTTAGACTTTGGACATTAGAAGTAGTAACAGACCGACGAGAACTCCAACTTTTCTTTTCTTGAGAACTTCATTTCTTCACTGAGTTTCCTGAAGCATCTGCTCAGGATCCTGCAAAAACTTTCTTGCATCTGATCTCACGCAAGTCTGTGTGGTAAAGAACAATAATTCCCAGACACAAACGTAAAAGAACTGAAACTTCCTAAGTTTTAAGGTGCAACAAGGAAGCCCAGCGAAACTGAAAAGAAAAACAAAGAACTCGGCATATACACGAGAACGAAAACGCTTTTTCAACTTCCACGCCGCGATACGTTGCATTACCAGACATTTGTGCGCTCTACTGCCTTCTAGAAACAGGGTAGAGATCTGCAGGAAAACTGCAACAACTGAATCGTTTCACTTACGGCGGGCAGTAGTATTTCAAAGACCGCAACTATCTTCCCCCTCACTGACAAGCACTGACTTGTCTCGTTCAATTACCTAATAACAAATAACCTTCCTGCCCAAATAAAATAAAAGAGTATTTCTGGAAAACCACTAATATCCAACACACGTACTTAGATTATCTATACCTGAAAAAAACAACGCTAATCTGCAGAAAACACTCTGTGATTCCACCCAGTGAAAAGAGCGCAACAACAACGAAAACTATCGCTAAAACTAATAATGTTTTTTGTACATGAAGATAATCAGGGTAAAGCGCGAACGCAGCCCCCCACTACTGCAAATTATGCAGTCGAATTTCCCACATCTGGGGAAAATCGCAGAGATCAGCACATCCCGAGCGCAACGGGTAAACCTTCCCCTAGAATAAACCACTTTCATGATCAAGGTGTTTCCTCTAACCAAATAAGTATGAGCTTCCGGTTTTTTGCTCTGACGCACCCTCAGACGCCCTATACTGTTCACACACGGTCACTTTCCTCCCGGAAGCTCCGAGCCTTCCTGCCCCTTCCACACAGCTGATCCATGCACTTGCAACCAACAGCCCTCGATTCGCTCCCACACTACGGGAGATATGTCGTCTTTCACCACCAGATCATGAACCAGCAGACCCTGCGCTGAGATATCTACATACGACGCGCCCCATCCGTCAAGCCAACGGGAATTACCGCTCCCCTCCAGCCCACGCCCCGCCCTACTCCGCGCCTCCCTCTTCTCACGCCGTCCAGCCAAGCCTACCAGAGGGCGGGCACCCTCTGGGGGAAGTGACGTCGACCGCTCGCTCTTTTCCTCCCACCGCCCCCACCCGTTGGGGCCGTGCGCGCGTGGCTGGCTGCTTAACCTCTGTCCTGCCGAGCACCTGTCTGGCGGCCTGCTGAAGCCTGAGCACCTTTTTAAAACTGTAACGGCTTTCATTGCGCAGAATAGAGAACATTTAGGAGTCCAGGGGAAACCGGTTCCTTTCAAATCCAGTTGCCTTTGTGATGTACTATTGTGTGTACGTCTAGTAAAACGCATTAACCATTATGACTGGCGGTGAACTCTATTCCATCTTGAAAGTTCAATTTCATTCATCGGAAATTTCATTCATTTTTATTTCCATTTTCAGGTGTTGTTTTGATCCTATCTTCGAACAGATCTCAACATCTATCTACTACCCTCTGTCTTACTGAGACGGGCTGGGACCTGGGACCCTTTCCTGCAGTCTATGCACCTGGACAAACTGTGGCAGAAGATAGATGAGCCCCAGGCTGAGCAGTTGGAATCCATCCCCTGTGGACAGATACTCCAAGGTAAAGCTAATAGTAGCAGCAAGGTGGAGCTGAGTCCTATTTGGAAAGAATATAAAGAGACCACATATTTCTTATTCTTGAGGTCAAGGAGACCTCCCAAACTATACATGCTCAGAAAGGTTCCTCTGGGGTCAAAAGGGAGGGAGGGAGCCACCCCATAATAGGTGATGTCAACCTCCCTGTAGGCCTCTGGGCCAGAATCTATCTTGGCAAAAAGATGCACACGCATGTCGGGAAGGGCCCTAGGACAGGTTAGGTGTGAAAAAGAATCAAGATAATTGGCTAAAGGTAAACAAAGACCCAGAAGAAATGCCCTATATAAGTGATTTGAATCACCTCTCATTAGGGAGGATGGCCACACCCTTTATCTCTGGGTGTGTATCTCTGCCTTGCTTCCATCTTAAACTGTTTCTCTGTGTGCCCTCCCACTTGTGCTGTGGCTCTAATAATAAAGTTTGAACTTGTTTTCACAGTTGTTGCCTCCTTGAAAAATTCATTTTTCAATAGGGGCAAGAGCCAGGGCAACTTTGCTTCTAGCCCTAGCCCCTTGTGGACTGGTGGCTAGGATTCCTGCTTTTCACCCAGGCCAGCCACGTTCAATTCCTGAGCAGGAAACAAAGATCTCAATTCAAGCCACCACTGGCTGCTATCTCCTCGAGATCAAAATGTCTCCTCCTTCAACAAAATACAAAGGAACTATATGAGACTAAAAATAACTGCGTGCATGCTCCAGTTAGGAAGAATTATGAACAACAAGATACAAAAAGACCAAAAACCTAACTGCCATCTCTGAAGAGCTGGTAGCAAAAATAGGGCACTGCACATGCCCCCGGCACACAACACCACCAAATGGATAGGCAAACCTAAGCCACCGCCCAGCCCAACCCCGGAACCCACCCCTATCCTGGCCCAGCATAAGGAAACAGCTGGCCACTGCCCCCCGCCCCCACCTCCATAGCAAGCAAGGGAAACTGTTATTTGTTTTCCTGTGGCAGGGATCACAGTAAAGCCTTGCCTGAATTCCTTGTCTGGCCTGTTATCAATTTCTATTGACTAAGAAAGGCCAAGAACCCTTGGTAAACAAATAAGCTGAAAGCAATCAAACAGCTAGTCCGGATAGGTAAAGTTGGTGAGGATGACTAACTAATCAGGTAAACACTTTTGGCTATGTGTAGATGCTCCAAAAATTCTTCAGAGTTTAGTGGTGAAATGAATGCGGCGGCTTTTCTTTCTGTACGACCTGCCAGTGTCCTTCCTTTGACCCCTCTGAGTTACTTAAGCCTAACTGAACTACTTTCCTCATCAGAATTGCTCAATTTCATATACCCGCACCCTTCCTTGACTCATATTGACTCTTAACAGAGCAAGATTTGATCATGAACACTTGCTTCTCTCTTTGATGTAGTAGTAACAGTGGAATGTCAGCTTAGGGTAATGGTTGTGAGCAACATATAAGTAAGTAGTCAGACATCCGATACTGAAGGGAAGCCGAAAATCTGAGGACAGCAAAAATCTCCCAGTAACTACTTTGAACTGACTTTTCCTCCCTGCCCAGGACAAAGCCGAAGAAAAAGTATCAGCATCACTTTAACAACAGCCAAGTGGCATTAAACTTTTGAAACATGAGGCATAATATGCATAAAGTGCAAAGAGTGTACAGTTCCCAAACCATTACCGGTGTACACCAACGTGAATAACTGATGAAGCAACCTGAATAAGCAAGGTATGGAAAATTACCAGACCACGAACGGCTTCCTCATGACTCTTCCCATGCAAGAGCTCAGAGTAATCACACACATACCCCTCCCAACTTCTCTGCCTGTTACTTTCACATGAATTGGTTCACAGGGCATGCACTGGGTTTGGGGGCCTGGAGAGGCATGGGTCTGACTTCTTCCGCTCAACATTATGTCTATGAAAGTTAACCCTATTTTTCACGTAGTTCTTTGTCTCTGTGTGTATTCCTTGTAAGGATATAACTCTCCATAGTTTTCTACTGTTGGACATTTCAGTTGTTTCCAGTTGAGGATATCATGAAATGGTACGAACATTCTTTTGTGACTTTTGGTGAACATACACATTTTTCTAGGGCACCCCGTTCCAGCAGAATAATGCCAGTGCTGACTTTAAAAATAATAATTTTGGGGGCTTCCCTGGTTGCGCATTGGTTAAGAATCCGCCTGCCAAGGCAGGGGACACGGGGTCGAGCCCTGGTCTGGGAAGATCCCACGTGTTGTGCAGCAGCTAAGCCCGTGCAGCCCAGCTACTGGGCCTACGCTCTAGAGCCCAGGAGCCACAACTACTGAGCCTTCATGCCACAACTACTGACGGCTGCATGCTGAGAGCACAGGCTCTGCAACAAGAGAAGCCACCATGACGAAGAGTAGGCCCCGACCACTGCTACTAGAGAAAGCCCTCGCCCAGCAACAGAGACCCAATGCAGCCAAAAACAAATAAGCAAAATAAATGTAAAAAATTTATAAATATAAAAATATATATAACTTGGGGTTTTTTTGTTTTTTCTTGTTATCCAGGAAAAAGGGTGTATTCAGAAATAGCGGAAGAATTGCAATTCAGGACAAGCAAGCTATAGCAAAAGCCATAGGCAAGTCCCACAAACAAAGCACAGGAAGGAACCTTACTTTACAGAGAAAGAGGAGGAAGCTGAGGGAGGTTGTTTTGAACCCAAGCCCATTGGAGAAAAGTGAAAGTTTAGGGTGATGACGGTTTTTCATTGCCAAGCTGCTGATTTCCTGCAGGAGATGCAACGTACATGTTTTTCTGTTGGGGCCTGTAATCGACGATTCTTTCCTATTAATGCTTCTTCTGTTTGGGTCTGTAAATGACGATACTTCCTGTCCTTGACCTTGCTTGGTACCCCATGAGAGCTCCCACTTCTGGTCTCCCGACTTCATTTTAGTGACGTTTCACTTTATTAGTTTCCACACCTGTCACAAGGAATTTTGAATTTTCAAGTTTAATCTATTTTCATGCTTTAGGAGACTTACCACATCCAACTATTATCATTACAACCTGTGGCCCTAGCAACTTTCAAGTGTTCAGTAGCTACATGTGGCCTGTACCTATCATATTGGAGAGCACAGGTCAAAGGTATAGCACAGCTAAAAGTACGATTTCTGGGCCACAGCATATAACTGTGTACGTATGACCCTCAGTTGATGCTGCCAAAGTTTTTTCCAACCTGTTGAACTTCTTTATACCCTTTCCAGAAATGAATCAGAATTTCCAGTGCTCTCCATCCTGTCAACATTTGGTTTTGTTTGTCCTTTTTTGTTAAAAGTAAGCTTTATTGAGGTGTAATTTACATAGTAAAATCTGCCAACACTAGATTATTCTAGATTCTTTTCAATGATAGCATTTCTGTGCAAAGCTGGATTTTGATGCTTGCTGTGATAGAAAGCAAGTGCCATGCAAAAAATGAACGTGTAACGAAAAGCACGGAGGCGCTTTGAGATGGTTTCAGAAGCTGTGCAGTGCGCAGCATTAAGGTTATGATTCTGACGTGTCAGAGTGGTGAAAACACAAGCCACTCTACTGAACTTTTGTCAAGGGAACACATAAGAATAGCCACAGCACCAGCCGCAAACCTACAAAATATAGAAATATATGTGAACCCAGAACACAGCAGCATTCTCCAACGAAAGCGCTGTTGTCAGCCAACCTATCAGGAAATTAGGGCAAACGGGAAGGACAAAGACAGAGCATTTTCAGGCAACCAAAGATGATTGGTCAATTAAATCAATTTAATGTTAGTCAAAGGATTAAAGTTAACTCTAGATCTTGAATTTGTCATT
>NW_006786766.1:0-284 GCF_000442215.2 Lipotes vexillifer | reverse complement strand
AATCTATATAAAACCATCAGGGTCACCTGCGGTATTGAGCTGAATGATACGTGCCTTAAATGGATAAATTATAAACCAGTTCATCTACTTATGTAGAAACTCATGGGAAAAACCCTGGCCTAGTTTAAAGAAAATATTTTTGTATGTGTTTTAAATACAGAAATTGAAATGGGAGTGATTGTTGCCTTTAATAACATGATACCACTGGAACAATTCATGCGTAAATGAATGCCACTATATAGACATTCTGAGAGGTGGATACCAGGATATTTATTGCCACTTTA
>NW_006786765.1:0-862 GCF_000442215.2 Lipotes vexillifer | reverse complement strand
CGCTGAGCCTGCGCGTCCGGAGCCTGTGCTCTGCAATGGGAGAGGCCACAGCAGGGAGAGGCCACAGCAGTAAGAGGCCCGCGTACCGCAAAAAAAAAAAACCCAAAACAAAACCAAAACAAAACAAAAAAAACTACAATGCTTGTTGCACTGCCAATCTGTAGTCATAGGAATGTCTATGGAACTACTGTATATTCTCTTCATGTGAGACCTCAAAGATAATATGAGTAACAGAGCTCTGTGATACTAACATGGGGACTCTGGCCAGCACAAAAACAGATTAAGTGATTAGCTGTGCACTGTGACATATCAATCCAAACAACTCATATTAGATTTTGGAAAACTCTCGAAATGTAACTTTAATTAAAATGTTAGCCTCTGTAATACTAATGGCACTTCCACTGAACCCAAACAAGGTGTGACAATTTCAAAAGAGGTAAAAAACACTCTGTTTATAGGTGCTAAATGACCTGACAAATGTGCTTTCAAGTATATTCAGTATCTACAGATTTTTAAAGTTTTACTTTGGATCCATTCAAATTACATGCTCTCTATCCAGGTACTAAATAGGCAGGTCATTCCAGTTAGATGTTTTTACAAATGGTAATGTTTATTACATAGTTGGCTTTTGATTAATTTGTACACCAATGAAAGTAGATAGAATACATAGAAAAAACTTTTTAACAGGCCTATCAGAAAGGTCACCTAACCGAGGTCGCTGATGAAAAATGCTTTGCACGGCTTCTACACCAAGAAGTCAGCAAACTTCTGACTGCTGGCTAAATCTGGCCTGCCACCTCTTTTTCTGCTGCTTGGGAGCTAGGAATGGGTTTTATATTTTTAAATGACTGAAAAAAAAAAA
>NW_006786764.1:0-232 GCF_000442215.2 Lipotes vexillifer | reverse complement strand
ATGCAGGGGACATGGGTTCGAGCCCTGGTCCGGGAAGATCCCACGTGCCGTGCAGCAACTAAGCCTGTGTGCCACAACTACTGAGCCTGCGCTCTAAAGCCCACATGCCATAACTACTGAGCCCATGTGCCACAACTACTGAAGCCCATGCGCCCAGAGCCTGTGCTCAGCAACAAGAGAAGCCACTGCAATGAGAAGCCCATGCACCGCAACAAAGAGTAGCCCCCGCTCA
>NW_006786763.1:0-212 GCF_000442215.2 Lipotes vexillifer | reverse complement strand
CAATATGGTGCTGGAAGTCCTAGCCATTTCAATTAGGCAAGAAAAGGAAATAAAAGAAATCCACATTGGAAAGGATGAAGTAAAACTCTCTCTGTTTGCATTTAATATCATCTTATATATGAAAAATCTTAAAGATTCCACCAAAAAAGCATTATATCTAATAAACAAATTTAGTCAAGTTGCAGGATACAAAATCAACGTAGAAAAAACAG
>NW_006786760.1:0-238 GCF_000442215.2 Lipotes vexillifer | reverse complement strand
ATAGCTCAATTTCATTTCTTTTTATGGCTGAATAATATTCCATTGTATATATGTGTCACATCTTTATCCATTCATTCGATGATGGACACTTAGCTTGCTTCCATGTCCTGGCTATTGTAAATAGAGCTGCAACAAACATTGTGGTACATGCCTCTTTTTGAATTATGGTTTTCTTAGGATATATGCCCAGTAGTGGGATTGCTGGGTCGTATGGTAGTTCTATTTTTAGTTTTTTAAG
>NW_006786759.1:0-417 GCF_000442215.2 Lipotes vexillifer | reverse complement strand
TTATGCAATATTGATTCCATTTTATATATACTGTTGGCATGGAGGTTCCTCCTCCTCTTTTCTCGACCATTATGAAATGAATCTGTATTTCTCAATATTTGGTTATATCAGATAAATACATTAAGTAAGGGAATCTTATATATTGCTCTTTCTTGTTTCTCTTCTACCTTTACTAAATTAGCACAGGGAGAGAACTTGAAATGTTCTAATCAGGAGAGATTAGAACATCATATTTCTAGAGCGGTTGCTTGTACAGAGCAGGGGTCCCAGTGAGAATCAAAGCTTCTGTTTCTACTTGGAAGTGTAACTGTATAGCATAGAGGGCTCCAGGAAATATCCTAGAATACTCCAATGTCCCTGCGGGAGATCATTAAGAGAGGCAGGATCTGGTACCAGATCAGTGTACTATGACATGTT
>NW_006786758.1:0-5803 GCF_000442215.2 Lipotes vexillifer | reverse complement strand
CCTGCGCGTCCAGAGCCTGTGCTCCACAACGGGAGAGGCCACAACAGCGAGAGGCCCGCGTACTGCAAAAATAAATAAATAAATAAATAAATAAAGGGACATGGGAGCCAACCTGAAGGAGCTTCCAATGGCCACAGCTGGAACAATTTGAGCAACAAAAGAAATAACATGGTAACAGATAACAACGCGTAAAACATACATGGATCCAGAATTAATAAATGATTGAATAAATAAGTAAATGGGGAGAAGAATCAAATCTTCCTTACAGAAGAATTCCAAAAAATACTAAGTAGATATTCACCACTCCAGGAGGAGGCCCCCGTGAATGCAGACTGGACTCAGTAACTCCCTTCCAAAGAATAAAGTATAGAAAAGGGAGAAACAGTAAAACTCTTTATTGGAGTAACCTGGCAAACAAGGCTCACATCCCCAGTGGTGCTGTGTGGATATCATGTGCCTCAATCCAGTGTGACGAGGGGAGCCCTTCCCCTTTCTGGTACTCTTCGCTCAAAGGCATAACCCCAGCCTAGGCAAACCTAAATGCAAGGACATTCTGCAAAACCCCCAACCAGTACTCCTCAAGACTCTCAAGGTCATGGGAAACAAGAAAAGTCTGAGAAACTGCCACAGAGAGAAGAGACTAATGAGCCATGACGACTAAACGCAACCAGGTGTCCTGGGTGGGATTCTGGAACAGAAAAAGGACACTAATAGAAAAACTAGGGAACTCCAAGTGAAGTCTGAAGTTTAGTTAATAGTGATATGCCATTAGTTAGTTTTGACCAACGTACCCAGTAATATAAGATGTTAACATTAAGGGAAACAGGTGAGAGGCACACAAGGACCCTCTGCACTATGTTTGCAACTTTTCTTCAATCTAAAATTACCTCAAAATTTAAAATTTATTTAAAAAACATTAAATTTGGCAATTTAGCAACACGCAATATTTCCCTCATAGTTTTAAAAAGGAATCTGGGAGACGGTAGTTTCTTTTTTTTTTACTTAGCCAACAGGAAGCAAATGGGAAATATAATATGACTCCAATATTATGAAAGTGGGATGGGAACTGTTGCCATTTTACAGAACCTATGAAGCAGGAAACTGATTCCCACCTTACAAATAAAACAGGCAGAGTGTAACTCATCATCTCTTATCAACATATAGTCCTTGGTAGACCAGTGATTTTTTTTCCTTCAAAAGTTGAGTCAAAACTCTTAGTAAGACAAATCGTTTCCCAAAAGAGTCCCAACTTACTTACGTACCAATATGTATATGTAACTGATATTTTTCCATCGTTTTCCTTTGCATAAGGCAGAAATACAGGTACAAAACCACAAATGCATTATTCCAAAATTTCTCCCAAAAATGTCTGTGGCCATTCTCACACAACCCAAATGGAAGTATGTTGGAGAGTAAACTGGAGTCAAAAGTGACAGCAATCTTAACTGATTATAGCTGAAATATCTTAGTCTTGCAAATGGTCATCTGGACACATGGTTAAAGCTCCCCCCCGCTAGGGCCTAGAAGGGGACTGTGTAAGGGAGCAGGTTCCAAAGTGACCTGCATTAGCTTCACGGTAAACTGATTACTGTTTATGTTCTATTTTCTCCTCTATAATGACTAAACTTGGACACTGCTTGCACGTAGTAGGGACTCAGTGCATGTTTTAAAAATTGAATTAAGCCTACATATCTGGACATATTGTTCACATGGAATAATTCTTACCTACTGCTGTTAACTGACAAGGTATTTCACCAACCCCTAATACTGTGATTCACCCCCAACCGCTACCCTGGACACACACACCTCAAGTATTCCTTTCATTTAATGATCAGAATGTAAACACTCAAGAAAAATATCAAGAGTGAACAAAAATTAATCGTTTTAAACATGTTTTCACTGTTTCAACCTTCTCCGCAAATATTCTCTCTTTAAATTCAAAAAGGATATTATTCCAAGACCACTTCCCCACCAAATTGGCATGAACCCTGCTGAGAAGCCTCACGGATCACATCCTCTTTTCAAATCCCAAACAAAGCCCCAATGTTCCCTATACCAAGGGATGCCTTTATTATTATGCACGCAGTCCTGCATTGTTCCTCCCAGGAAAACCTATCACTAACCTTACAGTGATTTTAAATCAAGATGTACTCATAATTTTGAAAGTGTTCTTTATACATCTAAAGCTAAGGGTACATCAAAAATTTTGAAACCAAATCTGAAACAAAGTTATTTTTGTCAGATGGGTATTTAAGGTCTACAAGGCTGCTAAGACCATGCTGAGGTTCTAAGCTCTAGTACTACCATTAATAATTCTTTGTGGCATCCCAGAAAAAAACGAGTTATAATCTTGTGGAGATTGGAATATAACCTAAATTCCATCAATGACTACTTTCTAAAGAAAGTGTATACTAAAATGTGTCTAAAGACCAGTTAAGTGCCCTGGTTAAAAACAGCAGATTGTATATCAAGAGCCTGAGTGCCTTTGACTCATTAACTGTGTGAATGAAAACTCATCAATCTGTATGTAATAAACTTTTACCAAACAATGAGGTCTTTTTATGACTACAAGTTCATAAACATTGAGGAAAATAGCAATTTTAAGTAAGCCACCTAAGATAAATCATAAACCCTCTTGATTCTAATCAACAAATCACCCTCCCGTCATCACAGAAATACTTCATAAAATGTACTACCCATTTTAAGATCCTGATTCATAATTTAATCTCTTCCTCCTAAGGTATTCTTTAAAGAACTAGTTTTCCTTCTTCTTTAATCTCCTTCAGTCCTATATCACACTGCTTTCATGGCCATGTTAGTAAATGACTTTGAGTTACATCTGAATGCTAAATAAAATTATTCATTCTTCATTGTTTTCTTCCAATATTGGTTTCATTTCCATGCCTCCCACATTTTTCTATTTCTCTTATATGTATTTCTAATTTTTTAATTCAACCTGAATGTGAATACTCTGTACATGTCGATACTATTAAAACAAGAATAAAATCAATTACTGATACATTCAATTCCAAAACAAGTCAAGAATGAGTGTGAAGTGCTATTTCTTCCTATGGGACTAAATGGAGCGATACTGCTGATAGTGGTAAGAACCAACTATTCAACTCAACAGCAGAGAACAGTGGCCAGCTGAAAGATTCACACACTTGAAGATTACAGCTGGGATCCATTTCCCCACACTAAACACAATCCACGGCACCACCCATCATTGGCTATAGACCAATGGTTCTCAACAGGGGACAGGTGGCCATGTCTGAAGCGTTTAGTCAGGGAAGGGGGCAGGTGATTACTGGCATCTGGTGGGTAGAGACCAGGGATGCTGCTAAACATCCTACAAAGGCACAGGACAGCCCCCACACAAAGAGTTATTCTGTCAAAAATGTCAGTGCATAGGCTGAGAATCCCTGACCTAGACATGTGTCCCAATTCTGAGTAAAAAATACAGAATAGCTGGACAGAGGCACCGTGGTGCTGTGAAAGGACCGCGAGATCAGGAGACAGAGAGACCTAAAACTTACTGAGTACCTGCTACATACCAAGCCTTGCGTTAGGCACTTTACACATACCATCTCACTTATACCTCTATCCCGTAGGGAAAAAGCGATCTATTCTCACTTTACAGATGAGAAGGTTGCACTCAGGGAGATTAAGGAACTTATTCAAGGTCACTCAGCTAGAAAGGGGAGGAATCATGATTCCAATTCAAACCAAATCTGTTCCATTCCACAATACTACAAAGGCTAGAGGTTAAAAGACCTGGATTTGATTCAAAGTTACCAGTATGAATTCAAGCACATCACTTAACTTCCTAAACCTGCATTTAGAAAATAAGTCAATGGATAACACGTGAAAATACAAATGCTGTCGACTGCCACCATACAATCCTGTTAAACATCTTACAATGAAAAACAAAGTGCTTCTTAGAATGGAGGTTCAAGATTACCATTTTTCCTTAAAAATAGAATTTATACAAGTGTGCAGAGTACCAAGTTATACAGAGTTTTTAAGAATCAGGGTAAATGTTCAGAAGACGTTGTGCCTTCCATAGCCACACAACAACTCCTAATACTAAGAAGAAATAAATTATCTAATATAAACACTATTTTAGTATGAACTTCCCAAATTTTTAATCAATCAGCCCTAAAATGCTCAAGACCATATCGGTAACTTTGATTGGGCTCTCTCCACAAGTGGCAGCAAAGGTCACAAGCAGAACTAAGTAGGAAGAGGATGGATTACAAGTCCATTACTGCTGCTGCAGGAAACAACTCTGCCATTCTCTCCAGAAAGAGAGAATGTATTACATTGAAGTCAACACGTTATCATTCACATGACTGATGCAAAAAGTAATTCACTTCAACATAAGGTTATGGTTTTTTAAAAAACTACCACCAGAATCCATTAGTCTTTGACAACTAAACTACTAGTAGGTCCACAAACATAACTTGAACTCTGGGATTAAATTCAAGGACAATGTAAATCCAGTTTGTTCCTTCTGGAAATCACCACTACCAATGCTACTTCTAAAAGGAGGTTGCATACAACCATTTTTCCCCTTGAAACACTGGATCTCAAGGCATGACTTTGCTGTATTTTATGAAAGTATCTTTTCATATCATATTAATACACTGTAAATAAATTATAATTGCAAGTATTTCCCACTAATACTGTCCAAGTTTAAAAGCAATAGACACATCAAATGAACTAAAACACCTGTTTGAAATAATTTCAAAAGAATCGTAAAAAGACTGGCTTTAAATAAATTAAAATTCTAAGTCTGTTTACCTGACACCGAAAATAAATAATAAATGTTCTGTTGGAACTGAAAGAATTGATAACGTACTCTTGACTGTTCTCTATTTTAATCAATTTAATAAGTCACTTTACTAATTCTGAAGTACATCTTTCACCTTAAGCATTTTGACACTTCCACCAACTTTTTAAATAAGGGTGGATTTTCTTTTTTTAATGTTTTTAATAGATCTGTCTCTCAAAATGCTGAATTAGATAAAAACTGATTGCAGAAACCTATTATCAACCTTCTCTTCATCATCAATAGATATCTGGGTAAGCCGTAGCTATATGTTGATGGGTAGGTGATAATCTTGAAGAATTTACATTAGATAATGACCTAAGTAAAATCCATTTTATCCATTTATCTGACATCTTGTCAACTTTTTACTTTACAAGCTTGTTTTTCATCACAACAAATATTAATGTACAGGGAAATCGTATTGTTTATTTTTATGTTAATTCAGCCTCTTCTTCATTTCTCCCAAAATAGCAGCATTCTTCTCAGGGCTCAGATTTTTTTTACATTCCCAACCGAGGGAATATCGTTGCCAGTCTTTGAAAAGTACAATCTACTGACAGCTCCTTGAGAAAGCGCAGCCCTCCTACCAGCGCATCACTCCCCGCCCCCAGCGACCAGGTCTTGGCGAACGCCTGCAGCGCCGAACACATCCCACCCGGGCTCGGCCGCGAGCAGCATGAGAGCGCAGAGCCGGCCTCCCGCGTCCGGGGACCGACCCCACTCCCCTTCTCCGGGGCCTCGGTGCCCCGACAGGCCGCGCACTGACACTCGGACCCCCGCCCCACTCCCGGCGCAGCCGCCAGCCCACGCTCCTGCCCACGCTCAGACCTAAGCGGGCCGCGCTCGGCCGCAGGCCCTGCCCGCTTCCCTAGCCTCCCGTGAGGGGTGGGGGGCCGCGGGGCGGAAGGGCCCGGGGCCTTGGCGAGGGCCCTCCAGTAGGAGACTGGAGGGGGAAGGAGCGGCGCCGGGGCG
>NW_006786757.1:0-526 GCF_000442215.2 Lipotes vexillifer | reverse complement strand
AAAAAAAAAAAAAAAAAAAAAAAAAAAAGAAATGAAAGAATGAACATGGCAATTAGAAGTGGGTGTGTGTTTTGAGATGATTGGGAAAAGGTGGGTGTTTCATTGGAAGAGGAAGCCTTAACTATAGGGTTTGGGAGTATTTATGGTCCCAGGTTTTGAGATCAATGTAAGTGGTCAAAGCAATTAGCAAGGGCTTCCCTGGTGGCACAGTGGTTGAGAGTCTGCCTGCCTGATGCAGGGGACACGGGTTCGTGCCCCGGTCTGGGAAGATCCCACATACCTCGGAGTGGCTGGGCCCGTAAGCCATGGCCGCTGAGTCTAAAAAAGCAATTAACAAGATTATTGCCTGTATTGGACAAATATCTCAAAGTGTTTTTGCTTGATTATTTATTTATTTACTTATTTATTTTTGCGGTGCGCGGGCCTCTCACTATCGTGGCCTCTCCCGTTGCGGAGCACAGGCTCCAGACGCGCAAGCTCAGCGGCCACGGCTCACGGGCCCAGCCGCTCCGCGGCATGTGGGATC
>NW_006786756.1:0-412 GCF_000442215.2 Lipotes vexillifer | reverse complement strand
GGAGCAGCTGGGCCCGTGAGCCATGGCCGCTGAGCCTGTGCGTCCGGAGCCTGTGCCCCGCAAAGGGAGAGGCCATAACAGTGAGAGGCCCGCGTACCGAAAAAAACAAACAAACAAAAAACTTCAAGTCTAACATTCATATTTAAAGAGACCTTACAGATTCTCCAGGAGGCCTTTGGAAAAATCACAAAGATTTATTATTTACCTTATAAAAGAAAAGATGCTATAAATAGGTTTGCTTGATAACTCCATCTTAATTATCATTATTGTAAGAATTGTGTGAACAAAACTGTCAAATCAGAAGAGATACTTGGTTTTCCTAAGGTTAAATTTGTATAGTTAAAATATTATCAGTGGGGCTTCCCTGGTGGCGCAGTGGTTGAGAGTCCGCCTGCTGATGCAGGGGACACGG
>NW_006786755.1:0-203 GCF_000442215.2 Lipotes vexillifer | reverse complement strand
ATCACTGTTACCCATTCGTTGAATACCCTCCTAGAAGTATTTTTTTAGCATATATAAGTATTACGACTATATAAATATGTATATGAATATGTATATGTGTATATATATTTATATATGTATATATATGCTTGATAATCTGTATGTCAATAGACAATTGTGATACACACTCCAGTTACACAATCATTATAGATACTGCCTAGTAT
>NW_006786754.1:0-3717 GCF_000442215.2 Lipotes vexillifer | reverse complement strand
TGAACTGTACTCAATCTTTGCTTCCAGCTTTCGTGCAAACAAACAAACAGGACAGGACCTTGCATTTTATGCAACACCAACAGAAGGTGAAGACTTCTGTTTTCCTTTTCTTTCAAGAGCTTTCAGGTGAGCTTCCAATCATTTCTAATACATTTAAAAGCCTTTTAAAGAACAGCCTTCTCTCCCAGTAGTTGACAGCCAAGACAGCACCGTGGGGGAAAGGAGGTGGAGAGGGACTGAGGTGTCGATGTACTTGACTGAAAGAGCCTCTGCATTATGTTGTCAAAAAATTATAGCAACACCGTTTTAAATGCTTTTCCTCCTATAGTGTTCTTTCCTCCAATCCTCATGTCTCTACTTCGTTTGTTTTGTGTGATCCACATACAAGGTGGGGTTATGTTGTGTTTTGGGGGTCTCTCTTTACAGTGTTAAACGGACATCCCCACACTCCAGGCAGAGAGTGTTGGCTGCTAGTGTAGCTGTATTGAGTTGTTATTATGTGCTTCTGAACAAGTCCTGATTTGAAGTCTCCCAAGAATGCTTTTCTTGGAGGATTTACTTGGAAAACCCAGGGAAGCAAGAGAGGTGGGTAAACTAAGGCAGGAGGGGCCTCAGAATTCAGTGGATTTAGAGACTCTCTGACAGGAGCTGAGAAGGCAAGGCATGCCTCAGTCTAGAATGGGCATCCTCAGGGGGAGATTTTGAAAAGCAGCCATTTCCAGACTCAGTAAGTTAGCAGAAATCTTGCCATCAGGAGGACCTTGAAGTCAAGGCATCAGGAACAGGAAGGACCTCAGAGGGTCAGGATGCTACCACCTGGTTTTTCATATTCTTAGAGACCCCAAAACGCAGAGTCTCTTAGGGACTGATGAGAATCCTGTGGACTTAATGTCAGCATCAGGGGCTCTCTGGCTAAGGTTTTCTGCATTTGCCCATCTCTTCATCTATCCATCCATTCATTCATGAAACATTGGACACCTAATGTTTGGACGTGTGTATGTCAGGCTTTGTGCTAGGTACAGATTTAGAGACTCAAGGGCATCACGCATTTGACTGTTACTAACAGAAATTTAGGGCTTCTAGTTTTGGTTGATGCCTTAATGCCTCTTGTCAATCCTTTGACTTACTGGTTTACTCTTCTCTTAGTTATTCCAATCCTTTTTCACTCTCAGATCTATTTCATAGGAAACAACCGCCATTGCCCTCTGGCTGCCAGGTGGGCTCAGCCTATGGGGTCCACTAGCAGAGGGTGGGAGGAGGAGGGAAGCCAGGGTGTTTCTCCCTTTCTTGCCCTCTCTTTCATGTGTTATCTCAGGTGGTGACTGTGTCTTCTTTTTGGCTCCAGGCCCCTCGCAGAGCCCCTCCCTCTGGAGTATCAGTTACTACAGGGCAACCCCGCAGTGCTCCAACTTCAGCTGGGGTGACCCCAGGTTTGGGCTAAGGTAACACCACTCTTCTCATTGTTGTGCAGTCCTAGGGATGACTGTGGCTTCTTGCTGTTGATAATCTCTGGAATGGCTCATCATTCCCTATTTGGCTTCTCAGCTTTTCCATCACCACTTGACTGTATTATATTGCCTGTTTGAAATACCTGGTGCTATGGACTGAACTGTGTTCCCCCCCCACCACATTCATTTGTTGAAGTCCTAACCCTACTGTGATGGTATTTGATGTTGGGGCCTGTGGGAGGTAATTGGTTTGGATGAGGTCATGAGGGTGGGGTCCTCATGATGGGATTAGTGCCCTTATAAGCAGAGGCACCAAAGAGTTTGATCTCTCCTTCTTTGCCATGTGAGGACACAGTGAGAAGGTGACCATGTGCAAGGCAGCACCTTGCTATGCAGGCACCCTGATTCTGGACTTCTAGCCTCCAGAACTATGAGAAAATATATTTCTGTTGGTATTTTGTTATGGCAGCCCAAGCTGACAAATATGCCTTGAGTGGCCTCTCTTTTCCTGATTAGACCCTGCCTGATACAGTCATCATTAATTTTCAATTCTTACTTACTTTATTTTATGGGATTTAACCTTGTTGAACACTATTTTTAACCTTGTTTCTTTGGTCTTTGTGTTGTCATTCTCTTGATTCCTCCCCTACCCCCAAAATGTCCCTTCTCAGTTTCCCTCTGGCTTCCCCTCCTTCGTCCTTTCTTTATTGTTCTCTGGGTTTTAACCTTCTTCCTTTACATATTCTCCTTGGGCCACCTCATCAGGTGTTAATCAAGTGATTCTCAAGTCCAAGCTTCAGTTCTGATCTTTCTCCTGAGTTCTAGACCTATATATCCACTGTCTCCTAGATATCTCTACCTGGATGTCAGATTCAGTGTATCCAAAATGCTCACTGACCTGTCCCCCAAACCTTCAGCCTCTGTGTTTTATTTCCTGGGATTTAAACCTGACAAAAGTCAGGAGTTCAAACGTTGTATATGGCTCCTGACTCTCCTGCCCCACCCCAATCATGTTCTAATAGCTCTTTACTTCTAATGGCTTCACTCAAGTCTTTCCCCTGTTTTACATCTCCACTGCAAATGATTTAGTTCAAGTACACATTTTTTCTTGCCTTTACTATGAAACTATTCTCTGATTTGTTCTCTCTGCTTTCTGTCTTGCTCAGCTTCTCCATCCATGTTCCATTTTGCCACCAGAGTGACCATTCTTAAAAACAAATCTGATCATGTTATTTGTTTGTGTAAGACCATTTAAAGGCTTCCCGCTGCCTCGTGAATAGTCAGGAATGGCAAACAAATTTTCCATTGCCCGTATTTTTTTTAAGAGTTTATTTATTTATTTAAATCAATCAATTAATTAATGTATTTATTTTTGCTGCGTTGGGTCCCCGTTGCTGTGTGTGGGATTTCTCTAGTTGCGGTGAGCAGGGGCTCCTCTTTGCTGGGGTGCACGGGCCTCTCACTGTGGTGGCTTCTCTTGCTGCGGAGCACGGGCTCCAGGCATGTGGACTTCAGTAGTTACAGCACGCAGGCTCAGTAGTTGTGGTGCACGGGCCCAGCCACTCTGCTCCACTGCCCGTATTTTTTGGTTACTGGAATTATAAATATTTCCCCACCACCTTCTTTAACACTTTGAGCCTGGAGGGGGCTCCGTTCCATGCATTCAGGGATCCTGGCTTCTCCCAGGGGTGAGGGGTGAGTGTGAGAGGGTTTTTATGGACCAGGTTTGGCAGTGGTGCACATCACTTCTGCTTACATTCAGAACTCAGTCACATGGCAACCTCTAACCGCAGGCTGCAAGAGAGGCTTCAAAATGTAACCTGGTCATGTTCACCTGAAGAAGAGGGAACACTAGCGGTTTCCGCCACTGTGAGCAGAAGAGAAAAAATCTTTGCCACTTCACCCTTTAAGAACGAGTTCAGGAGTCACTCCTCCCAACCTTTCCAGCCCAAGCCAGGCACTCTGTCCTTTGTCACCCCACTGTACCCTACTCACCTCAATTGTGGCACACATCATTCTTTTTTTAAAAATTAACTTATTTTTATTTAATTTATTTTTGGCTGTGTTGGATCTTTGTTGCTGCACTCGGGCTCTCTCTAGTTGCAACGAGCGGGGGCTACTCTTCGTTGCGGTGCGTGGGCCTCTCATTGTGGTGGCTTCTCTTGTTGCGGAGCGTGGGCTCTAGGCATGCGGGCTTCAGTAGTCACGGCACATGGGCTCAGTAGTTGTGGCTCGCGGGCTCTAGAGCGCAGGCTCAGTAGTTGTGGCG
>NW_006786753.1:0-317 GCF_000442215.2 Lipotes vexillifer | reverse complement strand
ACTGAAAGTAAGGGGATGGAAAAAGATATTCCATGCAAATGGAAACCAAAAGAAAGCTGGAGTTGCAATTCTCATATCAGACAAAAAGACTTGAAAATAAGGACTATCAGAAGAGACAGAGAAGGACACTACATAATGATTAAGGGATCGGTCCAAGAAGAAGATATAACAATTGTAAATATTTATGCACCCAACATAGGAGCGCCTCAATACATAAGGCAAAAACTAGCAGCCATAAAAGGGGAAATCGACTATAACACATTCATAGTAGGGGACTTCAACACCCGACTTTCACCAATGGACAGATCATCCAAAAT
>NW_006786752.1:0-858 GCF_000442215.2 Lipotes vexillifer | reverse complement strand
TGTGTATGGATCCCTTGGCAGGAAACTTAACCACCCACTTCAGAGGTCTGTTATGAAGTCCGATATGGTATAAAAAGTACACAGTGCAGTGCCTCATATGCAATAAGCTGTCAAAGAATATTATCTAGATGACCTTGGATTTGCACATAAATGTTTGTTATTAAATCAGTTTGCATTGGACTAGTATCCAGAGCCTCAAGATAAAGTAGATTCATGTGAGCTAATAAATGAAAAGCTCTCTGAAATTCTAGATGGCAGGTCATGCTAACTCAGGTAAGTGGAAGCTGGTGGCTGGGCGTTCCCTCAGGACACGTGTTTTGATGGAATGAGGACTCAGGGTGTAGAAACCAGCTTGGCAGTGGATGGTAAACCATTGCCCAGCACATGCTGCCTCCTGTTAAGCAGAAGGCTCTCATACAAATTGCTTTCTGAATCATTAGCTGTCAGCAACCCTCATCGCTCCTCCTGCAGCTGTTCTTTCTGATTTTGCCTGCAAACTTTTCATATTGGGCAGGCTCCCAAGCCAAACAAGCTGCCCCTCTGCAGGCTTTGTTCCTGGGGGTGAGAAGTGAACCTCACAGATAAGTCAAAGTAAGGATGCACCATGGACTAATACACACTGAAGGAACAGACTCCTTTAAGCTAAGGTGATGAATGCCTTTGAAAGTAATTTTCATGCAGCTTCCTATGAGAATGTCAGCCAGGCTCCAGAAGTTATATGCTGCAATTTTAAAATTATCTGCCTCTGTAGACTTATAAAGCTTCTATCAGCTAAGAAGTATCTTTAAAAAAAAAATATTTTTATACAATTTTAAAGACTACTTTCCATTTATTACAAAATATTGGCTATATTCCCCC
>NW_006786751.1:0-7124 GCF_000442215.2 Lipotes vexillifer | reverse complement strand
ACAGGGATAGCCTACGTTTTAGGGCACGGGTTAGTGTTAACGTACGGGTTAGGATTAGGACGCAGGTTTCGCTAAGGCTTCGGGTAAGGGTTACGGTTAGGGTTAGAGTTAGGGTTAGGTTTAGGGTTATGGAACAGGGATGGTGTAAGGTACAGGTTAGGGTACGACAACGGTTTAGGGTGAGCATACGTGTTAGGGCACGGGTTATTGTTAGCATACGGGTTAGGATTAGGACGCAGGTTTCGCTAAGGCTTCGGGTAAGGGTTACGGTTAGGGTTAGAGTTAGGGAATGGGGAAGGTTTAGGATACAGGTTTGTGAACAACAACGGTAGAGGGTTAGCATACGTGTTAGGGCACGGGTTATTGTTAGCATACGGGTTAGGATTAGGGAATGGGTTAGGGTAACGCTTCAGGTAAGTGTTACGGTTAGGGGTAGGGAACGGTCACCTGGAGAAAGTGACAGAGCTAGCCCTTAAGCTCATGGAGGGACCCCAGCCCACCAGTTAACTAAACATACTCTGAATTGAGGTGAATGGATTAGTGTTAGCATACGGGTTAGGATTAAGGCACAGTTTAGGGTAAGGCTTCGGGTAAGGGATAGTGTTAAGGTTAGGTTTAGGGTTAGGGTTAGGGAACGGGGAGGTTTTAGGGTACAGATTAGCGTACGACAAGTGTTTAGGGCTAACGTACATGTTAGGGCATGGGTTAGTGTTAGCTTATGAGCTAGAATTAGGGCATGGGTTAGGATAAGGCTTCGGGTAAGGCTTCAGGTAAGTGTTAGGGTTAGGTTTAGGGTTAGGGTAAGGGAACGGGTATGGTTTACAGTACAGGTGAAGAACGTCAACAGTTTAGCATTAGTGTACATGTTAGGGCAAGGGTTAGTGTTAGTGAATGGTTTAGGATTAAGACACGGGTTAGGGTAAGGCTTCAGGTAAGGGTCAGGGTAAGGTTTAGGGTTAGTTTTAGGGTTTGGGAACAAGGACGGTTTACCGTACAGGTTAGTTTACGACTACGTTTTTGGGTTAGCGTAAGTGTTAGGTCACGGGTTAGTGTTACTATATGGGTTAGGATTAGGGCACTGGTTAAGGTAAGGTTTCGGGTAAGGGTTAGATTTAAGGTTAGGGTTACGGTTAGTGTTAGGAATATGGGACCGTTTAGGGTACAGGTTACAGTACGGCAAAAGTTTAGGGTTAGCGTAAGTGTTATGTCATTGGTTAATGTTACTGTACGTGTTAGGATTAGGGCACGGGTTAGGGTAAGGCTTCGGGTAAGGGTTAGTGGTAGAGTTAGGGAACGCAGATGATTTAGGATACCGGTTAGGTTATGAGAACTGTTTAGGTTTAGCATACCTGTTAGGGCATGGGTAAGTGTTAGCGTACGCATTAGGATAAGGGCACGGGTTAGGGTAAGGCTTCGGACAAGGGTTAGTGTTAGGGTTAGGGTTAGGGTTAGGTAACGGGGAAGGTTTAGGGTACAGTGGAGGGAACGACAACAGTTAGGGTTAGCATATGTTTTAGGGCATGTGTTCGTGTTAGCGTACGGGTTAGGATTAGGGCACAGGGTAGTCTAAAGCTTCGGGGAAAGGTAAGGATAAGGCTTCGGGTAAGTGTTAGGGTTAGGGTTAGGGTTAGGGAACGGGGACGGTTTTGTTACAGGTTAGGGTAAGACAACGGTTTATGGTTAGCATACGGGTTAGGGCATGGGTTAGTGTAGCGTACCATTTAGGATTAGCGCACGGGTTAGGGTAAGGCTTAGGGTAAGCATTAGGGTTAGGTTTAGTGTTAGGATTAGAGTTAGGGTTAAGGTTAGGATTAGGACTAGGGAATGGGGACGGATTAGGCTACAGGTTCGGGTACAACAATTGTTCAAGGTTAATGTATGTGTTAGGGCACGGGTTAGTGTTAGATTGTGGGTTAGGATTAGGGCACAGTTTAGGGTAAGGCTTCGGGTAAGGGTTAGGATTAGGGTTAGGGTTAGGGTTAGTGTTAGGGAACGTGTACGGTTCAGGGTACAGTTTAGGTTACGAGAAAGGTTTAGATTAGGCGTACGTGTTAGGGCCCAGGTTAGTGTTTGCGTATGGTGTAGGATTAGGGCACTGGTTAGTGTGAGGCTTCGGGTGAAGTTTAGTCTTATGGTTACGGTCAGGATTAGTGTTAGGGAACGGGGATGGTGTAGTGAACAGCTTAGTGTATGACAACGGTTTAGGGTTACTGTACGTGTTAGGGCATGGGTTAGTGTTAGCGTGCGGGTTACGATTAGGTCTCGGGTTAGGGTAAGGCTTCAGGTAAGGGTTGGGTTAAGGTTAAGATTAGGGTTATGGTTAGGGAACATGGACGGTTTAGGGTACAGGTTAGGGTATGACAACGGTTCAGGGTTAGTGTACGTGTTAGGTTACGAGTTAGTTTTAGTGTATGGGTTAGGAGTAGGGCACGGGTTAGGGTAAGCCTTCGGGTAAGGGTTAGGGTTAGGGTTAGGGTTAGGGAATGGGGATGGTTTAAGGTACAAGTTTGTGTACGACAATGGTACAGGGTGAGCGTACGTGTTAGGCCACATGTTAGTGTTAGCGTACGGGGTAGGGTAAGGTTTTGGGTTAGGGTTAGGGTTAGGGAACCGGGATGGTTTAAAGTACAGGTTTGGGTATGACCGGTTTAGGGTTAGCATTCGTGTTAGGGCATTGGGTAGTATTAGCGTAAGAGATAGGGTTAATGCACGTGTTAGGGTAAGGGTTAGTGTTAACGTTAGTGTTAGGGTTAGGTTTAGGGAACGGGGACGGTTTATGGTACAGTTTAAGGTAGGACAATGGTTTAGAGTTAACGTACGTGTTAGTGCATGTGTTAGTGTTAGCGTACAGTTTAGGATTAGGGCACAGTTTAGTGTAAGGCTTCAGGTAGGGGTTACTGTCAGGGAACAGGGATGGTTTAGGATACAGGTTAGGTTATGACATCGATTTAGGTTTAGCATACACGTTAGGGTAAGGGTTAGTGTTAGCGTACGCATTAGGATTAGGGCTCGGGTAAGGGTAAGGCTTCGGGTAAGGGTTAGGGTGAGGGTTAGGGTAAGGGAACGGGGACGGTTTTGTGTACAGTTTCGGGTACGACAACGGTTTAGTGTTAGCATACGTGTTAGGGCACGGGTTAATGTTAGCGTACGGTTTAGGATTAGGCCATGGGTTAGGGTAAGGCTTCGGGTAAGCATTAGGGTTAGGGTTAGGTTTAGGATTAGGGTTAGGCAATGGGGATGGTTTAGGGTACAGGTTAGTGTATGACAATGGTTTAGGGTTAGCGTACATGTTAGGGCACAGGTTAGTGTTATCGTACGCATTAGGATTAGGGCACGGGTAAGGGTAAGGCTTCGGGTAAGTGTTAGTGTTAGGGTTAGGGTTAGGGTTAGGTAACGGGGACAATTTAGGGTACAGTTTAGGGAACGACAACGGTTAGGGTTAGCGTACGTGTTATGGCACGGGTTAGTGTTAGTGTACGGGTTAGGATTAGGGCAAGGGTAAGGGTAAGGCTTCTGGTGTTAGGGTTAGGGATCGGATTATGTTTAGACATAGGGCACGGGGACGGTTTATGGTACAGGTTAGTGTACGACAACGGTTTAGGGTTAGCGTACGTGTTAGGGCACGGGTTAGTGTTAGCGTACGGATTAGGATTAGGGCACGGGTTTGGGTGAAGTTTCGGGTAAGGGTTAGGGTTAGTGTTAGGAAATGGGGACGGTGTAGTGAACATCTTAGTGTACAACAACGGTTTAGGGTTAGTGTACGTGTTAGGGCATTGGTTACTGTTAGCGTACGGGTTAGGATTAGGGCATGGGTTAGAGTAAGGCTTCGGGTAAGGGTTAGGTTTAGGGTTAGGTTTAGCGTTAGGGAATGGGGACGGTTTAGGGTACAGGTTAGGGTACGACAATGGTTTAGGTTTAGTGTTCGTGTTAGGGCATGGTTTAGTGTTAATGAACGGCTTAGGATTAGGGTACGTGTAAGGGTAAGGCTTCGGGTAAATATTAGGGTGAGGGTTAGGGTTAGGGTTGGGTAATGGGGACTGTTTAGGCTACAGTTTAGTGAACGACAACGGTTTAGGGTTAGCATTCATGTTAGAGCAAGGGTTACTGTTGGCCTTCGGGTTAGGATTAGGGCACGGGTTAGGGTTGGCTTTGGGTAAGGGTGAGGGTTAGGGTTAATGTTAGGATTAGTGTTAGGGAAAGGGGACGGTTTAGGGTACAGGTTAGGGTACCACAATGGTTTAGGGTTAGTGTATGTGTTAGGGCATGGTTTAGAGTTAGCGTACAGATACGGATTAGGGGAGGGGTTAGGGTAAGGCTTCGTGTAAGGGTTAGGATTAGGGTTAGGGTTAGGGTCAGTGTTAGGGAACGTGGACTGTTTAGGGTACAGGTTAGGTTATGACAACGGTTTAGGTTTAGTGTACATGTTAGGGCACAGTTTACTGTTAGCGTACGAGTTAGGATTAGGACGTGGGTTTGGGTAAGGCTACGGGTAAGGGTTACCATTAGGGTTAGGGTTAGGTTTAGGGTTAGGGAACGTGGGGTGCTTTCACAGTTTAGGGTACTCAACGGTTTAAGGTTAGCGTACGTGTAGGGCACGGGTTAGTGTTAGCATACGGGTTAGGATTAGGGCACGGGTTAAGGTAAGGATTCGGGTAAGGGTGAGGTTTAGGGAACAGGGATGGTTTAGGGTACAGGTTAGGGAACGACAACGGTTTAGGGTTAGCGTAAATGTTAGGGCACGGTTTACTGTTAGCGTACGGGTTAGGATTAGGACGTGGGTTTGGGTAAGGTTACGGGTAAGGGTTACCAGTAGGGTTAGGGTTAGGTTTAGGGTTAGGGAAAGTGGACGGTTTAGGGTACAGGTTAGGGTACGACAACGTGTTAGTGTTATTGTACGGGTTAGGTTTATGGCACATTTTAGGGTAAGGCTAAGTGTAAGGGTTAGGGTTAGGGTTAAGGTTAGGGTTTGGGAACGGGGACGGGTTAGGGTACAGGTTAGGTTACGACAACGGTTTAGGGTTAGCGTAACTGTTAGGGCACGGTTTACTGTTAGCGTACGGGTTAGGATTAGGGCACAGGTTAGGGTAAGGCTTCAGGTAAGCGTTAGGTTTAGAGTTAGGATTTGGTTTAGGGTCAGGGAACGGGGATGGATTAGGGTACATGTTAGGTTACGACAACGGTTTAGGGTTAGTGTATGTGTTAAGGCATGGTTTAGTGTTAGCGTACGGCTTAGGATTAGGGCACGGATTAGTGTAAGGCTTTGGGTAAGGGTTAGAGTTAGGGTTAGGATTAGGGTTAGGGAACGGGGATGGTTTAGGGTACAGGTTTGTGTATGACAACGTTTTAGAGTTAGCGTACGTGTTAGGTCACGGGTTAGTGTTAGTGTACTGGTTAGGATTAGGGCACAGGTTACGTTAAGGCTTCGGTTAAGGGTTAGTGTTAGGGGTAGGGTTAGTGTTTGGAAATGTGTACAGTTTAGGCTACAGGTTAGGGTACGACAACGCTTTATGGTTAGCGTATGTGTTAGGGCAGGGTTAGTGTTAGTATATGGGTTAGGACTCGGGCACGGTTTAGGATAAGGCTTCGGGAAAGTGTTAGGGTTAGGGTTAGATTAGGGTTATGCTTAGGGTATGGGGCCGGTTTATGGTACAGTTTACGGGACACCAACATTTTGTTGTTTGTGTATGTGTTAGGGAACGGGATAGTGTTAGTGTACTGGTTAGGATTAGGGCATGGGTCAGGGTAAGGCTTCGGGTAAGGTTTAGTGTTAGGGTTAGGTTTAGGGTTAGGGAATGGGGACGATTTATGGTAGAGTTTAGGGTAGCACAACGGTTCAGTGTTAGCGTATGTGTTAGGGCACGGGTTAGTGTTCGTGTACTGGTTAGGATTAGGTCATGGGTTAAGGTAAGGCTTCGGGTAAGGTTTAGGTTTACATTTAGTGTTAGGGTTAGGGTTACAGGACGGGGATGGTTTAGAGTACAGTTTAGGGTACGACAATGGTTTAGGTTTAGCGTACATGTTCGGGCATAGATTAGTGTTTGTGTACGGGCTAGGATTAGGGCACGGGTTAGGTTAAGGCTTCAGGTAAGGGTTAGGATTAGGGTTAGGTTAAGGGTTAGGGTTAGGGAACAGGGACTGTTTAAGTTACAGTTTAGGGTACGACAAACTTTTAGGGTTAGCATACGTGTTAGGCCACGGGTTAGTTTTAGTGTATGGCTTAGGATTAGGTCACGTGTTAGGTTTAGGCTTCGGGTAAGGGTTAGGTTTAGGGTTAGGGATAGGGAACGGGGACAGTTTAGGGTACAGATTAGTGTAGGACACTGTTTTAGGATTAGTGTATGTGTTAGCGCACGGTTTAGTGTTAGTGTACGGGTTAGGATTAGGGCACGGTTCAGTGCAAGGCTTTGGGTAAGCGTTAGGTTTAGGGTTAGGGTTAGGTATCTGGGATGGTTTAGGGTACAGTTTAGGGTATGACCACGGTTTAGGGTTAGTGTACCTGTTAGGGAACAGGTTCGTGTTAGTGTACGGGTTAGTATTAGGGCATAGGTTCGGGTAAGGCTTCGTGTATGTGTTAGGGTTAGGGTTAGGGTTAGGGTTAGTGTTAGGGAACTGGGACGGTTTAGGGTACACGTTAGGGTTCGACAACAGTTTCGGGTTAGCGTACTTGACAGGGTATGGGCTAGTGTTAGTTTACAGGTTAGGATTAGGAAACGGTTCAGGGTAAGGCTTCGGGTAAGGTTTAAATTTAGGGTTAGGGTAAGGGTTTGTGTTAGGGTTAGGGAAAGGGGACAGTTTAGTGTACAGTTTATGGTACGACAACATTTTAGGGTTAGCGTACGTGTTATGGTATGTGTTAGTGTTAGTGTATGGGTTAGGATTATGGCACGGGTTTGGGTAAGGCTTTCTTTAAGGGTTAGGGTTAGGGTTACGGATAGGGAACGGGGATGGTTTAGGGTACAGGTTAGGATATGAGAACTCTTTAGGGTTAGCCTACGTGTTATGGTACGGTTTAGTGTTATTTTACGGGATAGTATTAGGGCATGGTTTAGGGTAAGGCTTCAGGTAAGTCTTAGGATTAGGGTTAGGGTTAGGGAATGGGGATGGTTTAGGGTTGAGGTTAGGGT
>NW_006786750.1:0-3272 GCF_000442215.2 Lipotes vexillifer | reverse complement strand
GGCCTCCTTGCTGAGCGGGGCCGGGGCCGAAGCCGGGTGCAGCGCGCCGGCCGTGGCGGCCGTTTTGCCGGCGGGGGGGAGCGGGGAGAGGATGGGCGTCCCCACCCCGAAGCAGTTCTGCCCCATCCTGGAGAGGCCGCTCATCAGCTACACCCTGCAGGCCCTGGAGAGGTAATGCGGCGCCAACCGCGCCTTGCGGTCCCCGTCCCCCCGTCCCCCGCCCTCAAGCCCAGGGCAGCCCGCGCGGCACCTGCTCCAGTAGCTGTGCTCGTGCTGGCACCCGCTCTCGGCGGACCGCGGGGCCGGACTCCACCCGCTCGGTCATTCCAGTTCGGGCTCCATTCCCTCTAGCCCTTCACGGAAGGGGAGCTCTGGCCCTTTAACAGACTGGCGTGGAGCCTGGGGCTGCCCCGCGGAGCCTGGGGCTTCCCCACGGAGCCCTTTACCGCTCCAGCCGCCGGCCTGTGGAGCTGCCCTCAAGACTGACTGGGTTAGCGCGGGGGACGTTTAGTTCTAACCCCGGGGCCTGTGGGGACTAATGGGAAGCTGGTTTAGGAGTCTCCCTGTCCCTGTCCCATATTCTCTCTCCCGCTCATTCTTCACTCTCAGCGGCTGTCTCCGCGCATGCGTGGGTGGTGAGTTGCAAATTAGATTAAAATCTAGTTGCAAAGTAGATTTTACTTGCCAGTATAGTTTTATGGGCCTTTGGTCATTTTTTTTCTCAACTATTAACAAATATTAACTGAGTATCTGATATGAGACATACTGTGCTAATTACTAGGTACTGAAGGTGGACAGAGAAGCAGGATTTAATCCAAACCTTTCCATGGTGGAAACGGATTTAAGGGCGCTAACTACATGCTGTATCTTCGAAAACGAACTAGCTGGGGAAACTGGAAAGGAAAAGGATAAGGAGGACCAGGGGAGTAGTAGTGAGGATCGAAGGAGGTGAAAAGGAAGGGTATGTTATTTTAGCTTGTTTTTAGCCGTGTGTAATGGCTGGAGGGATGGGAAGCTGGGGGAGTACAAGGGTCCACATAGGTGTTGTTAGGGTGTTGAAACTTACAGAAGCCAGTGTGGAGCTGTGGGAATATGTTTTCACGTGGATTGACATGAACCATTTGCTTTAGGAGGCTTTAATGAAGACGAAGCTAATGAGGTTCTGGTCAAAGGACAGTAGCATGTTATCCAGAAAACAGACCCCTACCTCCCACGCTTTCATACACTCCAGGAGCCAAATGCCCCAGTTGCTTTGCATATGGTAATTTTTCCAAATGACACTATTCAGAAAGTAAGTGGAAGTGTAAAGACCCATAATCACCTTTGATTCGTGGCTGGTGGTTACATGTGAAACTCATACAAACATTGAAAGAGTTCTAGGTGCTTCTTTTGCTTCTGTAGTTTTCCATTTCTCTGAGTAGTTGATTCATGCTCCTCCAATATTCCAGTGTCACAGATATTGTGACGACGTAGGCCATTTATGCAGGTAATATTAGGGGACACAATAGAGCTCGGCCAGCAGGATCTTCATCTATTAAGCATTTAGAAGTAAGGGAGTGCAGACTTTTCTACGTTGAGTTTTCCTTTGTATGGAAAAAAAAACGCCACAAAACTTCTGTATTTGCAGTGTTGCCTCTTCTGAGGCAGCAGGAGATAGGTGGATATTAAAAAATAGCAATTTTAAAGTACAAGAATGTTCTGGAAAGGCCTTGTTGATGTAAAATAAGATGGAACACTTCTGTTTTTACTTAATTTGATCACAGCGGTAATAAAATCCTAATAGCAGTAGTAACTAATCAAAACCTCCATTTTGAAATACTTCTGGGATCATTCTTTCTAAAGCATTACAATGCCTGAAGAATTTATGGAATATGGTTATTTTGGAGTATGTCTCAGGAAATCCTTGGAAACCTTGTATCACAGGGATGTATATATACATCCCTGTGCTTCTTAGCCCTTTGCCACATGAAAGCCCTTCTATTGGTAAAAGATGAGCTCCACAGACTGCTGATAGTTTTCCTAGAGTGTGGTGCTAAAAGGCCTAGGTCATTTCATCCCGAAAGATAAATTATGGAAGTTCCTGTCTTTTGGAACTGAGAGTCAATGTAAAGAACTAATGAGGATTTAGAAGGAGGGGTTACCCCAGAAGTTTGGCCCCAAAATGGGATAGGGAAATGCAAAAAAACATGATTAGTTTGGTTTTCAGTTAATGCCATGTGAACATTTATTTCTACTCATTGACTTACCTACCCAAAGCAAGTAAAAATGTATAGCCATACAAAGGAAACATGAAAGCAAAAGGAGGTGGGGCAGATAAGAGAACAATAAAGCTCTAGAAGAAAGAAGGTAGAGGAGTGGTAACCAGTCAGTTTTAATAGAGGCTCAAGGAAGCAGAAACGTAAGCCTTGAGGTAGAAGAGCTGTGTGATGGAAGCAAGTTGATTGCAGTCATAGAACCTTGGAAAGGCTCAGGAGTTAAAAGTACTAATTAAGGTAGAGTAGACAGAGAACAACTGTCTACAGCTGTAAAGACAACTGGTTGAAACCTTCAAAAAAAAACAGGCTCCCAGATCCCTGTCAGAACACTGGAGGCTTAGCGTCAGGCTCAGAACCAACACAGCCAATGGCAGAGTGAAGTGCTCCATGGCCATAGAGAAATTAAGAGCCACATTCTCATTTTCGAATGAGATGCTTAGCACTTAAGGTAGACTCAAGGAAGTACTTTACTTTTCAAACGTGCTATGCACTAAAGCACCTGTCTTTGCATAACTGAGAAGTTGGAGGAGACATTGAGAGGTTTGTCTTGTGAATTGTCTGGGACTTCATATTGTTTTTCTGCTTTAGATGATATTGGAAAAATACACATTTTTCTAGTTTAGCCACGGTTTACTTGTGTGCCATTGAAATTTCTTAAACTAATTATCAGATGAAATGAGATTTAAAAGAATCTCTGAACCCTCAAATCTTAAACATGTTGGCTAAAGGCTTTCACTGGACCAATGGAGGCTCAAAGTCCATCTGAACTAGTTGTGTGTGTGTATATATTACAATTAGCTTTTATTATTATTATTTTTTTATTTTTTTGCGGTTCACGGGCCTCTCACTGTTGCGGCCTCTCCCACCGCAGAGCACAGGCTCCGGACGTGCAGGCCCAGCGGCCATGGCCCACGGGCCCAGCCGCTCTGCGGCATGCGGGATCCTCCCGGACCTGGGCACGAACCCGCGTCCCCTGCACTGGCAGGCGGACTCTCAACCACTGCGCCACCAGGGAAG
>NW_006786749.1:0-3161 GCF_000442215.2 Lipotes vexillifer | reverse complement strand
AAAAAAAAAAGGAAAGAAGTTGTCGCCAGATTTTCCTCATGTCTGAAAAAGATATATAATCACATATATCAAATATATAGTCACTTTAGCACACAACACTCCAGGCAGGAAATATGATAGTGTGGAATTAAATTTGGGATAGGAATATGATATTAAAGGAGTCATTTTACTATAAAGCAGCTTGCTTTAATATTTCTTCATTGGCCTATCTTATGTCTAAAGAGAAATTGAGGGAAATTTTATTTCCTCCACAGCTCCTCTTTTGCTCTTTATTTTATATTAAACATTTTAATGCAGCAAATCTTCCAGAGGCTATTTTGCCAAGCAGAACAAGTCCTTCTTCCTTAATATTGTAGCAGAGCCACGAAAATTGGTGCCTTCTAGATACTTTGCTATTTATTTTCCTTTTCTCTTTTGTGTCTGTTCTTCCCCATTCGCCCTAGTACTCCTTTGTCTTCTGATGCCTCGGGGGTTGGAGCACAGAGCAATAGCTCTGGGCTCTAAAAACTTCTCAGTGCTATTTGAAGATCAAATAGCTGCCTACTCGTTCTTCCTCTGACACAAAAATACTTAATCCTCAAATCTGAAATTTTCAGGCCCGGACGTCTGATTGTGCAATCATTTCCTTTCTTTCACTTGTTCATAGCCTCATTAATCTTCCTGATTCATTAACTCTTTCACTCTGTGGGTGGGGGAATTCAGAAAACAGAGAAGTAATTTAGATCTAGATTCTGATGAACTTTGCTACCAATGGTTGTGTAACCTTGTGAGTCACTATACTTTGGTAACAGATGAGAATATCAGAGTTTTGTCAAGGATGCTGAGGTAAGGGCAAGACAGAATCTAAATTTTTGTAAACACCCTAATCAGTTTTAGATTAAAAGTGTCAGCTAGAAAAAGAAATTGTGTCAGAGGCCAAGATATTTTAATTGACAGACAGCAGGCTTCTGGCAAACCGAGTTATTTGTGTCACTGACAAAAATCTCATTATTAAGAAAAACTATGAGGAACTGCCAAAATGGTTATAACAAGGTGGAAATACTAAAACTTGTGAACTTTGCCCTATAAGCGTCTAGAGCCTTTATTCAGCGTTCACTGCATTTAAATTTACAGCTAATTATTTCTAAGTATTTTTATTTAGTGTAAGTATATTATTATATTTTATATCATAAATATTCACTATAATAAATATTTTAGTATATTTTTATTGTAAGAATAATTCAAACTAATAAAGTCATTGAGGAAAATATGTAACCAAGAAGTAAATTAGTAGAAGGAAAATTGTTATTCCTACTATTTGGATATAACCATTATCATTTTGCAGTAATTCTTCCAGAGTTTCTGAAGATCATACTTTTTTGATTTGCTTATTTGTTTGAGATATTCAAAAAATAAAATTGTAGTTGCTTAAAATCTGGTTTTACTACTATAGGCCCAAACAAATTTTGCAAAACTCTATAAATGTTTACATATTTTTAGGCTGACGTATGAAAAACTTTTATCATAATTCTAAATAGTTTCAAAGGATGTACTTTAAGGTACCTCACAAATATTGCCAGTTTAAATTGAAATTGTTATACAATTTAAAAAATATATTCAATAGAGTAGTTTTTTTAATATCCAAGATTATCCATTGAAAAAAATATTTTAATTAATGGATTAAAATTTTATATCTTTTGCTTTCTTATTGAATTCATATATCCATTCCACTTTTTTCTTACAGGTGTTTTATATATTTCCATAAATATATATTCTAGTGCCATTTATTTATATGCTTAAAAAGTCTTTTATTGATCAATTGATCTTTCTTCTCTGGAACTAAAAAGTGGATATACATTAAAATTTAAATTGTTTTCACTTCTTATAAGGTTGCATTTTTCTTTTAATTTTTTAATGATTTGTCTTTGTAATTTTTATTAGAATACAGTTAGTCAAAGGATCATAAATATATTAAAAGTTCAATGAATAATTATTAAGCATCAAAATCAAATTTTAGTAGCAATGAACCTCTTAATGACATGAATGAAACATTTCCTTTTAATTCATACACCCAATGACAATTATTATTTATTCACAGATGACACAAAATTTAGAATCAATTCTTTTCCATTTATTTGACAGATGTAAATTGCTGAAAAACCATGTTTACCTAATGCCATTCAGCTCTGAACTTTTCGAAGCTCTGTATCACAAATCACAGTGATGCATCTACAAAAACAATTTTTAATGATTTACCTCCTAACAACTCAAGTAGATCTTTTTTCAGTGTTTTGAAAGCAAAGAATTAGAAACTACAAGATTTGCAGAGATAGTTGCTTTTGAAAAAGGATCAATACTTGATTAAGCTCTCCTTTTCCCAATACCCATGTCAATATTGTGAAGTGTTCCTTTGTGAGGGGCCTCAGATTTTTTTACAACCTGGGACAATTCATCATAGTTAAGATTCAAAAGAGGAGAGAGTTTCACCTTACCTTTGTAAAGTAGAGTTAGAAAACGAGAACCTCCTTGAAGTTAGAAATCTCGGGCCATATGAATTTTAAGAGAGAATATATATGAGAGTAAAAGATCTAGAATTTGATCTTTTAAAAACTATTTATGTGTGTATGTATTTGTGGAAAGTCTTTGCATACCCTAGCATGAAGACTAACCCTTCCGCCAAACAATAATTTTTTCCCCATTTAACGTAATATTACAAGTTTGTTTTCATGTTATTATACAGTCTTCATATACATTTTAATGGCTTTATCTACAAAAGTTAATTAACATAGTTTATTTAAGCAATGCTTTATAACTAAAAACCTGTTTTTAATTTTTTATGATAAATAACAAGCATTAAAGTAATTTTATACAAAGGGCTCCTCTTAGAATAAACTTATTGAGCAGAACCTCTGGGACATAAGATAAGGATGTTCTTAAAAACTCTGTAAATATAACAACACTGTTCTTAGTATTTTGGTGTTTTTTTTCCTAATTGTAACACTTTCTTCCTTAAATATTTTTAAAATAAATTTATTTATTTTTGGCTGTGTTGGGTCTTTGTTGCTGAGTGCAGGCTTTCTCTAGTTGCGGTGAGAGGGGGCTACTCTTCCTTGCGATGTGTGGGCTTCTCATTGCAGTGGCTTCTCTTGTTGCAGAGCACAGGCTCTAGGTGCATGGGCTTC
>NW_006786748.1:0-518 GCF_000442215.2 Lipotes vexillifer | reverse complement strand
GTTAGCATACGTGTTAGGGCATGGGTTAGTGATAGCGTACGGGTTAGGATTAGGGCACAGGTTGGGGTGAGACTTTGGGTAAGGGTTAGGGTTAGGGTTAGGGAATGGGGAAGGTTAGGGTACAGGTTAGGGTACAACAGCGGGTTAGGGTTAGCGTACATGTTAGGGTATGGGTTAGGATTAGGGTATGTGTTAGGGAAAGGCTTCGGGTAAGGGTTAGGGTTAGGGTAAGGGTTAGAGTAAGGAAACGGGTAGGATTTAGGGTACAGTTTAGGGTATGACAGCGGTTTAGTGTTAGCGTACGTGTTCGGGCATGGGTTAGTGTTAGCGTACGGGTTAGGATTAGGGCATGGGTTAGGGTAAAGCTTCGGGTAAGGGTTAGGGTTAGGGTTAGGGAACGGGGACGGTTTAGGGCACAGGTTAGTGTACGAAAACTGTTTAGGTTTAGCGTACGTGTTAGGGCACGGGTTTGTGTTAGCGTACAGGTTAGGATTAGGGTACGGGTTAGGGTAAGGCTT
>NW_006786747.1:0-382 GCF_000442215.2 Lipotes vexillifer | reverse complement strand
GGTTATAGAGTCCATGGTGACAGTGTTTTTGGTGAGGGTGCTCATGGTGAGGGTGTGCACGTTAGCAGTTCCCATGGTGACATTACTCACGGTGACACACCCAATGGATGCAATACCCATGGTGATTGTGCCCATGGTGACTGTGCCCACGGTGACATTACTCATGGTGACAGTGCCAATGGTTGCAATAAACACGGCCATAGAATCCATGGTGACTGTGACCATGGTGACAATGACCCTTGTGAAAATAACCACGGTGACAGTGCCCAGGATGACAGTTCCCATGGTGAGATCCCTCATGCTGACAATGCCCGTGTTTACATTACTCAGGGTGGCAATGCTCATGGGGAGTGTTCGCATGGTTGCTGTGCCAATGGTGACA
>NW_006786746.1:0-217 GCF_000442215.2 Lipotes vexillifer | reverse complement strand
TGATCATGGTGTATGATCCTTTTACTGTGCTGTTGGATTCTCTTTGCTAGTATTTTGTTGAGGTTTTTTGCCTCCATATTCTTCAGTGATATTATTCTATAATTTTCTTTCTTTTTTTTTTTTGGAGTATCTTTGTCTGATTTTGTTATCAGCATGATGGTGGCCTCATAGAATGAGTTTGGGAGTGTTGCTTCCTCTGCAATTTTTTGGAAGAGTT
>NW_006786745.1:0-735 GCF_000442215.2 Lipotes vexillifer | reverse complement strand
GGGACACGGGTTCAAGCCCTGGTCCAGGAAGATCCCACATGCTGCGGAGCAACTAAGCCCGTGAACCACAACTACTGAGCCTGCACTCTAGACCCCACGAGCCACAACTACTGAAACCCGGACACCTAGAGCCTGTGCTCCACAACAAGAGAAGCCACCGCAATGAGAAGCACGTGCACCGCAACGAAGAGTAGCCCCTGCTCACAGCAACTAGAGAAAGCCTGCACGCAGCAACGAAGACCCAATGCAGCCACAAATAAATAAATTAATACAAATAAATTTAAAGAAAAGAACAGCTTAAAGAAGCTGTCTAAAATAAAATCATTTTAGGAGCCCGATAGTGACATAGATCAGACAATGCCTCACTGTCACACAGATGGAAAGACTCCTAACCACCTTCTCTCCTCTCTTACAGGTAAGACAGAAAGCAGAGATGCTTTTTACTTTGCTGGGATGTTTCGCATCACCAACATTGAGTTTCTTCCTGAATACCGACAGAAGGAGTCCAGGGAATTTCTATCAGTGGCCCGGACCGTGCAGCAAGTGGTGAGGTGATGGGGGGAGCTTGAAAGGCTGGGGAAGGTGAGGTCAGGGGGTAAGAGATGAGGGCTTGGGGTTACAGTGTCACAGGTGAGCAGGGTGGATGAAGGAAGAACTCAGGGAAACATGGGATTTAGCTCATCTTGGTTGTAAGATTAAATTGTTTATTTGATAGAATTGCTTTTTTTTTTTTTT
>NW_006786744.1:0-527 GCF_000442215.2 Lipotes vexillifer | reverse complement strand
TAGGGAAGGCGTTGATACTTGGAGCAAACCCCAAACGGTCCAGTTCCGGCCTGTCAAGTAGGTGAGTGGAGATGCAAAACATGTGGAAGAGAAGCTGGAGCCGGGGGCCTAGGCTTTAGGCTGGAGTATTGACGGGGGATTTGTCAACAAAGGGACTGGCGGGAGGGTTATAGCCTGAGCAGGGCTGAGCGCACATCCCTGCCAGGTGGACAGAGAAGCCAGTGCTCCCGAAGGACAGTTAGAGGAGCTCATCGTCCCCATACCAGCGCAGGGAGGGCTGGGGGGTGCCTCTGGGGACACAGCAGCCCCCGGAGTGGGTGCTGCCTAGACTCAGCTCTTAGATTCCACCCCCCTTGACTTCTTTCCACACTGGAAGCTTCTTTGGACTCCCCTTCAATGCAACTCCAAGGTTTAAAAAAATTCTATGTAAAATTTGACAGGCTAGGGGCTTCCCTGGTGGCGCGGTGGTTGAGAGTCCGCCTGCCAATGCAGGGGACACTGGTTCGTGCCCCGGTCCGGGAAGATCC
>NW_006786742.1:0-2978 GCF_000442215.2 Lipotes vexillifer | reverse complement strand
AGGGGAGACGGGCTGGAAATGGAGCTAATGAACGATCACGCCCTTGTGAGGACACCTCCATAAAGTCCCAACAGCGCGGGCTTTGGGAAGCTTCCAGGCGCGTGAACACGGGCACCAGCCCCTCCCCATACCCTGCCCCACGCACCTCTTCCACCCGGATGCCCACCTGGATCCTTTATCATGTCGTTTTATAATAAACCAGTGAACGGTAAGAGAACAGTGTTCCCGAGCTCTGTGAGGAGTTCTAGTAAATTAATCGAACCCAAGAGGAGGTCGTGGGAACCTCTGATTTATAGCCAACTGGTCAGCACAGGTGACAACCTGGACTTGCAGCGAGCGTCTGGGGGGGTCAGGGGAGCAGGCACGTGGGACTGAGCCCTTAACCCGTGGGATCTGACGCCATCTCCAGGTACACAGTGTCAGAGTAAAACTGTACGACACCCAGCTGGTGCCCTGGATTGCTGGGTGTGGAGGAAAAAAAACCACGTCTGATGTCACTTCTGAGCGTGGCAGTCACGTGAGTGAAGGGCAAAGGCAGGAGGAAGACTGACGTTTTCCTGAGCAGGTGATGAAACGAACGTTCAGTTAAACAGGAGACAATGTTAAATGACTGCGAAGTAACCCAACACCAACAACAGCAGGGGTCGGGACCATGGGGCATCGCCCCCACTGGTGCCGCCTGAGCCAGACCAGCCCGGTGGGTGACCGCCTCTGCGTGACGACAGCGGCACAGGCCACAGCTCCCAGCGAGAAGAGAGCGGGGACACACACGCCAAGAGCCAGCCGGGTCCCGGCGTGAGGTCTATAAAGGAAGACCACCTGCGAGGCACCAGGACCGAGGCTAGGGGCACACGAGGTCACCTCATCCAGGGTACCCAGCGATGCCCGTGGTGGAGCAGAGGTACCGCGAACGCCCATCCCTTTATTCTTACTTTACTCGCTTCGTTTGTATCTGCTGCCCACGCGACACTGGTACTTTCTTTAAGTAAGACTTCTGCATTTCCCCCTGCATTTAAACGGCTGACCACTGTCAAAGTGCAACGGCTTCGTGGACAAATGGAGACACGCAGGCATTGGAGGCTCAGTTCGGTGGGCTGGAGCGCCTCTCAACTCTGCCCGCACCCACCCTGCCCTGTGCTGCACGAGGCCCCAGGGGGCCCTGCACACGGCTGCGGTGGTGGCCGTGGGACACTGGGTCCTCCTCCCCTAAAACAGGCGCCAGTCAGTCTGAGGCCAGTGCAAAACCAGAAACCAGGTGGCTAGAGAATGTGACGGGCCGGGCATCTCTCTAGGGCGGGGCACATCCATCCACAAGACTCCACCCAGACAGAGCTCGGGTAGAACCTCGGAAAAAACTGTCCATTACTTTTATGGAAAATTCCCTAAGACATTTACCGCGGGGTCGGGGTGGGTGCGCGGCGGCCAGGCTGGCAGCGTGGCACTCTGGCCAGTCCCGCGGGGCCAGGAAGCGGGCTGTGGAAACACAGGTGGTGACAGCGCTCAGCCTGGAGCTTGGACCAGAGCCCACTACCCTGGGGACCTCGGCGCAACAAGGCCTCTGCTGGAGCCTCAGTGTTCTCACTCGAGTGCATCTCTGTCTAAGCACAGTCAGGGTCGGGGCGCAGAGCAAGGAAGGGGTCGTTAAGGATGGGCGAGATGGACGCGCGACGGTGGGGCTGCAGGTGTGGCCCAGATGGAGAAGGTGCAACCCGGTGGGGGACAGGTCCCAGGTGGCCCCCACTTCGAGCCGCCACACATTTGGTTCGGTCTGGCTCCCAAGTCTCACTGAGCCTGGGGGAAGGGGCGGTGTGAGCTGGGACAGCCCAGGGTCCAGAGCCTCAGACCCTCAGCCCATTCCACCTTGCAGCCCGCCTTCCACCGTAACCCTCAGGCCTAGCCCAGCACTGGGCTGTCGGTGCTGGAAAGAGAAATACTCGAAGCAGATCCTTAAGGCAGGATAGTTTGTAGAAAACATCTAGCTCTGGATATGCCAGCTCAGAACCTACCCTCTTCAGCCCTAACTCTCCTCTGTGAAGCTGGATAAAATAATTACTTTCTTGCAAGGCTGCAAGAAATGGCTCTCAGCACGCTGTTGGGTGTGTCTGCCTAAAACCCAAACTGGGGAAAGCTAGGGAAAAGCCCGCCCCAGAAATACAGAGTTTTAAATGTTGAAAACTTTAGATCAGACTTTGGAGCCAGGCTGAGTTCAAATCCCAGCTCCTTGGCTTACAATCTGTATGACCTTGGGCAAGTCACATCATCTACATACCTTAGTTTTCTTATCTAAAAATGGAAAAGATAGAGCCTATTCACATTGTTATTAGAATTAAGTTAATATATTTATAAGGCATTTAGAACAGTATCTGGCACAGAGTAGACAGACAAATTATTGTTAATAATAAATAAAACACAAATACCACGTTGAGTTAGGGAAATAATATTTACTATACATTTCCAGTATTATGGAGTAAAACTATTAAAAAATCTGTACCTGACTTTGTAAATATTTTGCCTGCAGCTGGAACAGGAATGTGGCCTGTAAGATAAAACAGAAAAACAGCTCTCGTTGATTAAAAAAAAAAGTCTCATTCCCACAGTTTACAGTCGGTTCTGGTTTTCAGTAAGATATTTAATCTTGTTATGTGACCCGCAAATTCAGAGACTCAGACCCACACTAACCAAATGCTAGGATAATCAAATGCTAACTATTTGGATCTTCCCAGAGCGGACTCCGTGAGGACAAAAGCAAATTCTAACCAGCTCAAGAGAAGCCACTCGCTGCCTTGACATCTGAATAGCTCCAAGGGTGACAGCTGGCGGTCCTTCCCCAAATCCAGGCGGAGCCCAGGAAGCATCCTGATTAATTTGGAGTCAAAAGTAACCCTAACCTAGAGACCGTCATGCAGAGTGAAGTCAGTCAGAAAGAGAAAAACAAATACCGTATATTAATGCATATATGTGGAATCTAGAAAAATGGT
>NW_006786741.1:0-202 GCF_000442215.2 Lipotes vexillifer | reverse complement strand
TGGGCTCCAAGAAAATCATGCATAGAAATTAGGGAGCCTACTGAAAGCAAGGCTCACATAACAGCCCCCAGATGGTTGCTGAGCTGGAGAAACTTGTGTCAAGGTGGACTTGGGTAGAGGAATTTTTGGCGAGACTGCGAGGTATGCCCTTGGAGTTTCAAGGCATATGTGAATGTAGAGGCTGAAAGCTGATCCTCTTCTG
>NW_006786740.1:0-200 GCF_000442215.2 Lipotes vexillifer | reverse complement strand
GGACAGAATTCAGGCTTCCTTATTAATAGGGGGTGATTTTAGTCCTCGTTCCTTTAAGCCTCTCGTGGGAATTTAAGTCGCCTTCTGGCTGGAATACAGTGTACAGTATAAGTTGTAGAGGTTTACACTTGGCCACCGTGGGTGGTGATAGAGAGGAAGACCGACTGCCAGTGGTTTGGAGGAAGGAGAGGCCTGACCTG
>NW_006786739.1:0-667 GCF_000442215.2 Lipotes vexillifer | reverse complement strand
AAAGATGACCTTTTTCCCCTACAGTGACCTTTCTGGACTCTGCCAGTAGTCACACAGCTTTTTCCAGTAGCTGCCATCTTTCATTCTGGGCACATTTTTTCCTGAGATTCCAGGAAGGTTTGTGACATTCACACTTATTTAGTACCTTGTAAAATTTCCACATTTACCTGAAAAGCTCCCCTGTGGTAACAAATTTTCCATTCCCTAAAAATGTTTCCCAAGAATAGCTTAGGTTGGGTCAAAAGCAGACTGTTATCTTCTCCTTTCATCTGCAAATCAGACTTCTGGGCAAGATGTTGTTTGTGGTATACAGATCTAATGGATCCAAAACTCTCTTTGACAGGTATCTCTGGTACTGTGAGGTAACCGCTTCTAAAGTGCACAGTAAAACAACCCACCCCCACCCAGGCTGGCACCAGCCTGCAACCAAACATGAACAAATTCTGCTGCTAATCAGATTTTTCCTTTTGACCTGGTTCCTGAGGTCTTTAAACCTGTGCAATGAAATTATTTATTGTTTTATTACAGAACAGTGGTGTCCCACAGAGGAACCATAAATGAAATAACGGTGCTGTGATGAGGAAATAATAACTAGCATTTTAAGATTTGGTTTTCTTTTCAGAAAGTCTAATATACCTATAATAAAGGTTAAAGCAATTTGTGTTTA
>NW_006786737.1:0-463 GCF_000442215.2 Lipotes vexillifer | reverse complement strand
ACCCGGAACCGTCCCCGTTCCCTAACCATAACCCTAGCCCTAACCGGAACCCTAACCCTTACCGAACCCGAGCCCTAATCGTAAACCGTGCAGTAACACTAACCCTTGTCCTAACACAAAAACTAACCCTAAACCGTTGTCATACTCTTACCTGTACCCTAAACTGTCCCCGTTCCCTAATCCTAACTCTAACCCTACACGTTACCTGAAGCCTTGCCCTAACCAGTACCCAAATCCTAACCCGTACGCTAACACTAACCCGTGCCCTAAAACGTACGTTAACCCTAAACCTTTCTCGTACCCTACACTTTACCCTAAACCTTCCCCGTTACCTAACCCTATCCCTACCCCGAACCCTAACCGTTACCCGAATCCTTATCCTAACCCGTGCCCTAACCCAAACCCGTACGCTAACACTAACATGTGCCCTAACCTGTTCACTAACACTTAACCGTTGTCATAC
>NW_006786736.1:0-333 GCF_000442215.2 Lipotes vexillifer | reverse complement strand
TGAAAAAAAGCTTATTGTAGATCGTACTAACCTTGCAGTATTATGTCAGTATTAAAAATGAATCATTTGAAAACATTTTACTACACAAACTACACATAAGCTTACATACGCATTCTTCTATAATTTAGTGTCTATTTATAATTATCTATATATATATGGTATGTATTATTGTGCATTCATTTATTTGTCCATATGATCAGTTAAAGCCTGTATTAAATTTTATTAATTTTACATAGGACATAATATTCATGACCTTACATATTATATACTATCATATTAATTTATTTCCATTAGATACTATGCCCGGTCCATTAGATCACGAGCTTAATCACC
>NW_006786735.1:0-2827 GCF_000442215.2 Lipotes vexillifer | reverse complement strand
CCCAAAAAAAAAAAAAAAAAAAAAGATATATGCTACTTCAAAACCTTCATCAGGCTCCCAACTGCTCTACGCTGTTTTAACAGACAAGAAAGAAATACAATAATACTGACTTTTAAACTACTGGATCTAGTCGCTCAGAGAAGACAACTTGTATGCTCAGGGTTGGTCTTATGCAACCCTCTATAAGTTCCATTAAATACTGCCTCCTCAGCCTTCTGTACTTGCAAGACTGAGAAAACAAGAGGTCAACTTAACTACCCAAGTCACCTGGCAGATCTGCTATTCCAACAATGAATGCAGAATGTTTGGATATCACTAAAATTACAATGCTCAAATTAGCTACAGTGCAAGTGTGTGATTTCTGGTTAGATCTTAGAAAATAGTATTTGCAGGTCTTCTAACAAATGAATGTTACTAATTAAAACAAACATTTTCCAAAACGATCCCCAAATAGCAAAATCCACAGCTGGATTGCTGGTGGCCTTCTATTAGTAATTTATTGAAGTTGCTTAGTTTCTGACTTGAAAACAAAACCTCAAGTACGCAAATTTGCCACGTATGCTACTAAATGTATCCATCACATTATTCCCAGGTGGTTCAACTTAATTACATTTTTCTAGATAATACCACAAAAAAAATCCACATGCTTCCAGGCTCTTTCTTTCAATCTAGGTACCGTACCTCTACCATTTTAAACTTCTAAAATCACACTACAACCCTCTCTTAGTTGAGATTATAACTTTATTCACAAAATCTCTCTAAATCTGCCCACGTGAAAGGGAGCTCATCCTCTTTTGAGGACATCCTCACACTTTCAGAGCATAATTAGATAATTTATCCTAACTCATCTTTTCCATGCATTTTGAAGGCAGGAACATACTTTCATGAATATATATATATTACCAGAAGCATCTTGCAAATCACAGGTATTTCTAAATACACTGGCTTATAGATTCTGATAAAAATCAATGCTAAGACATTTCACAGCAAAATCCTTATATAGTGCCATTAATAATTATTCTATTTATTTCAATATACAAGAGACATGTTATGGGCTCTAACTGTACTCAGAATTGCTAACAAAAGGTTAAGAGGCAGAGGAATGACTCAAGATTTTAGTTCAAATACTTACCTATTCTATATTCAGTACTATGTAAGATGCTAGAAGTATAAGGATGATTAAGATACAGTTCTTGCCCTGAAAGTGCTTACATGGGATCTGCAAGACATACCTACAAAGCAACAACTTCAAAGGACTACAGTCAGGGGTAAGGCACACAGTGTTATGGGAACCCTGAAAAGAAGCAATTAGCCATATTCAGTGCTTACCAATTCATTTAATTCTTACAATCCTATCAATAGTGTGGTCCTCAGATAGCCTACATCAAGAATGTTCAGCTACAGATTCTGACCATGAGAAGTTTAGCATCTAACAGATGCTGAATTCTTAGAATTTAAAAACTTACTACATGTATTTTGAGTACCAGAAAAGAATAATGGTTTTTAAAGTTTGTCTTCTGTAGATTACCACATTGCCATAGAACACCAGTCTACTACAGAAGCCACTAGCCAGATGCTGCTACTTAACATTTTAAATAAGGCTACTATAAGAAACTGAACTTTTATTTTTATTTAATTTTATTAATTTTTTTGAGGTGAATTTCACATAACATACCATATTAAAGTATACAATTCAGTGGTATTCAGTGTATTCACAATGTATAAACAAATACAAGGTTATACAAGGATAGCTCCACATCCTTGCCTTGTTATTTTCCATTTATTTTATTAAAACCATCCTAGTGAGTATGAAGTGTTATCTCATCATGGTTTTTATTTGTATTTCCTTAATAACTGTTTTAATTTTTAATTTAAAACCTGATATTCAGTTTAACTACTGAAAAACTTTTAAATATGTTTGGAAAACTTGAGTGTGTGAATCTACTACTCCAACTGCAAATTTTATGAAATCTAAATACAGATGAAGATGCGGGGGGCGTTAAGAGTTTGGGATTAACAAATACACACTACTATGTATAAAACAGATAAACAACAAAGCCTACTGTGTAGCAAGGGAACTATATTTAATATCTTGTAATAACCAATAATGGAAAATAATCTGAAAAACAATATATATACATTTTATATATACGTATGCATAACTGAATAACTTTGCTGTACACTTGTAGCTAACACAACACTGTAAATTAACAATACTTCGATTTTTAAAAAATGGTTAAAAAAATAAAATAAAGATGAATTGTTTAGCACCTGAATTAAGAGTGCTGAAGTAGAATTGCCCTAATGGGTTAGTTTTGCACCATCCAATACATTTTAGTCATTAGACACATACAGCTACTGAGCACTTAAATTGTGGCTAGTCCAAATTAAAAAGTGTTGTAAGTATAAAATACACACCAAATTTGGAAGATTTAGTACCAAAAAAGCAGAACATCTTATTAATTATACTGTATATTGATAAGATGCTGAAATGATATAATTGGTTAAGTCAAAGATAAATTATTTTCACTTTTTTCAATTATTTTTAACACAGCACTGGAAAATTTTAAACAACACATTTGGGTCACACATATTTCTATTTTACAGTACTGCCATAGACTAAGCCATGCAGTACTTATTTTTCTTTTCAATTTTAGACGGCATCCCTGTATTTCCTAACACCTATCCTAAAAACATACTTTAGGGCTTCCCTGGTGGCACAGTGGTTAAGAATCTGCCTGCCAATGAGGGGGACACAGGTTCAAGCCCTGGTCCGGGAAGATCCCACATGCCGCAGAGCAGCTAAGCCTGTGCACCACAACTACTG
>NW_006786734.1:0-2313 GCF_000442215.2 Lipotes vexillifer | reverse complement strand
GCCGCTGAGCCTGCACGTCCGGAGCCTGTGCTCCACAACGGGAGAGGCCGCAACAGTGAGAGGTCTGTGTACAGCAAAAAAAAAAAAAGCCACAATAAAGAGTGGGAACGAAAGAGGGAGAACGGCCATGCGTCTCAAGGAAAGGGAGCATGTGTACTTCCTGGCAGAAGGGAAGGGCATCCCTACGTGTTCACTCTGCCGACGACACGTGTAGGACCCAGCATGCAGCTTCCCCACACCCTTCAGTGGCCAGGACCCCCTCCCCGCCGAGTCTGTCCGCAAACTCACCTGGCTGGCCCATCGAGGTACCCTGTTTCTTCCTTTTCTACATGTCACCCACACCCTGGCACTGGGCCAAAGCTGCCACCACCTCCTGCTTAGACCAGGATGGCATCCGCCCAGGCGGTCTCCCAGCCCCGCCCTACAGTCTGTCCTCAGTCAGCAGCCAGGCGATTGTGTCCATGTGCAAATCTGGTCGTCGCTGCCTTCTCAAACCCTCCTGTGCCTTCCCATCTCCCCAGAGTGGAGTCCACGTGGCCCCTGCTCCCTCTCCACCCTCCAGTGCCCACTTCCCCACTCGCTGGCTGCCTCCTGGCCACAGTGAGCCCCTGCCCCAGGGCCTTTGCAGGTCTGGCCACTTTTGCTGAGCACCACATTTTCGAGGTTCATCCACACTGTACCCGGGCTCAGTGCGTCACTCCTTTTCCCGGCTGCATCATATTCCGCCATACAGACAGGCCACGTTTTGCTCATCCTCTCGTCTGTTGGTGGATGTTTGGGCTGCTTCCCCTGTGACAGGTACTGCTGTGAACACAGGTGCAGCACCTGCCTGAACACCTGTTGCTGTTCTCTCGGGTGCACGCCTAGCCGTGGACTTGAGGTCATAACAATAACTTCCGAGGACCTGCAGCCAGTTTTCCACGGCGGCCACACTCCCCACGCCTTTTGGGATAAGTCTCGATGCACTTGAGTGAACAAGGTCATCAGTCTTGGGGCTCCTCCTCCCCCAGGGCCCATCTCGTGGGTCCCCAGTCACGTTCTTGGGCCCTGAGCGGACACCCGAGGGCTGAGCACACGAGAATCAGACACAGGCAGGAGGTCCGGCCCTTGGTGTGCTCTGTCTCCCAGCAGTGACCCTCGGCGCTGGGCACAGGATGACCCAGCCCCGGGAGCAGTGGGGACAGTGGGGTCCAAGCTGCACCGCTGGCTGCGTGTCCTGGCGGCCCTGCGTGGAGAGGGCTGAGAGCGCGCAGGGTGCGGGAATCTTTGATGCTTTTCTAGGGCAGGCCAGCCAGATGCATTATTGATGGATGTTCTGCAAAATTTAAACGCTGAGCTACGGGGAGGTGAGTGAAAACCCCAGGGACACCTGCTTGCGGTTTTCTTCCCTCCTCTTGAACTTGAAAACGGCAAATCGCGTTTTAATGAACTCACTTCGGCACCACTGCTGCCTGGCTCCAGGGGATCTGCACCCAGCAGGAGCAGGGGGTACTGCTGGGCAGCAGCCCAGGCTGGCCAGCGGGGGCACCTGCTCAGTACACCCATGGGTGGCAAGCGGCTGTCGCCAACCATCCTTCAGCGGACGGCCCACTCCCGCACCCACCTCCTTCCCGCTCCACTGGGGTGGGCGTGTCGGTAGGGAGAGCAAAGGTGGAGGAGGAACGCCGGCCAGTCCAGAGCTGGACCCAGGGTCATCTCTTAGTCCCGGGAAGCCGGTTGCTGGGATCCAGCCTCCAACCGCCAGGCCCCAGGCACACGGCTCACCAGCCCGGACCCTGAGGGAGCCACCTGGCCCACCAAAAACTCAGTGTGGTCACCTGCAGAGTGCGGAGGGTGTGACGCCCCTACTCCCCAGGGCTGGTCGGAGGTCGGGGTGGAGGCTGAGTGTGGTCTGTGGAGTCACCAGCAGGCGGCGCTAGAGCAGCACCGAAAACAGCCCCAGGCAGTCCGCTCCCACAGGGCTCCCTCATCCGGCCTCGCGTAAACCGTGAAAGGCACAGTAAGGCCAAGGATCAAGGCCTGGAGGAAGGCTTTTTATTTATTTATTTATTTTGATATTTAATTATTGAGCTTTAATGGACATTAAACATGACATAAACTAAGGATTTAGGTATAAAATACCTATTTTTAGAGGTGCATTTTAGGATTCTGAAAGGAAGTTCAAGATGCCATTTATGTTTCCTTTCACTGTTGTTCTGTTTATCTATTTATACATTACCACCATCTCATATTGATTCTTCTTTTTTTGAATTTTATTTTATTTTTTTATACAGCAGGTTCTCATTAGTTATCCATTTTATACATATTAGTGTA
>NW_006786733.1:0-370 GCF_000442215.2 Lipotes vexillifer | reverse complement strand
TTGGTAAGCAAAGGCAAAGCCTCTGAAGTCATACTGCATGGTATCCATTCCATGGGGACCACCCCCCAGGTTTAATGGTTTCTTACTTCCACTAAAACATTCATGAGAAACCCAGAGTATGGTCCACCATGTGATCGGGCAATGTTCCTAAAACGCATCTCAGTTTACGTGCCCTGGAACACGTGTTGGCCGTTCAAGACGCTTTCCTGACACTCCTCACACTTGCAGAGTCAGTGCCTTCAACGCCCTGTTTGGCACATTTTGCGATTTCTGCGTAAGATGGACAGGAATGTGGAGAATCAAAGAGAACTAGCTGTAGGTGTTTGGACGAGCACTTTGAACTCTAATTTCCCACCAGCAAGAAGAATGA
>NW_006786732.1:0-320 GCF_000442215.2 Lipotes vexillifer | reverse complement strand
TTGAATTGGAGATTTTTCCATTTAGGCTTTTTGTACATGTGACATTTTTATTCAGAGAAATCATCTGTCTTGAACTAGAGATTTTTCCATTTAGTCTTTTGTACATGTGACATTTTTATTCAGAAAAATCATCTGTCTTGAACTGGAGATTTTCCCATTTAGTCTTGTACATGTGACATTTTTATTCAGGTAGTGAAACCTCTGGGACAACAGTGATACCACATTCTCAAAATTTTGATAAGTAGACGAGAACTTCTTAATTGGAATCGAGGGGCAGGCTTTGGACAATCCATGGACTTTGTGAAATCCAAAGGTGCGGG